>NC_073725.1:109823067-110127099 GCF_023634155.1 Falco peregrinus | reverse complement strand
ACACTAAGATGCAACCAATTTTAAGAGGAAATAGGTTTTCACTTTGCTTCATTTTCTCCTTGAATTCCCCCTTGTCCACAGCAGAGCAGGACGATTGCCAAAGGCAGAGCAGCAGCTGATAAGTAAACAGGACACCAATCGGGGACACTAAATCTTCCAAACCCTGCCCTGACAAAGGCAAACGCCAGTGCAACCGCTCCCATCTCACACAGAACCGATTGCGTTCTGCATCACTCGCAGGGCTCGCAAACAGATCCTGTGCTTATATTCAGTTTTTAATAAAAAATGAGCTCGTGTGTCATTGTGCAACCGACCTTCTCATGGCTGAGGAGAACATTTTGTCCACTGGCTGCAGCTGGTACCACACAGTGTTTATGGCTCTCCATCCCCCCTGCGCTCTCGGGCTGCTGTGCCGGGGGGAGGTGTGAGGTGTTGTGCAGACACTCCTCCCACCCCACATCATTTTGCCACCCTTTTTTTCTTTCCTTTTTTTTTTTTTTACTTTTTTTTTCTTTTTTTTTTTCTTTTTAACACAGCAAAGCATGAACTCAGAAACTAAACGTTTTGATTGGGTTTCTGCCACAACTAGAGCAGCGATAAGGAATGCAGCTCAGCTGAAACACACTGGCTCCCAGCTGTATTTTAGCAGCTCAAAAGAGATTTTCCAGAGACCTTTTCAGTTTTGCGCGGACATTGCTGCACAATTAAATGATTAGTGAACTTTGCCCAGTCTTAAGATACAAAGCTCATCCAAGGAGGCGAAAACAGAGCTAGGTTTGATATTTAGGAGGACTGCAGAAATCGAGTCTATCTGTTCCCGCGTATTATAAAAACAAGGCCCAGGGAATAGACTGCTGCTTTCAGTTTACTTAATTAGTTTATACACCGAAACTATGAATAAAAGGGCTGTGCAGTTGCTTTGGCTTTAGTAGTAACCCTGCAACCATGACAACAGTAAAGCATTACTGAATCACCATGACAAAGAACGGGAGACAGGGCTGCTGCCACAGAAAAGCTAACTTGGGCCCATCAGAAATGCGGTGTGCATGGAAAAATACGTCCTGCTGTATTCGCGTGAACACTCGAGTTTGACTGCTCCATGCAAATAAATATTTTGGAATAGGTTCTGGGCAGCTCACGCACACCCACATCATTTCGTTAACTGTTGCTAACAGCAATATCTTGCAAAGGCAGAACGTAATGCCACTGTTTCTTAAAAAATAAGAGATATGAGTATTTACAGGCCAACGCTGCCCCTGCCTGCATCTGCCCAGCCCGGGTGTGCGGGGATGCTTGCGGCAGCACCCTGCTCTCCAGCACGCGCCCAGAGGATTCTGTCCTAGATCTGATTAAAAAGGACAACGAAAAAATTACATTTTTTCCCAGCCCTTCCCACAGGTTCACACCCTCATAAGAAAAAGATTCTGAAATGAGTTTGCAGCCAGAGACTAACGTTTGGCATGCTGTGCGGGTACGTACACCCCCCCCCCTCCCCTTGCCCCACCACTTTCTTTGCTTCTCTTGTGCCCCCAACAAGCAGCCCCCTGGCTCTCAGAGACCCTGCTCCGCAGGGCCAGCACGGCCCTCGAGATGCTTCTCCTTTGCAAAAGAAGGAGCAGAGGGATGGAGAAAGGGCGCTTTGCTTTTTCACCTAGAAAACATCATGTCAGGCTGTCCCCCTACTGCAGTCCAGTGGGGACTACCTGCTCCAGCTGAACCCCCCTGCCCCTCACCCACCGGTGGGTCCCCCCTCTCCATCGCCGGCACAGCCACCCTACGCTGCCCCTGCACAGGGGTCCGGTGTTTCTGTGATGCTTCATTTATTGTCTTAGCCTGAAGTCATCTGATACTTAGCAAAGCAAAAAGACTACCCAGAAAGGGCTAATCAAGAAAATCAACAGTGTTGCCTGAAAGACAAAATCAATTCATCTTCCTAACAGAAAGAGCACTGCACACCTGCGAGTGTGGACGAGGGACTTGGGTCAAAGGAGGCAACTAAAAAGCATCACAAAGCTTATTAAAAAAGGTGATGGAGAGCAAAGCCTACCTCTGAGATGCCCCCCCTGCTCATGGAGCAGGGGCTGGGACAGCTGAACTCTGAGTTGTTTCTATTTAGCCAGAGATGGACAAGGAAAACCTGTTAATAGTGACAGTTCAAACCAAAATAAAGTACTTGGGTTTTGCTTTTCCAGCAATTTTCCCACTGAGGAACCATCCAAGCAGGCAATTTTTGAACAATTTTACTCATCTGCTTTTATAATAATAGGTATTAGAAAACAGCAAAGAATAATGAAAGAAAAGACGACAAATAAAAGTCTCCAACTGCTTAACTCTAAAAGGTATGTGTCCCTTTACTTATCTTCCCTGGTCAATAAACAGAAATATTTTTCCTTCCACATTGTGATCGGCATCTTTTTCATATCATCTCTCAGCAATGAATATTCAGAAAAAAACCCAACCAAAACCAATACGGAAATACATTCCTGGAATCCTACTGCAAGAACAAATGCAATGCTACCAGTAATTTTTAGGTTGTTCTTCACATCGGCAAAAGCAGAGCACAGGGATTGTCTCAAGGCACGTGTGTCGGGAGAAGCATGTCTTCTTCCGTGCCGCCTTCCACCTTCTCCTGTCCCCGCAGCGATACCAGCCAGCACTGGCCACGAAAACGAAGGTTCATTCTGCCACCAATAGGCAGACTCAGCAATGCTGAGCTTCACCGACTCCAATTTATGTTGTTTTAAAAACAAACAAAAAACCAAAAACCACACACTGCTTAAAAAAGGACAACAAAACCAGGTTACCTTCTAAAGTAACCCGCCAAGGGTAACGTTTAAGGCTGCAACGTCCTGCGAAGTCTCCGCGCACTTCCCTCTCCAGAAGCACTCCCTGCATCGGCCGCTGCCGGCAGCCAGCTGGCGCACCCAACCGCCTCCACGGGCCAAGCGCTCACATGCAATTAGCAAATATTTGAGAATTATTTTGTTACATTTTATGTTTTTAACTGACTCCCAATTTCCACGACTGTGTTAACAGCCCCCAGAATCCTTGTTCAACAACTAACAGCCTCAAATATCTTCATATACCCCCAGCATCAAATCAGCGTCTCACCCAATTTATTCCTCCTTTTCTTTCCAGAAATCCTCCTGCTTGGAGCACTAAAACATCAAGAAACTGAAGACAGAAAATAAAATGTTTAAATATGCTCTTGTCTCACAGAAACTGTACAAATCCAGAGGGGATTTGAAACTTTTTCAATCCCCCCCCATCCCAAATCAGTAGCTTCTAGAATACTGCTTCAGAAGCCCCTGTTGCGGGAAACTAAACTGCATTTTTAACGTTTCCAGCTATTTCTTTTTACCGCCACAAAATATTTTTTTGTCACGTTAAAGCGTCTTTCTTTCCAGATGCACAGCTGTTCTAATATATCGAGCATTTTTACTTATTGCTTCAATAATAGCAAGAACTCTCCTGTTCCAGGGGAAAAAAAAGCAGAATTCTTCCATAAATGTTAAGGCCGTTGGTAACAGTTCTTGCCCAATGGAGCCCAAAGCACTCACGTTTTTCTCTGTAATTTCCCCCATTCTCCCCTTTGACAGCTTCCAAAGACCCCCCAGGAGCCACATCTCTGCCGCTCCAGCAGAAAGGCTGGGGTGCGACACCGAGGTGCACAGCCTCCTGCGAAGCACCGTGGTGTTCAGCCCTGCCAGGGGCTGCTTCATCCTCTCACATGCCAAGAGATGTCTCAGTTGTTCCCCCAACTCTTAACACCCCAATTTTCCTGAGCGCAAGCCCAAGGTTCTCCCGCTTGGCACGTGGCTTTGGGTTGTGCTAGCAGACCAGACATGTAGGGTGTGATGGATAAAAATAGCCTGGGAGCACAGAGAGAAGTTTAAGAAACTCAAACGTGTTTCCTCAACTCTAGTTATCATTTCAGAAAAGTGCGCTCAACACGAAAGGTAACTTCACTGTTCTGGTTGACTTCTGCTCCATGGCCGAGATGCGCCACCAGCTGCACACCAGATCCTGACTAAAGTTGCGCTGCCGTGCCAGGCCGCCCTGGACCCACAGCCTCACCTGCTTTTAGGATGACGCATTGCAGAGCAAAACCAGACTTAAAATCTCACTTGCTTTGCCCAGTGCTGCGTTGGCCCCAGCGTCACGCTCAGCGTGTCCAAGTGGAGACAAACCCACGTCACCCTATTGCTGAACGGCTAAAGCACGGCACAGCTGGGCACTCGCTCTGCATTTTATGAGCAAATCTCAGAAGGATCCGACAGATCAACCTCATCATTTTTCTGGATTCCTCTGTCAGAGCATAGGAGTTGTTACCCAAACATACCTGCTTGGTGAGTTTTGGGGAAGCCTCGGTTCTCCAGCCACTCAGCCCCCAAAGCTGGGCTGCCGGGGGGGCTCTGGGGGCCCCCATTTTGTCTCAGCTAAGAGCTAGGAAAGCATCACACAGCGCATTTGTAACTCAACTTGTACAGCAGTAGGGCTGCCCGTTAGCAGGCCCGCAAGGGCTTCACTACCTAGCTATTCCTCTAGCTCTTGCAGAAGCCTGAGGGGCAGCTAGTAACACCAACTGTTTCTCTTGGAGGATTACACACTGATTAATAGTTCACAGAAAATCTCGAAGCCAAGGCCCACCTCTGAAGACATCCCCAAGGACAGCTGGAATATGCAGATACTGCATACCAACAACCCAGAAAATCTTTATTGAAAATTACGCCAAGGTCACATCCACATCTTGGGGATGGAAGAAACTAGAACAACCTCTACGAGTTGGTCTACAACTTAGCCAAAGAAGAGTTGGTTTGCAGCTTAGTCTTGCATAACCGTAAATCTTGTAACTATGCTGTCAATAGCTAGATTGCAATGAACAGTTTACTCTTCCCTTAAACACTTGTTTATCAAAGTAATTTCAGAATAACCAGCCGATGCCCACGAGTGCCATTCTTATAGGCATGCTTATAGTCAAACCATACGTGCCAGATTGCTTTCATAGCACCTAGCACTCAAAGGGTCTTTTGGTTTTTTGTGGGGTTTTTTTTGTTTTTTTGGTGGGTGGTTTTTTTTTTTTTTGGTTGGTTGGTTTTTTTGAGTTTGGGGGGGTTTTTTAGAGAGTTTTTTTTCTTTTTCTTTTTTTTTTTTTTTAAGGAGCTGGCAGATGCCTGTATGAGTTGCAGCAACTCACAGGCAGCATGAGAGAATATTTTTAGAGATCAGCATTAGTTGGAGATTTCGTGAGCTGCAGCAGTGATGGCAGAGGACCCTCCTGGGCTTCCTGTGAACTTGAGCCAAGCAGCCAAGGCAACAGCAGCAGCGCTACAAACGGCGAGCTCCAAAGTGACACTATCCAGAACACTGCGATAGTTTCAGCACAGAGTTAATAATTCTAGGCTGGAAAGTATACATGAGATGTTCTGAAGAGATGGTGAGACTGCTGGTGCCTCCAAGTGGACAAATGGAGTTGGAGACACCACCAGTGCCTTGAGATATCCACGGGTGCAGTTCAGGGAGCTGCTTTAGGTGCCCCTTGCTCAGCACTGCTGTTCTGGTCAGCCAGCAGGTACAAGACACACAGCTCACCCATCTCGTCACCTCAGCAAAGAAATCCACATACATGTCAAAAAAAGGAGGCTGAAAACAATTCACTTCCACCAGCCCCAGGGGCAAACCCAAGGGGCTTCACCACGGAAAGGCCAGTGGCTGCTGCGGGCTGGCAGGCGGACAGGGCTGTCCCCCGGCAGTCCCCATCACACACTGCCCCAGCAGCTGCTGATCTTAATGCAGGTATAAACTTCCACAAGCACATCCAGGCTCTGCAGGGGCAAACGTGTCAGCACCTTGATGGAAGCAGGGGCTAAGCACTGCATTTCAGAGCAAAGTTAATGCTCCAGTCTTCATATTCCTCCTTTTCACTCTTACGTGCCATGTTAAACCTTGTGATGGTCATACTGACCTCCCTGGGCTTTTGATTAAGGCCAGCAGAAAATATTTCTAATTAAACTGTAAACCTAAGTGTTAGCATGGCATCAGATCAAGGAGAACATTTACTATTGCTCTGCAAGGAAGAGAGAAGCTGGAGACAGCAGGTAGGGAGGAAAAGCACCAAAGCCCAGCTCCTGTCTGCAGAGGATCCCATTCAGTGGCTCATACCGGAGGAGCTCAAGGACCCTCAGCACCTCTTAGGGCTTTTATTTCAAACCACAGTGCCAGCAGTAAAAACGTGGGCTACACCTGAAAACGGAGCAGTCTTTTGCAGAAGCTTGGCAGAGGTGAGGAACGACCACCATCCAAGGTTGTCACAATTTCCATTCCTGATCTTTAATCCTGATACTAATCCTTATATTTAATCTGAACATTAACAAATTATTTTCAAAATACTTATCTGGAGATGGAGGCCCACTGGCTTCCTGCAGCCAGAGCTGGGGCCATGGAGGTGGCCAAGGGTCTGCAAGAGGAGCAAAGAGGGTCAGGCATCAGAAAAACTGATGAAGGCTGCCCATGCTGAAGGTGACCCAGACCCCAGGAGACCCAGTGGGGCATTTCCCTGGAGAAAGCAGCCTTCTAAACTTTTAGGGAATAAAAATCTCAGGTGAGGGCACAGTGTTTTGTTGCCATGATCACTGGAATAGTGACTCATCCCTGGAGAAGCACATCAGGGACATGACACCCTCGTCCCCGGTACCCAGCACCATGCAGGACTGGCGGGGGAGGGAGGTGCACTCGTAGCCAAGGCAGAGATGACAGCAACCAAAAAAGAAAATGAAAGGTGTAGCACTTGGTTGGACCCCACATCTCCTACACGTTAAGGCAGACAGATCCGGTCCCTCCTACGAGCAGAAAAACCCAAGGCAAGCAACAATTTAGCAACAGCTTTTACCACTTACCTAGCCCCTGCTTTCATGCAGTCCCACTTCTGCAGATGGGAACAGGACAGGAGTCACCCCAGAGAAGCACAAAGTTAACACAAATACATGTATTTTGGCTCTGCAGCTTCAAAACTCTGAATTTACAGTGTTTGAAAGGTTCTTTGCTTCAGGGCTCCTGAACTTCAGCAATAGATCTAAATCCACTGTGCTCTCATCACCCTTGCTGATGGGCAAGAGAAGCCGAGGTGGAAAGGAAATAGGGAACAATGGCATCAAAATAAGATTTATTATTTAGAACTGAGATTTGGAAGAGACAGACATGGCAGGTAACAACAAAACAATACGCCAGGCTCCAGCTGCGAGAAAGGATGGTACTGAAAGGTTTATGGGCAAATAGAAATTCTTATTTCTGCAGTATCAAAAAAAAAAGAGTGAAAAGGTCAGAATGTCGTGGTCTGCAACTAAGGGGGAAGCAACCAAGGTCCTTGGGCACGTAGCACAGCAGCAGAGGGTTGGAAGAGTTTGGGGCCCAAACGTAACATAACAGCAAGAGCAGCACTCTTTCCCACTCCTTAGGAACAGTGCTAAACCCCATCTTTCTAAAAAAAAAAAAAAGTTGAGTAGTCCTTTATAATAAACGATTACTCATGAGATTATTGCTACAAACTACTCTG
Source organism: Falco peregrinus (assembly GCF_023634155.1). NCBI lineage: Eukaryota > Metazoa > Chordata > Aves > Falconiformes > Falconidae > Falco > Falco peregrinus. The sequence goes on along the minus strand of NC_073725.1, from coordinate 110,119,547 downwards.
CACATCACCTCAACCCAGGAGACAGTTCAAACCCATCGTCAGTGAATCAAGAAAAAGAAATCTCCCACTACATAATTTTAGCTTGTTGAAGGCACTTTAAAGTGTTTTAAAAATTGCTCCAATTACCGACTCATCTGTAGAAGGATTTTAGTCTTACATTTAAAATCAGAAGTGACTCGAGAACTGTATTTAACTCTGGCAAGAAAATGCGGCCGGTCTATAAGAAAAAGAAAGAGGTAAAAAGGGAAGTGACAAGTACAAACTTACTCTCCAGTGAAGTCTCTGTAGGTTTCTTTACTCGATTTAAACGGATTTAAAATAGAGTATAATCTTTACAAAAAGAACTGTGAGAAATTTAAATGGAATTGTAACTTATCTTCTTTGTACTAGAATTTGAACACATGGGCCTAGATCATCTTTTTGAAAATTACTTGAATTACAATTAATTGTGTAAAACAAAAAGTATTTGAAGGAGTGCCTCCTCCTCCTCCTCCTCCTCCCTCTTCTCCAGCCGCTGCTCACGGGAACCTGGCTCACAACAGAAGGGAACAATTTGGAACAAAATCCTTTTCCCCCAAAATAATTCTCCTTTATTTTTTTTTGCATAACATTTTTGTATTTCCAACTATAAATAAAAAAATGATTAGAAAGAAGTTACAAAATTGCGTTGAATGGACCAGAACAGCACAGAATTTCTCACACATGATAAATCACTTCCCATCTTCCTCTTCCTCCTCCTTAGCCGTGGCAGGGCCTCGCGCTTGGCACCGTAGCTGAGGGGGCCACGCGTCAGTCGCTGACGATCTCATTTTCAGAATCTAAAAAAAAAAAATCCATATATGGATTTCACATACACGAAAACCCAAACAAAACCCAACGGGCCACAGATCGTGGGCCCACAGTGCACAGAAGATGCTTCTGCCAGAGTGTGCCAGCCACTGTGTGTATTTTGGGTACCGCAGGGAAACAGAAACCAAAATCCTCTGTTAAACATGTCACCTGTGGCGTGTTTATGTTGGTGGCAAAACCTTAAGCACCTTGTGGAGTCACTCAGACTGGAGCCCCAGTTCCCGCAGGGGAAAAGCTGGTCTCCTGGGAGGCAGCAAAGACGCCCAGTGCTTGTCTCAGTTTATGGGACTCTTTATAGGAAGCAGGGACGCCATGCCCATACCAGCAGAACACCAGGCAGGGATGGGAGTCATCAGGCTCCAGCACCCTTCGCAGACCGCGAGACAAGACTGCTGGCCAGACGTGAAAGGGTACAGGGATGCCAAGGGCTTGAAATGACAGGAACAGAATAAAATGCAACGAGGGAGCTGAGAGCACAGCACAGCACAAGGATGAAGCAGTAGCAACACAGGGAGCCACCATGTGCCCCGCCAGTATGCATCGGCTCCACTGGTGACATGCTCACGGTGACGTGCACTTTTCACTCTACGCACAGAAACATGCATACTGTTACTGGATCTGCAAGCATATAGGAGTTTTACATCGCGGACAGTGTGCTAAATACTTCCATAAAAAAATGCAGCGAGGCTTTTAGAACAGCAGGGAAGGCGAGGGACAGCAGGGCAAAGCACACTGTGCAAGCAGATACTGTGTCTGGCATAGCTCCAGGCGGGTCCCTGTGGTTTAGGCTTTTCTTTTATCAAATGCGGTCCCAATTTTCTCCCTCTCACGTTTCTTGCTCTGCCTGCTTTTAAAGGAAGTAAAATCCTGTCTTGATTGTAATTCCTGCCCAAGCTTCCAATCAACATCAGTTCTGCAGATCCACCACCATTCCCAACATCAGCTTGCTATTGATAACCAGCATTTGGCACAGAAGCTCATCCAGGATACCAAGACAAAATTCACTATCTCCAGGTAACAGGGAAAAACCCTTAAGCCTGCAGTGGGCCTGACCCAGGGTTACGCTGCAGGTCAGCCATAAAGCCAACACCAGAGCAAGCTCTCCAGGTGCCTGGCTCTTCAATACAAACCCCCTCAGATGCTCAGGCCACGTCCCAAGGACAACGACCTCCTGAAGTCAGTTGGAAGTTTCAAAAACAGCCAACAGCACTGACGAGATCAGTGAACTCGAGTCACATTGAAAATTTTCTCAGTGCTGGGGAGAACTATGGGAAAAAAGGCAGCGATGGCAGGTCTTGTAGCTGCTCACCAATGGGGAGAAAGACACTCGGTATAGTCCGTCTAGCCTGATAAACAAAAATTGGATGCTGAGGAAGTTTTTACCTTTCTTGCAAAGTAATTAAAAAAACAACACATGAGTGAATGCTTATGTCAGACCTAAAGGACACCTATTTGTGAAGGACTGGCAGCTGGTTACCCCAATAATGAACAGCAAAGTATGGGGATCTTCCCCTTTCCTAGGGAAAAAAAAATAAATATCCTAACCTCTCCTTCTGCCTTGCTAAATGTGCACAGGCTAAACAAGCACCGTAAACCCATCCAGTGGCACTACATCAAAAGAAATTAACGCAAGCTTCCCCTGCTTGCCAGACTTTGAAAAACCAAGAAGTTGTCACAAGAATTTCACCATTATAACAGCTACTTTATCAAAATCGTAGGTCATCTCCTATGCATAGCTTCTCCACTGTTACTAAGCAAAACCTAAAGCTTCCTGAGGCTGTGTGTGTGAGACTGAGGGCTGGAATTACACAGCCTCTAAACTTCATGTGAAAGTTATTTCAGGGGAGAAGTTTTATAGTCAAATATAATTCCAAGTGTTTATATCAACAACCCTCATGGTACACTACAACTACCACTCAAAAAAGAGCAGAAAGGACCATATAATTTACAAAAGTCGCTGCCTCCTGGTATAACCTTGACTTTCAAATGAATCAGTTATAAGAAATCTATTTACCAGCACAGCTAACATCAGCATCACAGCACATCCAAATCGCTCTGAGCAACAAATTCTTTCATAATGCAGAATCTGTAACCTGACAGCTCCTAAAATCCATTTTATTATGTTGCATTTCTGGAGCTTATCTGCATTAATAAAAGAACCGTCATGGTCAGGGCTGGAACATCACCTTCCCGCTGCATCTGCAGGAACGGCTCCACAAACAGATCTACCTGAAAGAGCAAGTATTGTCCCAGTCAAAAGTCACCGACATGTATAAACCAACCCAATTCCCATCTGATCAACAGTTCATTTTAGTATTACATGAACAGAACAATAATTGTATTTACTGGGTTTCTTCAGGAGAACCACCACAAGGCTCAGCGTGCCAGGCAGCTTGCCCAAGCACTCCACTGAAGCTCAGCCCGCCAAAGTGCCAGCCAGCCACCGGCCACCACCACAGACCAACGAAATGCTCCTCAAGGATGCAATCGATATACAATCAAATAACCATAGCAAGACATTACATGTGATTATGGTTTTGCTGTTTTATACATTCACTCCCATAGCAAGATATTCATCCATCTGTGGCAGCAAAGAGCACGCGAACTCCCTGCTCATAAACTCTGCAAGGACACCTTGCTCATCTTCAGCAACCACACACCTCTCCAGCACAACCATCCTCCATGAAATCACCAGAAACTGGGGGCTGAGAAGGGGAAACAAGGAACCAGAGAGTGCAAGGAAATGTTACCAAGGTATTAAACAACAGTCACGAACTATTTAACGTGTGCTCTCTGCCTCCAAGCCAACACTTTCAACAGCATCTGTTGAAAACTCAGGTGGGGGCTCGTCGGCAGCAAGGCAGAAAACCAGGGAGGTTTTTGCCATACTGGCTAACACCCGAGATATCAGTCTTACTCAAAAAGACACAAACCCTTTGCTTAATTAGGGAGACGACAACAGGGAAAGCAGTGCTGAGGTCACATCATTTCAGAAGGAAAAATTCTGACTACACCTCCCCAAAGAAAACTTCCAAAGAATGTAGGACAACGGATGTTTTTCCTACTCAACCAGGTGCTAACTGAACAATACTGACACAGACGCACCAAGCACTAAGTCCATGGGGCTTGCCTGGAAAAACCTGGAATGTTCTCAGAATTGAAAATAGAGTGCTGGAACCACACGCACACACACACAAAAAAAGCAGCTTGATGGGAAAGAACAACTATTCAACCATTGACAAAGTCAAGTTAAACTAATGACTAATTCAAAAGTATTAGTGATTTCCTTCCACAAATACCAAATGGTAAAACCTGCAACTTGATTACGAAGTTCATTTCAGAAATACTGCCACGTAGCACGAGAGCACCCCATTCCCAAACAGGAATACTTATGTAGGAGCAAACAGACTGCCACACTTGGCCCATTCAATCCCTCATCTTGTCCTTGATACTAGCCAACAGCAAATACTGAACGGTAAAGAAGTTGTACTGTAAAGAGCAAAAAAGAACTCTGGAGATAAGCGTAAAGTAATAGTAAAGTAGCATCTCCCCTTTAAAGTTGTGGAATGAACACCAGAGGCAAACACACACAGAAACTGCAAGGGCCAATTTTACATTGTTCCTTTGAATAAAATCTGCGTCAGGGAGGTTGAATCAGGGTTTACAGAAGAACCTTGAACTGCTCACGTGTCTGTCCCTGCCACCTCTGAGCCCCTTTGCAGCCTGGTATTGGCAGTGGCTGCGCCACCAGCAGCAGCTCTTCCCCGTCCCCAGCACGCCGGCGGGGGGACAGGGCGCCGTTATGCATTTACATACTCCATCATGATGTACGGCCATCGGAGAGCCACATCAACGGCATACGGGCAAAATTAATCTGGCATTTTCCAACTACTGCATGTGTGACTTGACAGTTTAAAACATCCTCTCAATATTTCTATTAAGTTTCTACAACTTCCATAAGATCAAAACCCATGGGACCTGCGAGCTCCCTCGTTGAAACCTCGTATTTCAAGCTAAGGATCTGAGCTGCCTTCACACGCATCCTTGCAGGGCTGCGCTGGGAACGTCGGGAGATGGCAGAGCTGCAGGACAGGGCTGCAGACCTGCTACCAGCAAGGCGAGGAATTCTGCCCAGCAGGCTTGACCCCCGTTTGCTGCACATCAAAGCAATACTCAGAGTCAGGAATAAAATCAGTTCAGTTCTGGGATCTGTAGGTGAATGTCTGTTTGAGTACAGACCCCCCACCTCGATGGTGTAGCATCGACTGCTCAGGTCCCTCTCGCTCCTTTGTTCAAGTTGTCCCGTTTATTTCATCTCATGTCATTTCCATAATTGTCACGGAGGGTCAAAGCACCCTTTGACATGATGGGGGGCAACAAAACAATAGCTTGCAGTTAAGTCAGAAGAATTGCAGCCAAGACAGCTATCAGAAAACCAAAAGCATGAATACTCGAAATGCAAACAGTAATCTCTGAGCCATTATTGGGCGCCAGTGCCAGATGCAATAGTTTGGAACAGACCCACTAGAAGCCTGGGAGCTGCATGGAAGCTGGGCTCAGCCGGGCTGCCCGTCGCCGGCTCTGCCGGGCACGCAGTGCAACACCGGTCTGGCAGCAGCTCCCCCCGAGCTGCAGCACAGGTCACAGGCTTTCAAACACACACAGCACAGACAGCAAAGCCGCACGGGTCAGATGCACAGAAGACAGAAGCAGGAGTATCAAATCCCTTCCTGCACGTCCGCTCCTAATTTCTCCTGCAGTCTACACCAGTGACTGTGACCGCCAAGAGGGTGCTTGCACTGGGGCTGAACTTCGTAACTTCGTTTCCTCGCATTTAAATGATGCCGGGATCGAGTTCAAAGGGGTTCCCTAGCAATTGCCAGCATAGGAGAGAGAGTCCACATGCCTCTTTCACCACCTACCAAACTCCAGCATCCTCATGTGTACCACCAGTGATACCGCAGACCCCATCTGCTTAAAGGAACCCATTTAATGTTCCAGCCTGGTCTGCTTTGCAGCAGCGGAACACCAGCAATATTGTAGCGGGCAGGGGATTTCAAGCAACGTAAACTGCGAGGTGGCACTACATGACTTCTAGAGCACTCCTGCACTTCTACAGCTGCCAGAAGGTGGGACGTGTCAGTTATGGGCAGAACACGACAAACAGTGGAGGCACCACATCTGCTCCTTCTACACAAGTCAAGGGATAAGAGTCTGGAAAACAAATGCAGAGTTACTCGGAACAGCTGGGAATTGACACAATTCTACGTTTTAGAAAAACACTGTGTTTTTCACACAATTTTCAAACACAAAATGTTTATTTTTCTTCTTTTTAATCTATACAATTTCTCAGGGTTTTTTAGTGCCACTGACTTTGTCAGTATACAAGGGATGGACTATACAACAGGCAACAGCAACATAAACTGTAAGATTCAGTGCAAGCCGAAGGAAAACTGGTGTGAGAACATATTTTCCATGTTTGCTCATGAAGCATACAGACATGAATCTAAAAAACCCAAACAAATTAAAGATACATGTTACAGAGAACAGAAATCTCTTACTACAGTATTTTGCCCAGGCAGAAGACTCTGCATAATTCTCTATAAAATTCAATTCTAACTGAATTGATGGAATAATATATTCAAAGGGTACAAACAAAATAATTTAGACAGATATAATGCTCTAAGTACAATAGAACTATACAATTCACAGGTTGGCAGCACAAGACATCTCTGCCCTTCAGAAGACGGTATAAAATGTCATCGCAGTAGAAATCCAGAGCAACGTGCCTTCAGACGTGACCGCGTGGCTCATGACCTGTGCCTGTAACACTCTCCCTTAGCGCTTTCGAGGGGAGACTTACCATCACCAAATCTGTTTTAGTGGTTATCTTGTGCCTTTAGACCAAGAGGTGCAGGTGGAGACTCTATGCACAGTAAAACGGGCAAAAAGCAACTTTCAAACAGGAGAGGTGTCCATGCCACCTAGAGCACAAACTTAATTAAAACTAAAAAAAAAATTAATAAAAAAAATTAAAAAAAATATTTTCAAACGATGGTGAGACTCCAAAACTGAAGTATCAGATAGGAAAAAGAACAGCTTCACATTTTTATTCCATTTTAGCACAAATACTGCTAGCATGTCAGTGGCAAAACACCATTCTTAACCTTGGTGGCCAAACCAAAGCCCGGATACACGCAAGTGCTGTACTTACAATGTTCTCACAGTAACCTGGAGACGTGTTCTCCTACAATCAAGGTTTCAGTTAGATTTCTTCACTTACGAAACATGCATGAATTTGTAATGTAAGTAAATTACAAAAGCCCAGTAGGGGAACAAAAACGTACTTTGTTTCACCACGTATCCAGACGAAAACAGTACTTGCCTGCCTGTTCAAAAAATAAGTTGCTGTCTACACGAACTTTACCAAAGACTGGGGAAGAGAATGAATTGCACTGCCCAAAGCTATTACCTGTCCTTATATACAACTTACTTGGGTTACTCTGTAAATGCTCCTATTTTAAAATGTGTATTTCACTGCTCATTGTACAAACACAAACACATTTTTGATCAGCATGTCAAACAAACCTCACCTCACAATTACTTTTTTTTTTTTTAAAAGCTTCAGAACAGAAAATTAAACCCCTGAATTAAAATAAAAGCATTTACAGCAGAATGAAACTGATGAAGAATGTTGACTGTAAACCTTCAATATCTTTGCAAATAAAAAGAACTTCAACTCACAAGCAGATTGTAAATAAAATACACCTTTCAAACAATTTTACATCTCTTTCCAGCTGGAACTGAAAAGCTGAAATTCAAGGCACTGTACTCCTGCAGGGGTTAGTACAATTTTCTAGTCATCAATTCAAGTACATTGACTTTAAGGATCGCAAGTGTAAAACATCAGAACACAGAATAAAGTGTCTTCAGCAATGAAATATAAGCAAATATTGCCATAACAGACAAACTATCTTTTGTGAAACCATTTCACAGTGATTGCTGGATGCAGTGTATGGCTGTGTACGCTAGCGGGCCCGACCCAGACCCCCGCCTTGTCCAACACGTATGGCATCTACAGGTCAAACACTCCACGTGACAATGCCGAAACCGCCGTTACCTACGGCGAGGCCACTGCGCTACGTCATCCGCAGGTGCGGGCCGGGCGGCTCAGCTGCGGGTCGCTGCAGCCGCACTGGGTACATCTGCAAGCAGGTTCTGCCCAGGGGCGAGAACCGGGCAATGCTCGGACCTCCAACGATGCTGGGCGGTGCCACCGGCCCCGACCACTGCAGCCCGTAAACGGGTGCGGGGAAAACTCCTCCGTACTGGCAAAGAGGCATCACATAGGGTGTCACTGTGCCAGAGAGGGCAGGCCCTGGCATAGGCACTGGCAGGGACGGTGAAGCTCCGGGAGCTAATGCTGCGGGCATGGGGCAAGACACTGGAACAACGCACTTTTTCCCCAGTCCCGTTCTTACCGAATTAACCTACAAAAAGAAAGATACAAAAAGCATCGCTAGCGAGCTCCTCTCTCCCCACCTGCCACAGGCAGCACCATTACACCGAGGCACGCATGTCCGTGCCAGGATGGTGGCAGTGCCTGGCACTCATTCAAAGAGAAGCATCCTGGCCCCTGCCACCGGCAGCATCCCTGCCCACGCCGGGGGGGCACCTGCAAGTGAGCTGCCAGGGTACAGCATCCTCAGAGCTTGGGCTGGGGGGGCTTGTTGTTTTGTTTTGGGTTTTTCCCCCCACTTTTTTGGAGGGGGAAGGGTGGGTGGGTTTGGTGTTGGGTTGTTTTTTTTTTTTTTAAAGAGAAAAAAATCGGAAATGAATAGCAAAGATTGTCATGGGGAGGGAGAGGAAAGGTGTCTGAATACAACCTTACTATTTAAGGAGGCAGGAAACATCACTAAACAAGTGAGAACTGAACACCACAAAAAAAACCCACAAAAAACCCTTGAATGTCCAAAGAAACTCGAGCACCTTTTACGCTTGCCCTTGTGCATAGAAGTAAATAAATTAAAACAAATGCAGAATTAACCCAGAATTCAGATACTTAGAGCCATCATCAGAACAGGTTTAAAAAATTCTAGCACATATTTCTGTAAAAAGTTGTTTCATCCAGCCTCACTGCAGCAAGGGTAGCAAAGAACAGAAAGAGATTTGCCACAGCAGTTCAATACCCAGCACTGGTGGTGGCTGAGATCCGGCGAGCTAAACCAGCAAGGACACCGCAGGAGCTGCTCCTGCCTCAGGGGCTGCCAGAACCAATTCCAGATATTTTGCTAAAAATTCTATTAACATCCACTTCAGTTATTCTGGTTTTGTATGTAAGGGGCAGAGAAAGAGCTCTCCTTCCTAAACAGGAGGATGGAGGAGCTTCCCAAGTTATATGCTCCATCATGCACAGTGCCATGGAAACAACAGTTACCCGAATGCTGCCCGCTCTCTCTGCCGATGGCACCCACAGCGTTTCATTACATTTTTAAATTCACAGAATTTGTAACTCCCTGCCATGTTCCCACCATACCAGCATCTATTCACGGCACATAAAAAAAAGCGTAGTATTTAAGTCCAGGCATCTCCTGTTAATTTGGTATTTCACATTAAATTGATAAAATTGGTATGAAGGTGAAATTTCAGCAGAAAAAAAAGTATGTATAAGATGGTGTGAAACACCTCTGTTTCTGATTTTAGTGTCTCTTCTGCTCTAGAAAAAAAAATGGCAATGTCGCTCTGAGGTTTACTGCTTTGGGTCATTACCCTGTATTCCAAAGCAAATTTTCACTGTCTCCAGTTCTAATCTGAAACCTGAATCTAATGGCGACCACCGAACTAAGAGAAATACCTGTTTCGGTAAAATTAATTTAACATTATTAATGTATAGAAATTCACCAAAATTAACAGCAAATCACGAAGAACAACAAACAGAGGAACTAAGGACGGTTAAAACCTGAAGACTTAAGGAATTATTAGACACATGTTTCAACGTCCTCAAAATGATGGTTTCCCCAAAACTAGACAACTGTGAGTGGATGACAATGGATGCCTGTAAACATGCCTAACCAGAACAGGTCATGCCTTATACAGGCAACAGACACAGTAGCACTGAAAACAGAAGGTGACATTTAGCAAGTGGTCCTATTCAGAAATTTTAACCTGAAAAAGCTTGTTTTCAGTTCTTCTAAAATACTGAGAAATCTACCTTGACCTGATACGTGCTACTTCACTTTTTCATCCTCAGCTAAACTACTCAGTAAGCAGCAGCTGTATTTGAGGCTACGTATGTGCAGACAGGAACAAAACTGCATCATGCTCCAAAACCAGACATTACACATACTTGCTAAAACCTGTTAATATCGTGAAAATGCACGATAATGATTTAAGGTTGCTTCCTCTACCTTCGTCACATGCCTCGAGGGAGCAAAACACATCCTTAAAGAGGCAACAAGACATCTAGCTCTCACCTCTTCCCCTGGACAGAAGTCTCTTGGTCAAAGCCATTTTCTAACTGTCATCTTGTAAGCAGCTATGGTGACTCAACACCAGTGGAGGCCAAAACAATCTGTTTCTTCCTGCATGTAGATGCCGACTGAAACATCAAAATCAAAATGCAGCAGAATGGTCCTCAAAACAGCACAAGGAGCTATGGATTTCTCGCTGTAGGAAAGCCATGAGGCTCCAAGTTAACTTTGCTGATCAATTCAAAGAGAAGCAGATGGACATTCACGCAGGGATAAACAAGGTGTGTACCTACACTGGGGTCAAGGTCACAGCTGTACACTGAACTAGCTCAGCATTTCAATCAGGCTGGTATTTTAACAGAGGTAACCCAAGGAAGCCCCTGAGATGCCCGGCACAGCCGCGTGCCTTGTCAGTGGTAAGGGTCTTTCACCCCTGAGCACAAACCCTATGGATGCCGAGGGGCTGAAGCTCACAAATGAAGCTGTCAGCCCCTAAGTTCTCCTGTCACTCATGAGCTGGCCAGTTCTGTGCCAAAAGGACACATTTTTTATCCATAGCTCCCTGCTTGCCCAGGTGACCTCTCTCCTCAGCTACTGCCTTGTCATTTTTGCAAGTTTGTTCAAAAAGTGCCAGTTCTGGCACAAGCCGCCAATTCCAAAATGTACATCAAGTACAGCACACTGTGTCCTAGTGGTGACACGGCTTCAGCTTCCAGTGCATCTTCTGGGCTTCGGCATTCTACCCACAGCTTGAAGACATGGGTACACATCGTTTCTTTCATACTGAAGTTAGCTCAGGAATTGAAAACAAGTGGTACAATGCCAGACTCCTGCATCAAGCTCAAGCAACTAATGTTTAGAGACCACAGAAAAACCAAAGATCTTTATAGCCACAGCCTGCAGTCATACAGGACAAGCAGCTGGGTTTTAAAATACTCTAATCCTCCCGCAGCAGTGTAAAGCTGAAGTGGCCTCTTCCCCTCCCGACTCAGCTTTAGACGATGCAACAACAGTAATGAGGAATGAGATTGATTATGCGACTTAGCCACCTATGGATGGCATTACTTCACTTTTAATATTACAATACTAATTTACTTCTGTTTGTTCTGCTGCCTGTCTAGAGCCCAGTAATGTCAGCTGCCTGGGCCTTGAGCAGGCTGATGAGGTAGACACAGTCTCAAACAATTAATTTTACAAACATACTGCAAAATTTAGGTCTGTCATCACCGTGTGAACAAGTCTGTCTGCTAGAGATATTTAATAGGGAACTTTTTTCTTTTTGGAGGGGAGACAGAGTCAACATCCTAAAATGTATCCTAATATTATATAAGAAGGAAGTGAAATTCCCCCCTTCCTCTTTCCCTCTGCATCTCATTTAGCTTCCTCTATAGAAGCAATATACTTACTGCACAAACACCTATGGCAGCATCTCTGCCTGCAGCCTTCACACCTCTGCTCGTGCTGCTGCCTCTCCTACACTTGCCAAAGCCTCCCTGCACTAATAAACCTCAGCTCCGAGGGCTGGTACAAATCCCTGCTGGGTAAAAGCCACCTCTTGCTCCTGCCTCCCCAAACACCTGCCTTCTGCTGCCAGCCCTTCCCTGGCCACCACTGACCCCCGCTCCCCCTGACACCCACACACACTCATTTAGAAAACAAGAGCAATGCATACGCAAAGACATGGGTAAAAATTAAACAAACCCCACTGGACAAAAGCTATGGCAGTTCAGAAAAAAACAAACTGTTCTTTAGACTTTTTTTTTAAAATTCTCTACCTTGTTCTCACACTTTACTGAACAAGCTCTAAAGCGCCACTTCAGCTATATGTATATATACTGTGAGCTGTGAAAGTATATAGCTAAGAGTTTTGTTTGACTTACAAACACCATAAATATTTATGCTTTTACATTAGAACAGATGAAGCCGGGTAATTCTGCTGTGAAAGCTGACCATAACTATCACAACCCATTCTGAAAATGCAGAATTTAGATTTTTCTTCCAGCTACATTTTGATGGCTGTCTTACTAGCGCTACTTCTGTATAGTCCAACTACCACTGAAACAGAACTGAATCACAGGACAGGGTTAGAGCTTGCTGCCAACATGAGCAGGGCAAGGAGGCTAAAACTTTTGGGTTTTTTTTTTTTCCATCTTCTTCCTTTTTGCTGAAAACTCACAGTTATTAGGTGCTACTGAAGATTTACGTTTGTGCTCTTCCACTTTTCTGGAAAGCTATTCTGCTATTCGGACCAAGAAGGCAGTGCTGAATAGCTTCGAACACAGATTCATCCTATTTTCTGTTATTCTTCCAACCCAATAGAGACAGAAGACACAGTGAAAGGTGTTAATAGTCCTTCCACTCCATTTTCCCATCTGCGGCTATCTCCAGAAAGCCTGCTTCCCAGGCAGCCAGCTCATTAAAATCAAGATGTATTAAATGCAAACAGATGTGCAGCTATTACTGATGGTGTCTCAGCCCCAGCACACGTCACCAACTGACACAGAGCTGCATGTTCACAGAAACAGCCTTATTATGGACTGAGAACATGTTTACAGCTCTTTTTTGAGTAGTAGTTTGTTGGAGTTTTTTTGTTTTTGTTTAGTTTGTTTTTTTTTTTAAACCCATGGAGCTACGTAACTGTATCAAAAATAGAAAACATTTTTGGTAAGCCCTTTATTCCCAGGCATCTTCAAGTAGCACCTTTAACTACACAATATTCAGTACTCTCTACATACAAGGCAGCTCATGTTTCTAAGCGTATTCCTTGACTGGCAGTAACCACAATTACCTGTAAAAAAAAAAGGATTATTTCATCATGTCTTCAACACAGATGAGCATGAGAGAAATAACTGTTACCAAGTAGTTTGACTTCAGTTCTTTCTAATATCTCCTATTACATTTTAAATCACTCATGATAAGAATCTACGTGTATTTTCATGTTTAAATAAAACATTTGAAAAGGAATATTTCAGTGCTCTGTGACATAACTGGATGCCTGAAGGTTCCCCCACAAACTTTAATACATATCAAGCAGGATGTGCAGCCAAACTGACAGACAACTTCCACCGAAACACAGCAGAATTTAAAGTCTTCCTTTGCATGCCAACTATTTCATTGCTTTCTACACTTCTGATGAGAAAGAGAATGAAAATCAAACCCACAACTCTTATTAAACACACCACCAATTTCCTCTTCTGAGCTGATTTCCAACCTTAAAGAGTAGCTTTCACTTAGTTACAACAACAAAGATACCAATAATCTATTGTTTTCACACAGCGAAACTTGCCGATGGTGGTAGAAGCATCTCAGGAAAAACGACAACTTGGGGGAGTTAGTCCTCTGTTCCCAGGGTGAAAGAGAAGACTTGAAGAGGGCCACACAACTAGCCTGCACGTTAACAACAGTGGGTGAACAGTAAGAGAAAATAATGAATTAAAAAATAAACTTTACCCTTAATCACTAAGGGGTTGTTGCAGTTTTCCTTCAGCCTAGAGACCAAACAAACCCCCAAACACAGGGTAGAAAGGGCCATTTGGTTTAGACGCCTTCTTTGTCATACCTTGTATATCAGACATTCTACATTTCCACCCCAGGAGGATGCTCCTCGCCTACGTGGCTTCTGTGTCACATACAAGAGCTCTGTGTGGTGCTAATCCCAGGGGACCTATAACCAACAGAGCACCAGGGGCCAACTCACTCCTAGCCCTGTTTAAAAAACCCTTCCACGAGACAACTTGCTGCCCAACAACCTCCAGAGACAACTTCGACTTAGAACTGAAGGTACAAATAGAGCCTCCTTCCTGCTCCTCGCCTCCCATCACCGCACGGGACCAACAGCAGCTTCTCCCAAACCCCCAGTCTGAAGGTGGGAGACAACCTGCCCTAACAGTTTCCTGCTCATTTGTTCCTGTCAAAAAAAAAAAAAAAAAAAAAAAAGCATAAGAATTCACCATGTTTCCAATTTATCTAGCTTTTATTTCCAACATAAAACATTATTATAACTTTCTCTGACAGGCTGGAAATCTGTTTAATGCTCCTTATTCTTTTTTCGCAAATGCATTTTTGTATTTGATCAAAAAGACGACAAAAAGATGGTGTTAACAGATGGACTGAAGAAGTACAGCCCAAGCTTTATATACTCCCTATTAGAAAGCTATTTTTCCCATCCTTAATGCGATTTCCTGAGTTCTTGTCTTTTCAATACCATTTTCAAAGCTGGACTCCACGGTGACTCAGCGGAGGTATAGTATTTCCCCATGTAACTCATCACTCCAAGCACTGCTGTATGGGTCGCTTGGCTGGTGTCCAGACTAAGGACCCCTTCACACAATATCCTTCTGGCTGTTTTTCTCCCAGCATCACAAAGCCTTCTCCTCCTTGAACTCCAGTTTCCCCTTTAGGGTGAATTTAAAAAAAAATACAAACAGCGGAACGATGCTCGACTCCCAAAACAATCCTTGTAAAAGTGTTTTAAATCATATCCCCTGCCTCGTTTTCTATCATCTGTGGCATGAGGTGCCGCCTTTGTGGCCAAAATACCCCAACAATAACCACACTAGGAATATTTACCATCTACCCTTGCATCTCTTCTGCAGCCCACACTGCCCTGCAAGGACTTTATGCACAAAACCACCGAGCGCAAGCAGACATGGGGCTCGCAAGGTCTCCAACAGCAGGCAACAAGGAAGGATGTGAAATGAAGAACAGGGAATCCCAGCCTCTCTGTGCTCTTGGTAGACTACTTCTAAAAGACTTCAATCAGCCTTGTTAACTCCCTGGGACAACTGTCACGTTCTAGAAAGAAATAAACCCTCCAAGATCAGCGTATTGAGACAGAAACGTGCCTGTTCCTCCCACAGTAACACTCTGCCTTCTCCACAGGCTTTGAAACAGAGACGCCAAGACTGCAGACGGTAAAATGAACCCCAAATTAATGTTGACGGGTGATTTAAATAAGCAACATAACCGCTCTCTTTCAGCGTTACAAGTGGGCAAAACATCCCCATCGCACCAGTCTTGAGGGAAAGACATCAAGCTGCAAAACGCACATCAAAAGAGTAAGAAGTGACTTAACAGAACAAAATCTGTGCCTTCACCATCACTTTTTCAAAATCGTCACTTTGTGTTTACCAGCACCTCCTTTGACTTACAAGAACTATTAGGGTCTTAAGTAGATGTTGCTGTTACTCCAGAACAGGTTTACACTGGTTAAAGCATCACTACGCAGAAGGATTATTTACTCTGGTTTTTTGTTCATTTATGACAACTAAAAATTGTCATAAAATTGCTTAATAAATTTGCACAAATGTTTTTTCTTGTGAAGTCAGTGATCCTACTCACTTCAAACCCAAGCAGGTACCAAAGCAGACACATTAGTGCGGTTCCTGCTTTGACACGTCTCACCTCACAAATAACTACAGAGATACTACTGCTGCATAAAAGTTTTCTCTCGTTCTACATGCCCAAAAGGGTCTACCATCCAGATCCAGCTGTCTTGTTTTTAAGGTATTACAAAGCAGTCCCTCACTGGTTTTATTTTCACAATTTCTTTGCTTTTAAAATTAATTTATTTTCCTCTACTTTGGCTCAATTGCTGGTCATCCAAAAACATTAATCCAGCAAAAACTATTAGTCAAAGAATCATCCAACTGTGAAAAACAGGTCTGGAAACCCAGACCAGGGCAGGACAGACTGGTAAACTGGGATTCTGAATACATCTTCATTCATTGTTGTGCCTGCCTCTGCATCATCGCTTGGCCATGAAAACAAGCACTGAGTGCAGGCACAAATGCACATCACAACATTTTTTTTCCTGCTACTGAAAATAGGAGGGGATGAATGGGGGCACTTCCAATTGCCATTTTGTTGTAGTTTACTCTCACAGCATTTCTAAAGACAGCATTTTCACGAGGCAGAGCGCCTCAGAGACGCCCAGTACAGCAAGCAAGGGCCAGAAACACACCCAGCCGTCCCCTGTCTCGGTGCAGGACGCCCTCCATCGCCACCAAAGCAAAGGCTCACTACCACCAAGCCACCAGCCCAGCTACTGCCTTCTGCCTAAGGAAGATTACTATTAAATATCTAAAAGAAGAAAGTTTCAGTAATAGTTAAAACTTAAGTTGAGCAATGTATGGTTAACAGTATGAGTATTGCTGTATATTGCTGTTGATAAGCAGTTTGCACTTTAAAAATATGGGTTTTTTTATATATATTGCAGCCCATATATCCCTCAAGATTATTCCAAAAGACAATTAAAAAAATAATATCTGGTTTAGTACTTAATGAAGAGAGATGGACATTTATAGGAAGCATTTATCTGAAGTAATTTTAGTCTATGTCCTCCTCCACATCTGAGTCCTGCAAAGGCTTTCAGACACATAGCAAAAGGTACGTCCTTCAAGGAGTGCCACTTACTCCACATGTCTCATTCTGTGTTTGCATGGGATTAGCCTTTGGCTCCATGTCTTGCCTTTTTTGGTTCTGCTTCAGTTGGTTTAAAGAAGGTTTTGTCTGTGCAGCTCCGACAGTTTTGCTTGTCCACTGGTCAACCAGTTTGTGAAGATCATCTGTGAAGGTCCCTTTCTTGTTGTTACTGTTGTTGGCCTGAACCTGCAGGGTTGATTGCGGGAGGGGCTCAGGGCACGTTACCAGACTGTTAGTCGAGGATCCTGGAAAATCACACACAAAGAAAGTTGATGATGGCATCTCTGCTTCGCCACTTTGACGCTCAAACAATTTTTCATCTACTGCAATTCAAATGGTGGCTTTTCAGACTTTTAACCCCACCCCCACCTTTCTACAGAACACCTTTGCTTAAAGAAATGGTCCAAGTTCAATGCATTCGTATTTTCTATCGCGTTATGTTACCTCAGCCACGAGCTGTTGTGCCCACAACTTCTCTCCAAAGGGAAATTAATGACTCTGAGAGAAGAAACGAGTGCAGTCCCAGTAACACGGGCATCCTAAGGCTTACAAAGTCTCTCCAGAGGAGACTACCACGAGAGAGTGGGAGGCAGGACGTATTATTCACTAAAACTACACAAATGAAAAAAAATTAATTTACGATTTATTTTACTTGCATAAGTTTACTGTCCTCCTGGAAAAACGTAATTGTCATAGAGGTTGCAAGTAGGGTTGGCTACTACACCTCAACGGCTCCGGGAGAACTCACAATCTCTCTCTCGAGGATGTTAGGACCATTTACTCTGCCATCTGTGTATTTTTTTGGGGAAAAAATCCCATCAGGACCATGAACATACAGAAGAAAGAGGAGAGAGGAGGACATACTGGGTATGTGAGTTTGAGACAGAGAGAAGGATACGGAACTTCTGGTATAGATAAAAGCAGGCAGGAAGAACATTAACAGACTTAATTTTAAGTGTTCGCTTCTTTCTAGAAGAGCTAGGGGGAAAAAAAATAATCTGTTCCCTTTTGTGTTGGTAACTACAAGTCTGACACAGCAAAATCTGCAAGGAACAGCAACTGAAGGTGCCTGAATTTGACCTAAGCAGAAAATGTAAAGTAACTTTCCAGCTAACGTATTTGATATAGCTAAAGATTTGAAATCAAGACCATCTCTCCAAGCAAAAAGTTCATAGAACTGTAGTAAAATTATTATATAAGCAAACATGAACATTCAGTCTTCTTTTTTCTGTTAATCAGTTACCAGCCAATGAAACCGCGTAAACTAATTAGTCCTATGGTTATATAAAATACGTTAATAACCTTTAAATGATCATGCATTCAACCTGCAACATAACTTCAAAGTGAACACTGCTCATTTCCTTTTCCTTTGCTTGGGGGAAAGGGACGGGTGAAAAAAGTAAGTATTTTGACAGGAAAGCTCTTCAATTAGTGTTTAATATTTCATGCAGCTCAACAGGAATGAGATTGTTTTAAGCTATAAATTCCTCCAGCAGAGAACTGCAGTCATATAAAGGTATGTATTTCAGGAAGACAAACACTGAACCCAGTTTTCTGGCCGCATGCGTGCACAGTCTCACACACACAGAATACCACAACTGTCTTGCAGCATGCGTGGTTCCCAAGACATCACAGCACATGCATTATTATGCAGGTATCACAATTTATACAGTCTAATTTCATATCAGTACAAGTGCATCAGCTCTATTTATTAAACTAGCTTTTAGTAAAAAAAACTAATAAAAAAAAGAGCAAAAAAACAACCCATGCCATGAAGGAAATACTGAGAAACAAAAATGGGATAGTTACTACTACTGTGATCTTTGCCTAGACATAGTCGTTTCAAGGTGGACCCTACAAGGTAAAACAATACAAGACATACAGAATTAGGTAAGACTAAACACAACAAATCTGACGGACAAGCTTCTGTACTTTTAAGCAATCAAAAAGTAGTTATTATGCAAGAAGGACAGACAAAGTCAGCAGTTCAGGTGAGTAAAGGAAGTCTAAAAAACTGGACAGCTCAAACCCTTCTTTAATGTGCAGCCATTCAGAAGCTTTGAAAAAGTACCATAGCATGCCAAAAGCAAGGTCTCGTGACTTAAAGATGCATTTGTTTGGTAGCTGTTGGGTTTTTTTTGGTTTTGGTTTGGTTGGTGGTTTTTTTTGTTTGTTTGTTTGTTTTGGTGGTTTGGGTTGGTTTTTTTTTTTGAGTTTGGGTTTTTTTTGGGGGGGTGGGGGGGGTGTTGTTTTTTTGTTTGGTTTGTTTGTTGCTTTCCCCCACCCCCATCCCCTCCCCAAATTGCCTTGGCTTCCTAATCAGAGGTTTTGATTCCTACTCTATTTATGCAGGAAATGATGTCAATTCAGTTTGTGACAGGAGGCCAAAAATGCTTTCAGGAACAAGTCAAGCTAGTCTGGCTGCAAAGACAAACTGTAAAACAATCCTAAAAGTCCTGTTTTACAAGTCCAAAAAGATACATTGTTCTGCAGGTCTGAGGCCAATTGTTTCCAAATACTTTATTAGTAGGATTTGTGTCTAAATGTGAGATTCTGAACTTTAATTGAAAGCAACCGTGAATGAGTTTCCCTTACGCCTTGTCCAAGTGCAGAAAAATAATCCAGCAGAGTAGCTGAGTTTTCATTTAACCGAACTACGTTGTTTTTTCATTATTGTCTCATTACATCCTTCATCACGATTTTACGTATTCTGTTGGATAGATAGAGTGCCAGAAGCGTACCAAGAACCCTACTCAACTGTCAGATCTTGCCAGACATAAGCACTGTTTCTATTTGAGTGCCAAATTTCCTGAAAGGTATTTTGGACTTGGTAAGAAGAATATCATTATGGTATGGGAGGAGATGAGTATCTGACATGGGGCATGGCAAGTTTATCGTGAAGAAACACTTGAAAACATGAGCAAAATCAGAGTGGGGCAAAAAGCAAGATACAGGATGGATGTTCTTTTTCTCTACAGAAAACTAGTATAGCTATTTTATGTTACTGTGCCAGAAATGCAGCTTTAAACTCAAGAGATTGCAGGTCCAGGCTGACATAGGCTCTGAATGAATCTTCAAAGGAGAAAGCAGAGACATCAGTCAGAGACTGAGGAAGAGAGAGTATAGAAAAGAGGGAGGGGGGGGAAAAAGGGACAAGAAATGTTTGCGCTTTGATATGGGTGACATGAGGAGGAACAGAAGGATTGCTTTGAAAGATTTTTCTTATTATTTCATAGAGTTTAATGAGGCTTCTATTCCAGGAAAATCAGAAGGACATGACTACAGTAATATCTTATGCAAGCATGACCAAGTTTAGTTTCTCATCTCAAAGCCTAGGTAGCAAATAAAAGTCACGTTTACAACTCAACAATATGCATTGCATTTTTAAATTTTTGCCCCTCAGATATACCTTACCTTGCCTATCTCAAAGTCAGCTAGCAACTCCCATTATGAAAACATCAGCGGCAGTAATACTAGAACGCTATTTTCTTAACTATCCTGCAGCATTTCTGCATGTAGCAATAAGTAGTATTTAGCACAATATGTATGCAAATCACAAGCAACTGCCTGCGAAAAATAAAAGCAGGCAGCTGACTAAAGTACGTGCTCAAATATATGTAAAAAAGCTTAATCACCAACCCCTCTGCTTCCTGAAAACCGAGGCACAAGCTTCCACGCACCTCGAGTGCCAAATCCAACCCAGGGCCCCCGTACATGCGGAGAAGCGGCAGAGAACAGGGACACTGGACAGAGTCACCAAACACCTGCCTGAGGGGAGTCAGCTTTAAGGAAAACATTACAGAAGAGTCAGTCACCAAAAAGAGAGCTGCTTCTTCCAAACTGTATCACTCTGGCATGTTGCTTGGGAGATGAGAAACATTATCTAAGTGGTGATATTGCCTGGAGCAGGGACTGACAGTCATCACCCGTGATTGGTTTTAAATTCAAACTCAATTAAAAATGCACTTGGCAAACCTAACTCATCAGATTAATTGTATTACTTCTAAAATAAAGGTGTTTAATAGCTGTAAAGTTAAGGAGATGAATCATAATTAAGATGTAATCTAAGACTACAAGAGTTCAACAGAGTGGTTTACCTCCAATTCCAGATTTCTTATCTGAGAAATTAAATAGCCATTATATCATACAGGACAGAAAAAAAAAATCCATCGTCCCATACTTGCACTCTAACACCTGCAAAAAAGCTTGAAAGCTAACATAAAATTGAAATGGCAATAAATTCTTAGACCATTTCCATAATTGCCTATGCACATACAATACACTAACTACTACAGACCTGACAAAAACCCCTTTATACAGGATTACAAGTCCAAGCCAAATGGAGCTTTTGAAAATTCTGCTCACACTCAGAACAAACTCTTCCCTAAACACCCTTCGCATTTAACCCAGGGAAGCAGCTCAGGCTACGCTTACACTGAAGCCCATCAAAAATAGTTTATCCCATGGAAAGTACAAAGGAAAAGTCAATATTTGACATGGGGAAAAGTTCAAGAAGAATTCTTTGAGAACACTGTGAAAGCGTTCCAAGTTTGATGAACTACTTGTAAAACTATGCTTAGCGCATCTGGATGTTTGTTTTTAAAAGCGTGCGGCTCATTTGCCTGCTAACACGGTACAGCCTCACGCTGGATCAGCCGAGCTCCCCAAAGGGCTGTTTTCCCTTAAACTTATCGATCCGGAGCTTTTCCAAACATCCAGCACAGCTTTTCCCCACTGCTCTCAAACAGACAGAAAACCCCAGGGAAACCTCAACTTCTGGAAGAGACCCGGGATGCAGAACCACCACACGGACAGGCCACCGAGCCGTGGCGTCAGGCAGCTCCCCCACCGCCTGTCACCAGCACGTGGAGATGCGACCATGCTCAGCACCTCGCCCGGGTACTTGGCACCCCCCGAGGGGAAGGGGTGCTGGCCAGCTGCCACCCGCCATCGCCGAGGACCACATCCTCGGGGCCCACAGTCACGGCTGCCCGAGCCGGCAGCGGCCCCAGCCCCCCCTCAGGGAGCTGGGGAGGGGGGCATGTGCGGCCTCACCTTCCACCCCTCACACCCGCACGCTACCGACCTGCTGGGCTCACTGGGAAAACAAGCTGGAATAACCTCCTGTCCCCATCCAAACCTACCAGTAATTCAGCTGTGGACAACTGCGCAGCAACTCAAGTGACAGGCAGTATTTGAACCTAAGCTGCGCCCCCTGAGCGGCGGTGCCTCGGGAGAGATGTGCCAGGGTTACGCGCCTGAAACTCAGTCCATCTCCTCACATGACTCAGACATGGGGGAGTGCAAACCTCCTCTCCAAACGCTTCACCCCGGAGAAGCCGAGAAGAGAGCATATGGGCTGAGAACAGAAAGCAGTTAGTCATGCCGAGTTATTTAAGCATCGGGAAACTTCACGATTGGAAGGATTTACATATTCCCTTGGTTTCATTCACAAGATCCATGCACCCAAACATTTTTAATATGCTGGTTTTTAATTGCCATCTCCCAGTCTTTTTACATCCTACTGAATAGCAATTCTGTGAAAGATTAATGAAACAACTTCTGGGAATTACGTGTGCAGAGGAAGAAACTACTATGTCCGTTATAATACCAAATGGGAAAATCCGTGAACTAGGAATTCCCCTCGGGTTCTCAGGAAAAAATAAATAATCCCGAATGCAAAACTGTCTCATATAGTCATTATAAAACTTGCATAATGAAAAATTCAGTATGCTGAGCAGTAAACATCAGTTCTCAAGAACCTGAGTGCTTGGACTTTTAGGGACCTCAACCAAAAAGGGAAAAAAAAAAAAAAAAATCAAGATTATTTTTTACAGTACTTTTTATTCATAAAATTAGGAGAAGTGTATTTGAGTGGTCTTGTGCCTTTGATCTGTACCACTTGGATAATGATGAGCAATGTAGAACTCCAATGGGAGATCTGATATTAATGCAAATGAACAGTTAGTTAACCAAACATTTTCTCAAGAACGTTATTAGCCTTCCTAATGTTATATGTAAAGTGGCCTATAGTACCTGTTCAGCACAACATATCTTTATTGTACAAGCAAAATCTGTTTGCCTAAAAAGCAGCATATGTGATTGGGTTAAAAGGTCTTAATTTTTTAATTGAATAACTTGGTATTGTTTGGTTGAATTGCCAATTACTTTAGAAGTCATACAAATAGGGTACAAATAGAAGGTGCACAATTATTTGAAACATAAAAATACTGGATCCCAGCAATCCATTTCAAAGTCTCATCTGAAAATCTGATATTGCTTTTTACTTATTTATGCATTGATGAACTGCTAATTGACTTCATCTCTGAGGTCACATAAGGTCATAAGAAAATAAACTGAGTAAAGTGCTTCAGCCAGATCAGCTTACACAAAAAAAGTTGATGGTACTCTCCCACGGAGTAACCAGATCTTCCTGCTGCTTACAAGTACATAAAAAAATTGCTCTCTTAGAAGTAATTCAAGTGAATGCATGGGGAAAAGCCCACCTAAGAAACAGATTTTGAAAGAACTAGCTGGAGCACTATCGTCTCAGCATTTCCACATGCAAAGAGCGGGGGAAAAAAAATTAAAGAAAATAGAGTGGATATAAACAGTACTGTATATCGTGTTAATACAGCCCTTGTATGGAAGTTATACCCTTCAGTGACCTTCTAGTATTGTATCAGCTTGCTACATGCATGTCTTCATAGTCCAAACATGTGTGAAAGAGACCATTCGTCTACAGAAGGATGGATTTCTTTTTGTTGTCGCTGGAACCGGGACAGCAGACATGTATATTTGCCACATTGCAAATAAAATTACTTCAACATAAATCACATAAAGTACAAAAGCTTTGGTAAGTCCAGGGTAAAATTTACCATAAGGCTATATAATAAATGATGAGATCTTCCACACATGCTTTTGGTGCCCAGGCACGAGCCAAAAGCAGTGCAAAAAAAGCTTTCATATGAAAAATTAATATAAATAAGGTGTGTTCATGATGATTACTTAAAAAAGAAAGATAAAAAGAAAGAAAAGATGGTTCAGAAAAAGGGGCATCCTGCCAAACATATTAGAGATAAAACATGGAATTGGAAAAAGTGGGTAAAAGAAAGATGGACTGTGATAAAATACAAAAGAACAAATACAAACAGATGGACAAAGACACAGGTCCACTGAGGAATCTGGTACGAGGTTTGCTACTAGATTTATAGGTCACTCTCTCAGACGTTTGGTGGAAAACCGTCCAGCCTGCAAATGAATATAAAGGGAAGAAAACAAAGACACTTATAAAGTACAAGTAGCTGTGATCAGATGTCCTATACCATCAGTCAAATCAGCTTTGTTAGTTAAACATCCACATCTCCATTTTAAACTTTGCCAAAGAGGAGTAAGTTAATTGACCATACACAAAGGATGCAATAACAGCAGAAGAGAACAGATAGGTATTTTGCAGATTAGTTTGGCAGGATGTGCAATGAGAGGAAGGTATTTTAATCATCATTATAACTTCCAATATGCATGGCAACAAGATCAGTCAAAAGCCTACGAGGTGTGCAAGACACAGAAGTATCAGAGGTCGGGACTGAGGAACAAAGCCAATCTACAGTCCTTTCGCTGGGACTCCAAAATCATGCACAGAGTTAACCCGTCCGATAAAGGAAACATAACTTGGTTCTCTGGGTTTGGTTTTCATTTTTTCTCCCCACCCCCCACCGCCCTCACACCCAAGGATCGTTTGGTAGTTTATAATGAGGAACTCTGGGTCCATCGGTATCAAGGGGCTAAAAGAAGCCCAAAATGAACCAAAGGAAACAATCTCCTATCCTGCTAGATCTTTTTTGTTTTCCTTGTCTTTTTCTCAGAAATCTGTAAGGCAGACTCCAGAAAAGGTGTCAGTATAAAGCCACCGCTGGCAAAAATAAAAGGTAGTTTCTTCCTAAAACTTAGTGTGCCTTCTCGAGTGTTGACTCGACACTTGGTAAGATACTTTACTTTTGTTCTTCTGACAATACTGCAACGATCTTTTTAAAGACAAGCCCATAATTTGGATTGTCAGAGGTTCACGTTCCTACATCACTAGAAGTGAAATCCACTCCTAAAAAGTTCAAGCACAAGGGAAGCAAACTAATTTTAGCATGTGCTGGAAGACATGCTGAACAGCCGGTATGAAAAAAATCACCTTGGCCAGAGCTTGCGTTCACGTCACCTCCTTCGGGGCCCAAGCCGGAGCAGATGTCAGAAGACAAAGAGGCTTTGACAGAGCACGGCTGCTGTGTCTGAACAGCCTTCCCAAAGGTGGCTGGGGCAGGGGAAGTGGTGGCTGCTGCTGCTGCTTCGGGAGATCCAGGCTGAGCTTTAGCTGTTTCTTTGTGGGGTGAGTCTTTAGAGTCTGAAAGATTACCTGAAAGAGCAAACAAACAAAACACATGCAATGGCAAATGCTAGGAAACCACCGAATAAAAAACCGTACCTAAAAATAATCGTTCCCTGGCCCAGGAGGAACAGTGGTTTAAAATCCTGAGGTAGTGTATTAAGCACAGACCCTATGGATAGCCTGCACCAGCATATAATCTACACATGCTATCACCGATCCAGTTTCTCCAAGAAGCTTGAGGAGTAAGTTTCATTTTTACAGTCTGTTTTCTGCATTTTTCAGAAAGGTTGCAGTGAGGACCTCACCAGGAGCACTGCTGAAACTAAGTGAGAGCTGCAGAAGCATCGAAGTGGGAGGATGAATGCACAGAACGATGGAGCAGAACACGTAGGTTTGCTCTCAGACATGAGGGGGGAAAGCAAGCAAATGGAGAGAAATAAAAAGTTGCTGCAAAGACATGAGGGACTTTTTATTTATAGCTGTCTATATATGGATAGATCCATGTGTATATATAACTCTCTGTATTGATATGTCTGTCTACTCGAACATCTCACATAAGGAGGCTTTACCACCAGAATACTTTGTAATCACCCTTGTTGCATGGATTTATCGGTAAAACCATCTAACAGTGGAAATGACAGTTAGATCAGGAACCATATTAGAAACCGCCTCCCCTTGATCCCTGAGGAAGGGCCTAGGAAGGCCAAAAATGAGGAATATACACAGAGTCAAGGACGAGAACTTGGGCACGGATAGATTCTCAAAAGGTAACGTAAACTTTACACAGTGCCTCAAAAAAATTGGAGAACAACACAGAAGAAATGCGTGAAGGAAGGCATGCACCGAAGCAGCGGTCTGGCTGAGCAGATTTCTGTTCTCTAACTGAAGGTGATGAGGAGAACCACCCCCACCCCCAAAAGAAGAACTGGGATATCTGATGCTTAAAATAAGCTTAAATTCTTTGGACTAGCACAGTACACTAATATGAGCCAAGATCCATGAGTGGAGACAGATGTGGGTTTTGTGAATAGACAGAGGGGGGAAATGGCTAGAGAGAAGCCAAGAACAAACCAGAAAAATGAAAGGACCAAGGACAGCAGACAGAGTATCTCAGCACAAGGAAAGGAAGTAAAACCTCTATGCATGTCAGCCAGGCAGCAGCTAAAGAGGTATAAAGCACTGAACGTTGCTTCAGTTCCTGCAGGCAAGAATACCAGGATTCAAGCTGGACCACAGAACATCTTGCCTCTGAGTATCTTTGCTTTTCTTGCCTCCGCTGAAATCCTTAATTAAAAGTAAACCGCCAAAACACTCTATTAAGATTGATGCAATGAAATTCGAAGTGGACCTGTGATGCAGCGACCTTGCAAAGAAGAGCTACCAGGTTTGAAATACAGGGTTAATGCTGGAGGTGCTGCTGCTCCTCTAAATAAGAACGTGAACTAAGTTGAAGAAAAATTATTCATGTTCTATTTTACATTTTGCTGAAGAAATAAGTACTGGAGTATATCAACATTTTCCAGTTAAATTATATCTTTATACTTTCCAAAGGGATGATGACTCAAGACTGTACTACTGGTTGAAAAATCTTCAACTACTTCAGATGGTCAAAGCACCCATCACAGTTTTATAATGGAATTTTACCTCCCAGCCTTTTGGGGAGCAAACACAATCCAATCTTATTTATATGGCATCTCGTAGGAAAAAAATAAACAAGATGCAGCACATAACCAGCACAGGATAACAGCACCTAAGAAGTGAATACAGACATCAGTAAATTGCTTTTGGAGAAAGGATGAGAAAATGTAACCAGGCTGCGTTCCAAATTAAAGTGGAATGCTGTTTCTCTGCCAAACATTGGGACCGATGCAGAGAAGGTACGTATGGTTCAGCACTGGGCACAAAGGTAACCAGCCTGGCCCAGCGGCCGCCCACCTCAACAACGGTTTGCGCTACACCAGCTGGAGTCATGGTACTAAAACCGGCAACAACTCAGCGCCTTTCCTGCAGCCCACGCAGTTACACAGCAGAACCACAACCGACAAACAGCAGGAGTACGGAAAGCAATGTAGTGTACCTACTTGTGCTTGATGTTCCGCTCCTGAGCTGCTGGACCAGGGGGTTTAACAGTTTTCCTCCTTTCAATTTATTTTTGCTGGTTCTTCGGCGACGGCCGCTTGGCGGGGCCGAGTGAAGGAACCCCAGGTTGGGCGGGAGGGGTTTCCCTAACCGAATATACAGTGCCTCTATCTCGTTCTTCTGCTGAGTCTGAAGTTCAGCAATTTCTTTCATATGCCTAAACGTAAAAAATAAAGAACTCTGCTAGTAATGCATTTGATAAAGCACCGCATCTTGACAGCATAGTTAGTTCTAAAGAAAGAAACAGAACGGTCTTTTGTATCAACTGCTCATCCAAAAGTATGTGAAGTTATAACAATCTACCTGTGGTGACTGACTTCTCAAATACTCGTTTGTAAGACAGAATCCCAAGCAGCTAAAAAGCTTTTCAGCATCCTCAGTGAAAAGAACCGATTTTGACATGAGATCTGACAGGAACTCCAAACACTTCCAGAATTTTTCTCTTTATACCAGTAGCTTAAAAGTAGTTAACTCTTAAGAAGTTAACTCTCAAGGTACGTACATCAGTTTTGAAGGAGTTCAACGTGAAGAAAACCAAAAGTGCTTCCCATTAAAATGCCATTAGCCTACGAATCATTACCTTATTTATAATGCAGATTTCATGGTGCCATAAAGTCAGTTCAAAGGTTTTGTGTTACTGCAGTTCTGTTTTAAAAAGATGCATCATCTGTATTCAGTAAAAACGTTATACCTTCAGGTAAAGATTATCATTTCAGTTAAACTAACATCTAATGCTAGTTTTTACCCATCACGTGCCAGGAAAGAAAGAAAATGTTCACATTTAAAGCTAGCTAGCTCTCAGGGCTGGCAGCACAACCAACTCCTGCCAGGTTCACGCAGCCTCCTGCCGGACCTGATGAGAGATCCAACGGGAGGCGAAGCGATGGTCTTACCTGCCTAACAGATGCTGTAAAAGCAGGTCTGGAAATAGTGAGGGGTCTGTAGACCTAGTAAGTCTACATCACCCTTGTAGGGAAGGACATGAAGAGAACACTACAGCAGCTGTCTATGCAGGCAACCAGATTATTTTTACGCCGCCTTCAACAGCGCCCACATAGGAACCTACTATCCCATACATTGCAAGTGCTACCGTTTGCTACCACGTCAACATAGCTCTTCAGCAAGGAGACCAGATACTGCAGCAGAAATGTTTCGGGGTTTAAAAAATTACTGGATTATTCTTCTAAACGGACACAACAAGGCGATACATAAAAGAACGCAGACATTTGGGAAGCATCCTAGTGCTGCCTAACTTCCCCAGATCCAGTTTACTCATTACAGCTATGAAAACCACACATTTACTCATCATATGCAGAGATGCTGCCTAGGTATCTGAACACAAGCTCCCTTAGCATTGCTTGCAACTCGACATACTTTTCTCTCAGGTTCTGCAGTTCTTTCTTCATATCTGCATCTTCAAATTCCGAGTCGTTGTCGCTGCTCATGTATGACGACTGAGAGTGGAAAGATGTTATGTTGATGGTAGGAATTTTTGTTCCTTGCCCATTAGGTGAATCGAGGCTTGGTGAGCTAGCTTTGCCAGATCTTTGCAGAAAAGCAGCTGCTTTTTTAATTAAGTCAGTGGCTGCACTACTGCTTGGGGGGGACAGTTGAGCAGCAGCCACCGACTGGCAATGGAAAGGCTCATCAGCAGAATCACTCGAACCCTGGTCACAGAGGACATCGACAGAAGAGGCCGTCTGCACCCGTCGGACAGCTGTCTTCAGATCAGGGCTGGAAGGTAGCTCATCCAAATAGACATCTGGGGGTGCCGAGAACCGTAAGCAGTGTGGCGCTGTTAAAGTTAATTCATCTTGTGTGCTGATTACTGAAAACCTGCCAATAGTTTTGGCTGGTGTACCGCTATCATGAGTTTCAGCCTGTTTTCCATAGGAACCAGAGTCTAGAGAGTCATCCCTTTGAAGGTTATTTATCACCCCATCTGCTGTAGATATCTGTGTTACGTTATCTGTGTATGCAGACGAAGCCATAGTCTTTGCCTTCTCGCTCGTTTTAGAAGTTTCCATCTGTTTAGTTATGCTTGATGATGTAGGTGCAACCTGGAGAAAATAATAGGGATTAATTCTGAAAGCAACTGTAACAATCAAGCATAAAACTGCTCCTAGTTTCTGGTTACCTGAAGGAGGCTTTTTGCTGTAGCAGCAGGAGCTGAAGCGATGCTTGCAGATGAACCTGTTTTACAAGTTGGAAAAAAAAATTATATACATATATTTTTTTTCATGTGTGGAATGCTTTAGTATAATAAAAACCAGTTTATTGTGATAAACTGAAGAATGATACAGTGTAGCACTGGAGAATAATCTAAATACCCGATTTTTGAAATACAGGATCTATAATGCAGGGGGACAATATAAAATACCTGCAGGTAGGCACTCTCTTCAATCTATTGATTTGGGGAATTCAAATAATAGAGTGTGGAATTTCATTAGTCAGTTGAGAATTTTTAAAGGAGAAAACCAGAAGAAGAATGAAACCTGCACAGTACATTGGACCTGCATCACTAAGGTGTTCTCGATGTCTCCAAAAAGTAATTGCACTCAGCTGTTCGTGCGTACAAAGCGCTGCAGCTGGCCACGGACGGGCTGGTATTTCACACCTTTCATTTAACAGAACAAAAGCACGTGAAATGAAGTTAATGCACATTGCTGAAAGTGGAAATTATAAGCTCAAATGGTGGCCTCTCAGACCACAGAAGCAAGAAGCAAAGCGTTAGTGACAGGAATCAAGACGAGTATTTCACAACCTGGATGCTGGTTTTGAAGTTAAACCAACAAATGCAGGCGTCTCAGGGAGCCGCTTTCTTATGGCACACCGCACAGAGTGAACATAAGGCAAAAATCTGTCACTTCATAGCTCCAAAATGGTGAAATACATCACTGCTTGATGGTATCTAAGATACATTTATTTTATTACGCGGCGCTACGTTCCACTTGAACACTTTCTTCTTTGTCCATAGCAAGACAGGCAATGCAGGCTGCCCAAAGCTTTCCCCTCTCGCACTGACCTCAAAGCAGCACACAATCGACATCCACCAGGACAAGAATTACCTACGTTGTCACACAAACCTGGGAGCCAGCTTTGCCATAACAATCTAAAACCCCATGTATTTTAAGCCCTCCCCAACCCCACCCATGACAGCAGGTGCGGGTTTTGGGTTCCTCAGCCCTTAAAACATCCCACAAGTTGCAGGACAGGTAAATGTAGGGTGATAAATCCCAGTTTCTTACTGTGGCTCCTACTATGTTTTACACAAAGTGCCATTGTATCTACAAGTACCTAAAGAAAGTCCCTCTTTACTAGTTTTCCACAGGATTTCCTTGAAAAATCTTACAGCCTTCTCCCAGAGTGGCTATCCTCAATCATGTTATTTTTGTCAACATGTTTTTAAGAAACCCAGGAAATCCAAGGGCCTTTCTGTTTGGACTTTTATTACTGGGAACATATTACCATTACTGGGAAATCTATTACTGGGAACATAGCCTTCTGCGTGAATACCTTATACCCGCACCACCAACACGTGTTTATGGTTTAAAATAAATCCACCTGTGAGGCAGTTTCTTTCTAGGAAGCTTGATAGAAGCGAGATGTTTAATATTAGTTCTGTTACAAAGAGGACCAGAAATGCCATGCGCAGGGCCGTGCTCTGCAGAAGGGTGAGCATCAAGGGGACACCAGAGAACAGACCATGCACTAGTACGGATGTACTGCTGCCATTCAGCACTGAAAGCAGCATTACCTTTTCTGCTTGCCGACCCACCTCTTGCTTCTGAGGAATGAGCGCTGATGCTGGCGACCTCTGACTTCTCAATCTTTTGGTAAAAAGAAGAAAGAAAAAGAATTTTAGTCTCACACACAAAGCAGAAAGGCAGTGCATTCTCCTGTCCCTCCCTCTCTGCCCTCACACTATTGTGAAATACTAAACTTTCATAATGTGGCCTTCTAGCTTTTCCTTCAACTACTCCATTTTTCCTCCCCCCCCTCCCATGGAAGAAAAAAAGCAGTGGCAACGTCACAGAGACAACTGCAGCCTAAGTTACTAAAATCTAGGCACTGAATTGCATGTATCAGTTTGGGGTTTTGTCCTGGTTTGCTTTTCCAGCCAGACCATACATTCTTCATCTGTATGTCTGTCTCCAGAAACCCTACATCTCTTCTTTTGTTATTGCCACAGATTTTAATAGGACAAATTAAAATTACTGGAGAGACATAACCTGTTGTAGAGACACTTTTATCCACTATAGAAAGTCATTCATCATTATAAACAATATGCTCTATAGAGTTACTCAAGTGCAGCTGCCTTTCCTGTAACATACAGCATCTTTCAAGCAGTTGATACAGTTCATCTCGCTGACACTACGTGGAACAGCCTTATCCTTGCTAGTGGTGATGAAATTATCTCCAGAAATGCTACTTTTCAAGTAAGATATACACTGATCTTCCTAGCAGGAAGTGCTGCAAATCTGTTGCATTTCATGAACTCAAGATTTTATCTGAAAGAACGCAACACAGGTGCACAATTGAGACACGGAGTAAATAATGACCCAGACCACCTGGCTTCAGCTTTCCTGAGATGCTTTCCAGTGAAGTCTTGCTCTGCCAAGTTCAGGGGAAGACAAGAGAAATCATTACTGAAAGCAGAGCCAGCTTCTACCTACAGAGTGTCGTCTTTAGCTGCAGCACTTGAACAAAGCAAAGGTTCCTGAAGTGTTTCTTTTATTCAGACTGGCTTGGAAGGCAGGCATTATAAGCACTACCATTAATTTCTATAAAAGAATTCCTATCGGAGCATAATCGCCTTCATCAGAACTTGCATGACTGTATCCCTCTTGTCTTTTACATTCTTAAGCTACAAAAAAAAAAAAAAGATCACATTTCTGCCTGCTTTAGAAATGGGACACAAGAGGAGGAGAATGAACTAAGATACTACACCACTTCTAAACCCAAAGGAAAAGTCTGGCTTTCACTACCAAGCATTTATGTAAAATGAGTCAGAATGCATCCAACAGTAAAAATTTAAAGACAACTTTCAAGCTGGAAAGCAGCCAACAGACAAAAGGTAATCCACCCACAAAATCTTTGCAGAAGCAAGATATCTACACGTGTCCTACCACAGGCTCGTGGTTCTGAGCTCCGCTGTAGTGCTGTCCCTAGCAGCTGGGTTTGGGGGTACGAAGGGCAGAGCCGTGGCTGCACTAACCCGTGTTGGGTAAGGCGAGATCTCAGATGTTGCGAGCGGCACCGACTGGGCCTCAGCAGCAGCTTTCACCTCCTGGCCGGTATCTGCAACATTACGGCCCGGTTCTCTCAAATCCAACGCTAGGATGGGAACTTGATCTTCATTAAAAGGTGGCAAGTTAAATTCACTGTCGCCCTGCTCTAATGGGACAGAGGTGTCTGGAGTCCCTGCTGAAGCAGAAGAAGTAGGAACATATTCCTGGTAAAGTAAATTGCGCAATTTCTCATCAAGGCTCTTTATTGTGTTGTCAACGAAGTCCACCCTGGGTGGTCCCTCTCCGTCGGACTCGGCGGTGCTGGGCTGCTGCTGCTGCAGCAGGCCGATGCCCACAGCGGCGCTGGCCGCGGGCTGTGCCTGGGGCAGCATGGCGTGCTGCTGGGACGTGGCCACTGGCACCTGCGTCGGGCTCTGGAGCTGAGACCCCGACAGACCCAGAGCGTCGGACGCCGCAGCTGCGGGGAACGCCTGGCTCACGAAGGAGTGCTGCACCATGCCGGGCTGGCCGGCCTCAGGCAGGTGAGGGACCTGCGCCGCAGGCTGCCGTTCCAGAACGACGGTGTCTGGGAGTGTGGGCAGCGGGCAGAGCTCTGCCGCCTTCGCCGGAGCGGCTGGGGCCGACTTGGGCGGCCCAACGCTGCAACATGCTATCTCCACATCAGGGACACACGTGCCCTCGTCGGCCTGCAGCTGCAGGTGCTGAGGAGCAGCGGGGGCATCAGGGGGCTCCTCCAGCAAGGCGGCACGGGGGGCAGGAGCGCCCGACGGGGCCGGCACTGCTGCCTTCAGCGGGGAATACTCCAGCTGAGCGCCATTAGCAGCCACCTGCTCCAGGATAGTTGGAACAGGCCCCGGCAGTGCCGGAGCTGGAAACTCCACCTGGCTCGGTAAGCCGGTGGAAGATGCTGCAGCAGGAGCTTGTGCCAAAGACGGAGAGGCTCCGATGGGGCTGTCACATACACCTGCTTGCAGGGGAAGCTGCTGACCAGCTAGGACACCAGGCGGATCTGTCACCACTTGCTGATCATCTGACTGCTCCAGGTCTAGAAAGAATACAAACATCAGCTCAACCTCTTAATGACCTGCACAGGATGGAAGTCACTGCAAAACCTGCCAGCTAACTGCAGCGACAGCCACACCTAGCCACAACCCATTAGTGATTCCCACCAGAAAATACAAGTCAAATCAGAACCTAAAATTGCAGATTATGCAAGAATATTTCACTGAAATATTTTCACCGCTTATTAAGACAGCAGTGACTGCAACTTCAGCTACCTTATAGCATAAGGCAGGGTTAAAATACTGAGACTTCCCTGAATCGCAAACAAACATTCCTAATTTGGTTCAACACCAGGAACACACTTAATATGCATGACTTCACAAAATTAATCGTTTTCTTCCTCCAACCAAATGAAGTGAAACAATCACAGCTAAGTCAGGTGTGAATAGAAGAGAGGTGATGCAGCAGCTTCAGAGAAGAAGACATTTTCCA
Organism: Falco peregrinus; assembly: GCF_023634155.1. Lineage (NCBI taxonomy): Eukaryota > Metazoa > Chordata > Aves > Falconiformes > Falconidae > Falco > Falco peregrinus. The sequence continues at coordinate 110,085,543 of NC_073725.1, read as the reverse complement.
TGAAGTTTGTAAATACCTGGCCCTTCAGACTGCTGTGTACTCTGAGGTACCGGTGGAGGAAATTCTGGTGCATCAGTAGTAGGGTTTTCCACAACAGGACATATAATAAACCACCTTTTTCCAGTATGCAAAACTAGAGGCGAAAAGAAAACAAGAAGCGAACACAGTAGTTTTCATTCATTTGGATCATCTGTCAAAACCTAGTCTTAATTCTGTGTTCAGAAAGAAAAATCAGAACTTCTACAGTACTGGCCAAGGTTAAATCAACGGCTCCCAATTTGATTCTCCTCCCTTCTGGAAGGGAAACAGTGATGCCTCCCGATTCTGCCACACATTTTAAGTTATTAGAAAACTTATTTTCAAGTGTTCATACTTTTAGAGGGTAGTTACATCCATAAAAATTTTATTAACTGTACTACAGACAGTTTTCTCACAATGACAAATTTGTTAGCTTTGTAAAGTTTATCCAGCTTAACTCTTCCTTGTTGGCAGTTTTCTAGCTAGTATTTCCTTCCATCTCATCTCAAAGCTTAGCAATATGTAAATGATAAACCAAAACTATACACACCTCATATAAATGTTATGTTAAATAAAGGCATGCTGAGAAAACTATATGACCTTTACAGGCAAAAACCCCAGATCTTTTGAGCAGAAAGTCTAGTTTAGAGTAGTCCCTGTTTCTGCACCAGCCAAAGTAGTTCTAAATTATCCTCCTTCCCCCATCAGCACGGAGCAAATGCACAGTGCCACGCGCAGTAACAGGAATTTTGGAAACGATGAAAACCTTCAGTAGAGGTTTCAGTGTTCCCACCAGCATGCACTTGCAGAGTGAATCAAGGGCCAATTCCCTTCCCATTCCCTTTGCCTGTAAAACCCGTCACATACGGCTGGGTTGGGAATCCCGAGTCCCCCTGTAATACCAATGAAGCTGAAAACCTACGGATTAGAAATGTCAATTAAATTACCAACGCAAACGTAATATTTTAGATTCCTATTGCAAATATATTTACTGTTGCGAAAAGAGTACGCTTGCCCACACCTTTGTGACTTTTCCATTGCTGATTATCAGCTTGTCTAATTCAGAGCCTCCCTAAACATCCCCAGATGTTAGAGTCATCCAGGTTAGTCCTGCAATCTTCCAGGCGGCTAACAGCAGGGACCACTGTCATACCCGTATACGTAAATTTCCAACCACCAGTAACCAGTGGATTTTTCCTGAATGTAGCAAACCTTTGCATAAACTCATGACTGCCTTAAAGCATGAGATTAAGTTTGTATTCAAAGGCACATTTACCATTTTGCTGATACACAGGTGTCTTCATTTGAGACTGCCGCTTCTCCTGTTAAAAAAAAATAAATCAAAATAATAGGAGAACTAACTGTCTCATCTCAATGCAAAAGGCGTATCATTCCAAGGAGCACTTGTAAGCCTTAATGGAGTAAAAGTGTTATTTTTCTAGCTAAGAAACATTTAATTTTTTTTGAACAGAGGATGTAAAACTAACAGTAACTGGCTGTTAAGAAAAAGGAATCAAACTAGAAATCTTTACTTAATATTTCTTACCTCATTCATTTCCAATCTATCAGTATCTTGTTGAGGACTCGTTCCCTGATCAGAACTTCGTTCTCCTTCTGTATCCTCACTGAGCATATCTTCTGCTTTATCAATAATATCTTTCATTTGTTCGATAAATGTCTCTTTTTCACTCTGCAGGATGAATTCATTCTCTACCTATAAGGCCGCATCAAAACAAAGAGGAAAACAGTAACATTTAGACTAATGCCCTGTTCCAAAGCTACCAGAAAGCTCAGTTAACAAGCACATATGAAAATCAGTCGGCCGAAGCAGCCTGGTGCATTAAGGGACTGCGGGCAGCCGCCCCACCGAGCCTTACCATGTAAGTAGCAATCTCCTCTGGCGCATCACCATCCAAATCAAACTTAAAAGTCACCATTTTGTGATTGTGTGTTTCAAGCTGGCACTCTACCATCTTATCCCCTGTGTTACAAACCTGGGGGCAAAGATTAACAACCATTATTTCTGGCAAAGCCAGAGGAATCCTGAAGTTACCCTCAGAGAGGCTGTACTTGCATTTAAAATGGTCAGTTTGGGTCTGCTGGACTTCTCCTGGCGCGAGCGAGTGCGTGTAGATTTCTTATGTTTCTTTGAAGACTTTCCTTCTTGTTTTCCACTTCCTATTGCTCCTTCAAAGCTGTCACTCATCTCTTTGCCTGAAGTAACATCTGGACTCATGTAGCTTTGTAAGAGAAAGGAAGAAAAACCCCAAAATAAAACCGCCGTCACACACAATGTAGTTATGCATAGGTAAGATACACAACAACACACTGCAAAAAAACCCACCTGCATGTCTGCACTGTTTTGACCCAAATTGAGCCAGATACTCAAAGATGCTCAGTAAGGGAACTACTCCAAGTCAGGCATGTCCTCTGGCTACCACACCTGCTCAGAAATGATCTAGTAACATTTCTGCCAATACTACAAGGGAAGTCCCATCATTCCTACTGCACCACTACAGACCCCTGACCCCTTCGCTTCAGGGTTCCTCACAGTCCCTCTCTGAACTGCACAAGTTTCTGTTTTTCTACGGTCCAGTTTTCTCAGCTCCTGCCCATCTGCACTCGCAGCAGAAGGTCTAAACAGGGTCAGTTCATGTTGGTCAGAGGTGAAGGGAAAGAGTGAGAAGTTGACACAGCATCCCGTGGGAGACCGCCTCTCCTCTCTCTGCAGTTCTCAAGGATCAGAAAGATTTCATGCCACAATATCCCAGATGACCAGCCAGCAACAGTATATTATTATTAGCAGCCAGAACAGTAGCTGCTAAGAACTTTATTGTAATATGACACGTACAGAAAATGCAGGAAACTTTCAGAGGTTCATAAAAAACATGTCAGGAAAGAATACTGTAAGGCCATCTGGTCGATTTATTACCCCCAAGGTATAATCAGTTCTGTCTAAACCAGTCCTCACAGAGCTCTGGGTAAACTGATCTTACAAACCTCCCGGGGGATTTCATAACCTGCCAGGACAATTTATTTCTGTGTTCATTTAGCCATACAGATGTAAAAGAATTTAAGTCTAACCTACGGAACCCTTTTTCTTAAACATAAAGCTTTTACTTCTTGTTCTGCACTAGCTTCACAGAACAGCTGATCTCTGCTCCCTCTGCAGCTGCCTTGTATGGGTAACTCCTACACCAGGAAAGCGAACACGTTCTGCGCATGGGGGATACTCTAGATCACATCTTTGCTGCACCTGCCAGCCATTCCACTCACATGCCACTACCCTCCACCCTACAAAGCAGCACCCAGCTCCAGCACGGTGTCACCCATGCCCCTGGAGCAGAGACCTCCCTCTACGACTGCGAGTCGTGTGCCCACACAGGCTCTCCGCGCTGCGGCAGTCACAACAGTCAGCTTTCCAAACACAACTCAGACAAATCAGAATTCAAAAGATGACTGAAAATGTGATGCGCCTTTCTACAACAGACTAGATAAGACAAAATTAATTCATTTTGTCTAACTTATTTATAGCCAGAACTAACCTATAGTCACAAAAAATTAGATTTCACTTTCCATTCAGTATTTAAAACCTGGAAATTCTTGGGGGGTGGGGGGGGTGGGGAAGATACCACTTTAAGGTTGCAGTATTGCATTGACTTCTGTCAGGCTAACTTTTTTCGTGGGGTAGAATGAAAACAGGTAAAAGAGAGGTGTCTTCAAAGTTCATAAGCTTAACTCATCTTGTGTATACAGGAAAATAGAAAAGGGTCACTAAAATCCTAACCCCAGAGCTTTAAAATCAGTGAAGACAGGCTGGTGCTGGCTCCTGCAATAGGCAAGGCATTCAGCTGCTTACGAACACACACGGTTCCCATCTGCCTTGCCCAAACACTGAAAAATCTGGCTTCCTGCTGATGCCAAAGCGGGAGCTGTAGCCTGGGAGCAGGAGATGCCTGTGGAGGGGAGTCCTGCCCCCCCAGCAGCAGCTGCTGCCCCCATCCAGCCCCTCTGCAGTCCAGCAGCGAGCCTTCCTCTGCAGGGCTCTTCCTCACTGCTTCCTCCAAACCTTGCTACTTTCCCTTCTGCTTTTGAGTACAGAAACGGGCAGGTGAGGGACAGCAAACTGAAATTGGCTTTTGTTTCCTACAGTGCTGAACTGGCTCTGGGGGTTATTTACCATTACTTCTGCCGCTAGCACTGCAAGGCTCGAGCACGACCCTGCGTACCGCAAGACCACAGAATGGGCTTTGGCCGCGTGTTATAACACTTGCAACGATACTTTTGAGTGGCTCAACACACAACTCTCACTGATACATCATCCCCTGCAATACACCTGGGGAAAGATCATTACAGAAGGTGATACAGGCGTATACCCCATCTAGTTCCAAAGGGAGAATCAACTATGTACCCAGTTATGCTAGGATAGCGTGATTTTATACAGATTCTATACAGATTCAACAGCACCAACACCAGGGACTGTACTGCAGTTATCTTAAAAGTTACATGCTGAAATGAAAGCCGTTGCACGTACAAAGCTAGGATGCAGCACCCAAACTAGAGAACTAGAAGAGCTGGAGGAGGTGGAACAGGCAGCACGCTGCACGCAGGATGCCTGCGGCTCTCTCCCTAGGCACGCACCCTTCCACCTTCTCCTGCTTGGCTCCTGCCGCTCTGCTCTCACCCACGGCAAAGGCCAGGCGTTTGGCTGAGCCTCGTAACGAAAGAAAGGAAAAACAGCCTCCAGAAAGAAAACATTACTTATGCCAAAGAGATTATAATGATACCTTTCACAGCTCTGTGACAGAGTTTGAAGTTTGTCCTGTATTGCCTGCTCCTAAAATGTAAGAAAAAGTCATTTAAGTAAACACATAGTATTGGCAGATGAAAAACACCTTTAAGAAAGGTTTTGCTGTTGGGACACCAATAAACCTAAACCATTCTGTTTAACCAGTTCTTGGAACTCAGACAAACCAACGTCCCATTTCACCCTCCTGACATTACTTCTGTCCAAAGCATCAGTATCTGTGCACAACCACGTTTCAGACAGAGTCACTAATCTGCTAGTTCACTGCTGGTGGTGAAAGACACAAAGCAGTTCTCACCACAATGGCAAAAACTTGACTGCAGGACAAATCCACACCAGCATCTACCCAATTTATTTTTGAACGGACATAAAGTATAAGCTAATTTGTTTTATTGCTTTGTATAGTTTCCTAAAACATGTTATGTATTTTCATTTTATTTGGCTTACTGTGAAAGTTTCTGGGGAACTTACAAATAAAAGAGGAAAATCCATCATTTAAACCCACCACCCTCACATCGTGCCCTCTGGCTCTCTACACATGAGAAGTTTTCCCTAAGTGCTTGGACAGACATCAATAGCATAAACTTTTGCATGGGGTAGACCCGTTTTCACAGAATTTGTGATGATGATGCTACTGACCTTACTGCAACAAACTTACCATACATGTAGACAGACACACACACACCTGTGCATGTATATAGCTGCACATGTATATACACACACCCCAAATATATTCATAAATATATATGATTTTATATATATTTATATATATTTCAAGAATATGTCTATAAAATCCTTCTATAGACACGTGGCTAGAGACAAGCCCCTTGACTGTCATCATTACACCTTAACACCAAAGCAGCTGGTAGACTGGAGTTAAAGCTGAGTGGTTAACCAGTCAGCCACACTCAATGCTTTTAACGCCACACAGATGCCATGCCAAGCTTGACTGCAGTTTCAATGAAACTGCAAAGTTAATGAACAGTGAAAACACAGACATAATGTATCTAAATTTTAGTAACGCACTTGATCAAGTACCTTACAAAATCTCATCTGCCTGATCAGTTCAGATTGGTTTGGGTCTGAGTGTTGCCACACGTTTAAACAAAAGATAAGAGATAAACACGTTATGGCAGAGTAGCAACAAAATGCAGTGTTTTGAATATATGCAGGTACGAAACTCCTCTTACACCCAAGAAAACCTTAGCAATGTATGTCATAAAATCAGCATAAGGAGCACGTTGATCAGTTTTGACCATGCTATGATATCGGACTGATTTCTTAAATTGAAAGAGAGAAGGGAGTTAACATACATATGAAATACAATAATGAATTTAGCAAAGGGTGCTTAAATATACCTGGGGATATGATAAAGTAACAGGACAGGCATGCGCCTCAGTGGACATGGATTTCTCGGGTAATATAGGATGACTCGTACACCCCATATCATACTGCACAATAACAATGAGGTTTACTCGTATTTCCAGAATCCCTAGTGGGATGGCCCCTGCATTGAAGGCTGTAGCTTTTGCATCAGCGTTGAACCTGATGTGAGCTGTGCAGACAGAAGAGGAAGTTGGAGAAAGAAATACCTTGAGTAAGGGACATGCCTGACACAGCCAGGCTTTACTTGAGGATTCTGCAAGAAAAGCACTACAGATGGGTCCTACCATTTCTGCTATATCTAACCTATAGGATACAGAAATTCACCAGGGCACGTCCTACATCACAGCATGAGTATTCATTTGACAGGAATTAGACAGGCAAAATGAAGAGCTAGAATCCAGTTCTACTGTTAGCAGCATCCTTACTGAACATCTTCCGAAGAGGAACTAAGCTGTACCTCTAATGAAATTCGTAGGCTGCACTGTGTAGTCAAGGCATGCGACAAGTGCATGAAAGCATGGGTAAGAAAAAAAGATTTAGTCTGAAGAGATGGAAACTGTTACTTTGGGAGGAAAGGTAGCTCAGAACAGAGCCTCAGGAGAGACATTTCCATTCAGAAGTGGAGAACAGATTAGACTTATTTACTGAAGTCAGGTTCAAACGCCAGAATCTTTGTTCTGTTTTGCTTATGGATATCTGTTACAGAGTTGAAGAGGAGAAACCATGCTGTGATGTTCTGTCAAGACAGAAGGTTAAACAATTATGGGAGTGGAAAGAAAAGTCAAAATAGCAGACAGGAGGAGCTGACAGTTTTACAAAGGAAACCAACAAAATCTATCTTGCTTATATGACCACTGAGAATTGGGAATGCCTACAAAAACCTGAAGAAACAAAAATCCCAGGGCTAGACTAGAATTCAGGCGATACAGGAGGATACAATGCTAAATGAAATGGGAACAAGGCTAGGAGCATGAAGAGCTTTGACATAGGGAAGAACCACATTATGAAGCAGTGTAAGGCTAGTGATGGCTGGTTGCACAAGTGCTTGAGACATAAAACAAGACTGGACAAAACATGGATGAAACTCTCGAGAACAGCTTCTTGCTGACCCACAGCACTTAAAAGAAAGTGATTTCTATCTCTGTGTTGGTACTCAGCTACAGACAAAGAGGTGCTCAGTCCTGCTGCCTCGGTACTTCAAGGAGACGTTTCCCAAGGTACAACATGCAGCTTCCAGCTTCACTCAAAATAGCCAATTATTTGCTGACCCAGAGCTGCTAGCATCTAGGACAAGCAATTCCATACGGTGAGAGAGGGGATAATCTGCCTTGTGAAATAAGCCCATTATTTCACAAAGGAGTAAGTAAGAAGGTTAAGGGTGAGGCTGGTGAGTTACTTCAGAGGAAACAGCTCTACCTCTTGAGACGTCTCCGCGACTGCCTGGACAGCTGAGCAGGGAGCCGGGGGCTGCGGACCCAACGGCTGGGAAAGATCAGGCTGAAGCTGCAGCAGACCAGAGGGCTGAAGAGGCAGACAGTGATCTATGGGGACGGGCGGACTAGCTGTAGCAAGGCTGCTATGAATCTGCGAAACACCTTCTGGAGCGACGCGGGGAGGCAACAGTTCAGGCTGCAACTGCAAAGGCGGTGACATGACTATCGAAGGTTGCACAGGCAGCATGGGCACCTGGGCTCCAGCCTCCAGAGCATACTGAGTGTGTCCCGTAATCTGCTGTAACACAACAGACAGCTATTAACACAAATCTCTGCTTAGGAGGGCTTGTGACTCACATGACAAGGCACTGAAGCCACCAGAGTTCACAGAGAAAGGATTAGTAATTCTGCAGTGAGACTATTTGTGTGGTCTCCACTTGGAAAGGTGACTACTGAAGAGTTTAAACTTGCTTTGAAATGACCAAATAAAAATCTAAGGATTCTTTCTGTATAGTTGTGACAATGTGTGTGTTGCTTGGGCGCTATTTGATTTGTAGAAACAAAGCCGTATTTTACTAAGGAATTAAAATCTGGGATGATTAATTCATTGTCCTGAATAGTTTGCTCTGCTTCCAACAAGCCTACCACAATGCCTGGGCAGAAAGAAGTATCCTCTACCCATAATCTGAATCAGGATTCTTTAAGAATCTACTATACGTGTAGAACCAGTAGCCGGTACAGACCACACAATTAACTCTTTTTTACTGAATATATACCAGTGTCTTACAGAACACATTGCTTTCCACTTAGTTTAAACATTTAAGACAAACCTAACTCTTGACATGCTAAGCCCCGAGGCCCCAGTCCTGCAAATGCTTCCTTGCGCCATACGCACAGAGGAAGTTTCATTTATCTCAGTGGATTTCTTCAGTGCGTTAAAATAACTCGTGTGCATAAGCGCTTTGTGGGAACTGGACCGATGCGATTAGATGCCAGCTACCTTAGAGACCATGTTGTTATTCTGCACAACCGCTCTTTTGAGTTGTACATTTAAGAACAGAACATTCTCCTTTTAGGTACAGCATGTATTTTTCCAAGGGGACTGAGCTTGTGGGAAGAGGAAAAAGGAAAGAAAGGAAAATATGGAAGAAAAAAGGCTTTTTAGTACTAGGTAACACACTGCCTAATTTTTACTTATTTAAAGTATCATCACCCAGAGATTTAGACTATTTGGAGAACACGTTAAAAAATGTCAAGACTTGGATGAGAATTAGGCCACACAGTTTTGTAACTGCATGGTCTCTGCAGACTGTGGATACAAGCCAAAATTATTATTCCAGGTTTTAATGTGGATAAAAATAAAGATGCGATGTACTTCACAAGGCGTAACAGTTACAGGACTGCCTAAGCAGAGGCTGTTAGAAGAGCAACTGTGGTGTGCATTGCAGAATAGCAGTGTCTTCTTTTTTTTAAAAAAGATCTTATATAACTAGAATAATTCACAGAATGTTTCAATGTATAATTTACCTGGGCAAAACTAAACTCAGAGGTGCTAACCATCAACTGCTAAAACAGCGCTGCACTGGAAAGCCTCTCTTTATAGAAATACCTCTCTGTCAGAAGTATTTTAAAGCACAGAACAATGTTGGGTTTTTTTTTTAATTTTCCTCTGCACTTGTCCATTTTGTCTGCAATAGCCATTTTTTATCCTATAAATATTACTATGCAATTCTTCCACATATTTCTGATAGATAATGACTGTGTCAGGACAGTTTGGGGTATCAGTTCTCCAGTTCTGGTGTCTGCCGCGCCTGCTGCGCCCAATGGTCCTCGTTCTGCTCCCTGTAAAGCTGCTGGAAACACCATGGCTCAGGCACCCCGCAGCAGCTGCCTCGGGCTCCAAGTCACCACTGTTTTTACAAACAGTATTTCCGTACCAAATACAGGGCTGAAGATAGAAATTTTAAAATGACGTACTACTTTCAAGATGCCATGATATGGCAGGTTGAAATGGGGTGTTACGGCTTTTAATCGCTATGTTGTTATGGCAAAGGGATGTACTTAGAACAGAGTTTTTCAAGAATGCTATTCCTAACAGATCTAGTGCTCTCTCCTGCTTGGGTCAGGCTGCATTTCACATTGTCATATTGCAGATGTGGCGATAGAAGTGTTTACAGACTTTGCCAACAAGCCTTGAACCAGTTCTCTTGCAAATAGCACCAATATCAGAAGCTCCATTTATGCTGCATTTTTTTAAAGGGGAAAGGGTCTGCAGCTAGAATTCATTCTTGTCCGATAGTCCTCTTCCATGCAGCTTTCTGGTCGTTGGCTATTTCCCTTCCCTGTTTTAAAGCTGTTCTATATCAAAATGACCCCACCGTTCCTGCCAGCTTGCCCGTATTCTGCCACGAGCGTGCAATGGCTCCACACCATGCACAGTGGAGCAAGGGATCGGTGCAGCTGCTGTCCCCACTCGGCTTGCTCTCCTCCTACGGGCCAACAGCAGCTCACGCTTCTTTCACGTTTGAGATGGGAAAACGACGAGGGGATTCAAGAAGTGCTCGTCTGCTTGCTTTCCAGAGCCCCCACAATCATTCCCTATACCCTCCATGTTCACCTGTCCCTGGCTTAAGACCTCACCGGCTCCACCACACTTCACAGCTCTAGCAACAATGTCCAGGACCAAGGTCAAGCAGTTAACAAAACATCTTAAGAACAAGAAAAAAACCTCCCCACCGCATGTTTCCAAGAGAGCGAGCCCCGTGAACGCCTGCGTGCAGTCACCACCCTAGGGTCCAGTACCGACACAGCCCCACGCCCCGTGGATTACCTGGTGGCCAGCCCCAGGTGCAGCCAGAGTCTGTTCTGCAGGATGAATTATGCTTGGCTGAAGTGACTGAGGCGGTGGAGGCTGCTGCGGCTGGGATACTGCTTGCGTGCTCTGAGTGTGATGGGGAGAGGGCACTTCGCTCTGAATGATCTGCTGGAAGGTGGTCTGGTACATCTGTTGCTGGGGGAGCTGGGGCACCCCGTGATGTGGCGGCAATGCTGGCACTCCCGGCGGAGCCACAGCAAGCAACGGTATCGTAGCAGCTGACATATTTGGCACTATTGTTTGGCAGGGCAAGACCAAAGAAGCCACGGTGGTATGAGGAAGATTGACCGCCTGCATGGGGAGGGCAGGGGAGTTTGGTGCCATAGGCAGAGTGGGGTTCATGGGGAGGCTGGGTAAAATCATGGCTGGAGCAAAATACTGAGAAGGAGCAGGTATGGGGGGCACGTTTGCAGCAGGTATATCAGAGAGGTTTGGAGGAAGGCTGTCAAGTCCTGCCAGAGGAGTAATTGCAGGAATGACAGGAAACTGAGGAATCTGAAAAAAATATAATACCACATAAATTGCAAGTGCTTTCACTGATGGTACAAAGTAGTTTCATTTGCCATATAAGTACGTAAAAATTGCCTGTGCCACAATGATAATTATGTCTGTTTGTTAATCACTTCCATTCATTTCCTGAGGTTTACAAACAGTAATAAAAACTGATCTATGCTTAAATCCTGAGGAAAAAAAATAAAATTTTGGGGGGATGTTTTCATACCAGAGAAGGTTAAACCTGTTTCTAACACTAGCTCGAAGCCTTCAAGCAACACACTAATTAAAAGTTGCTTCCATTTTAACAGAAATGAAGAGGACCAGACAAAATGCAAAAACCCTCATGCAAAATTCAGTTAAGGCAATTTAAAAACCCCATCTTTAAACAGGCTGGCTACAACCCAGGCATTGCAGAAGATCCCATAAAAGGGTTTTTTACAAGCAAAACCTCCCAGTGATGGAGCTGACTGTAACTACCCTGTTGCCACAGAAGCAGCTTGCTTCTTCCCTTTGGTGCAAGCTGCTTCACATAGTGGTGGCTGTCGCTAGCAAGCACCTTAATAGCACCAACAAATGCTTCCAGGTCGAGGAAAGGGTCTGTCCCTGCTACTGAAAACGGAAACAAGGCTGAGAGCTAGGGAGGGTGGGGGGTAGGGGGAGAGTGGTAAAGTCAGGAACTGAGAAAAAGAAAAAGATGGGCAACTTCTCATGCTCTTAAGCCTGTGATGGGGAAGAGAGTATGCCAGTGGGGAAGGTGGGGAAAAAAAAAATAAATGCAGTTATTGCAATTTTGTAACTGCCATTAAGTGGATTCTCTAGGCATGTCACAGGATTACTCACAAAGGAGATTTTTGCTTCACCAAACAAAAACAAATAGTAAAGAAATATACAGGAATTAGGAAAAAGCTATATTCTAATGGACTAATTAAATTGGCATGCATTCAAAATAGCCACACAAACTGCAAATCATGTTAATTATTAGCTGGAAAGCTTTACTCAAATGGATGTATTCACACACAGCTTTCAAAGCTATTACCTGGGAAGGGGCCACCGGCGGGAGCTGAGGCACGGTTGAAATCTGAAGGGGTTTTAGTGGTGTGCTGCTAGCTGCCACCTGAGAGGTCTGGGGCTGATACTGGGGTAACAGATGGGTTGCAGGCTGGATTGGGCAAACCGGCTGGCTGGCAAGCACCTGCTGCAGAGAAGCTTGCTGTGATATGGGTTGCTGCTAGGAAAGAAAAGCAGAATAAGAAAGGTTATAGCCCATTCATTATGAAAGAACCCATTCACTGGACACAGCCACCCACTTCTCTCTCTCTCTCACCGCACAGAACAGAACTGTGGCTTGGAGTGGGGATGCTTTATAGAAGAGAAGGGCTCTCCTAATTTAAATACTGCACAAGAGCCTATGTTTAAAACACATTTAAATGCAAGATACATTACCTGAAAAGACAAGTTCTAACTATCTTGGAAGGGTTATTTGTAATGACTCAGATTCTCTAAATCCCAGAGACTGTTCTAGTTGGCCCCGTAAAATCCCCACCTACTAACTTCAAAGATTCCTACTACGCAGATTATATCCAGCTAATCTTGACATTCAAAAGCTGACTACATAATGTAGCAGGCATCGAAATATACAACACTTATTATCTGAGACACGAATAAGACACAATAATTATAGTAAAAGCTGGATCCCAGTTATTTCTGGGGTGTTGTAGTAACAATGTGGCAGCCGAAACCGCAGTTTTACCCTTCTAGGGAAAACAGTGCTCCACCGGCCTGCCAGATTTCATACAGCACAACAGAAATAAAAGTCTGCATTAAGGCTGAAAATAATTACTAACAAACTTGCACATTTTTCCATGCTACCAGTACCTCCTCCTCCAGTTCCTCTAACACTGAAAGTACTTTTTTTTAAAAAAAAATTGTTCTGTTTCAGAAGCATGGCACAGAGGCACCCAGTTGGCTCTGGTTTGACCTGCTTGGGACCACAGGGCTGATTGCTCCACCCAGGCTCTGCAGCACATGCAGCCTAACTCCATGCCCAACGGCCAGGTGACTTTAAAATGAATAGCCAAGCATTATAACTTTTCCTCTTCACCACTTCCACCACAAACCACTACTGTAATATTTTGCTCTGCACTATTTTAGTGGCAGCATTCTTCAACTGGCTTTCAGGTATTAATACAATAAAACTGTAGAAGATCTATCGAGGCAGAAAGATACCATCCACCCTTAAAGAGCTAAACTTCAGCCACGACCAGTAAGTTTCCAGGGCAAGGACCAGTGAATGAGGGCGTCTGGTGACCGGTGGTGTGTGTCCGGGGCTGAGCACACCGCAAGCAGTGCAAGACATGCTGGAGCACCAGCTCAGCTCCTGCAGAGTTTATTAGTCCTGCCTGAGTATTCATCTTGCCACATTAAAGGAAAAAAAAAAAAGCCACCAGTGACATGGCTCTGTATTGCAGTTTCTGCCATTCCAGGCTTTGGGAAAGCAGGGGCATTTATCCAATTGAAATCCCAAACTCCAGGGAGCGTCAGTGCTGATGCAAACAAGCGGCTCAGCAGGGCTGGCTCAGCAGTGGTGATGGGACAGAGCAAAGTGGCTGAGATGGAGCCCACCTCAGGCATCAGGGGGCCCCACTTGTCCCATGGCACCAGCTCTGCACCATGGGAAACCCTCGCCAGACCCTCGCGAGCTCAGGAGCAGAAGAGAGGCATGCACACGATGCTGGGCTGGAGCTAATAAACCTTGCCAGCTCCCGAAGGCAGCTCAGGTATCTCGGCATCCCTGGCTGGGTTTATCTGCAGCTCAAGGCAGGCTGCCCACAGATAACTAAGGACTGAGCACGCTGACATAGGCTGCTCAGCCTGCCTTCGACTCGAGAGGACACTGCGTTAAAAGCAGAAAAACTGTGCTCAGGGAACCAAGCAGCTTCCTAAAACATGCATGTTTTACAAAATGCTTGTAAATTGGATGAGGCATAGGGAGGGGAAAATATCCAAATTAATTATGTTAACTTTGCCTCATTATAACCTTAACATTATAAATGCACAGATACCAAAACCGGGGGGAAAAAAAACAGAGGAGAAGCAACACTGATCCCCTGGGCCTGAGCCATTAGTGCATATTCACACAAGATCAATAACTTCATTCTTTCAGGGAGATGAATATTCTCACCCCGACTTCCCAGTCTTTTGTTGACCTGCCCTACTGTTTACTCACAAAAGGCTGCGGCTCTCCACTGCCCGTGGCATCACGCCTGCAGACTCTGGGAACAGCAGACCTGCTCCCGTCCGAGGCACGCAGGAGCTCTGGGAAGCTCTGCACAGAAATGGTATCATTTTACCCATTTCTGCAATAATACTGTAAAAAGACAGTCTTTTATTTGGCTTCCTAGCCAGATTAGAAAACAAACCCAGACTAGTTGTTACATCCTTTTATTATCAGGGTTAGAATTATTTCAAAGGACAGCCACACTGCAAGGAAAGGGCATGTGAAAGAAACGGAGCAAGTCGGGCAAACATCCTATTCTAAATCAGCATTTACTCATGGGGGAAATAAACAACTGATTTTGAACTGTCAGCATAAAGCTCCAGGGGCCACTAGAGAGATCTGTGCAACTGGTGAAGTCCTAAATTTGCGAAAGTGAAATTTTTGGCTGAGACATCCATGAGGATATCCCTGCCCATTAGAAAAAAAACAAAACCCCTGATGTATGACAAAACTTCACATGAGCACATGCTTTTCAAGATGACCAAATTACATTGTTCCTATACTGATGTTTTCAGAAGACTAGGACTTGTTAAAAAAAAAGCCAATCCTTTGGCAGAATCACAGAAACAAGCCATGAACTAGCCGGTCACACCGGTGTGTGGCCGCATTGCTCCCAGGCCGGCCCCAGCTCTGCATGAGGCAGCTGAAGGCTGCTCTGTAAATACCTTTAAGGAACACAGGTTCAAGGGGGAATTTGATAATTCAATATGCACGAAGAATTACTATTTGGAGACAGTTCAGAAGGAGAGAGACTCTTCTCTTGGAAGATAAAGCTACTGGCTGGACGCCTATACCGAACTATTTAACATGCATGCACAACTCAAAAAGCAGCATCGCTGAGGATTCAAAGACAGCTGACACCAGGCAATACAGTCTTTCTAACCCTTTAGAAAGGAGGTGCCAAATAATAGCGGAAAATTAATAAAAAGCATTTGGTTTTCAGGGACCAAGACAGTATGCTGTAATCAATGCAAGGCTTCAAGCTGATGCTGTTAAGCCACAATGGCAGAGAAGTCTCACACTACATCAGGATGCTCCAAGGTACCACATGACTGCTGTCCTCAAGTCCGCTACTCTTCCATCCCTTAAACCCAACGCCCTTTGCCCCATCCCTAAGCCTCCCAAGCGGCAGTTTAATCACCTCAAACACCTCAAACCTGCTGCAGGTACGGGCTGGAGCAGAGCATGGGTAAGGAAGGGGAACGAGAACAGCACATCCCAGCAGCAGCCAAGCTCTCGCTCTCACCTGCTGGCCGGCCAGCACCGGCTGCGGCTGCCCCAGCTGCAGAGAGGCGACGGTGGTGGGCTGGACGATGGGGAACGGCATCGCTGGCTCCTGGTAGTGCGGGGGCCGCGGGGGGTACCACCGTGGGTGCAGCCTGCACTGTGGGCAGGCCAGGCTGCAGGGGGGAGAGCACTGCTTTAGAGAAGAGCAACCCTCATGTTCAGAGCCTCAGTGACTGTTCATGAAAGATAGAATTGCAGGTAAATAGCCTACTTGGTACTCCATTAAAAACACAGCGAGGAGGAGGGAATACGAAAAATTATCTGCAAGGAATGGAAAGTTACTTAATCTAAAACCATGGGAAAAAAAGACAGCAAATTCCAAATAAGACACCCAAACTGCATTACATTTCTTTCTGGAAGCCAGCATTCAGGCCAAAAAAAAAAGGAAAAAAAAAAGCACTGAAAGCACATACACAGTGACTGAGAATATACCAACAGCAACAGCAAGCCATTAACTGGATACAAAGATAAATTTCTGTTCCACAGATATATTTTTTTTATGATTTCTTAAAGATCTTTATCTTCCAAAAGAGCAGGTTATTTACTTGAAATGGATGCCCAGAAAAGAAACAGAGAAGTGAGAAAAAAATTTAAACCTCAGTGGAAGTGCCATGGGAAGAAATTCCAATAAGGTTTGTAACAACAGCAATTTTCTAAAACTTCAGCTCAAACAAAGGATATAAAAATAAACAGTATGTCAGACTGAGGCTCATAAGCCTAAAAAAACCTAGTACAGCTCCAGTTGTGTTCTCATTATCTTTGTAAATAATCTTCCAGGTAAATAGAGCGATTTTGTTTTCTTGCAAAACGGAAGGTTTTGAGTCAGGCTTTTGTCTCCTCTGCTGAGATGTTCAAACCTTGGAATTATAACCCAAGTTATCGCAGGAAGAAAAAAATACGGAAACCCCATCAGAAAATAAAAAGCTATGAGAAGTATTTTGCTCACAAATAATAGTTATCTTTCCAAACCCTCAATCACAAAAAAGCAATGCATATAGGTTGAAATTACTGAATTTTATCAATGGGAAGAATGAGTCTGCTCTAAAAGAATACGCTGCACGGCAAAATTTAATAAAAAAATCTGCTCAAGATGTGCCTTTTGAGTTATATTTAGAGTTAAGTTAGTGCTTCAGGTGAACAAAAACTGAGGAAGGCTGCATCCCTGGAGATGCATGCACATAGGAAAGGTGGTTTACCTAGTGGAGGGAGCTGGCTACAGATGCCAAGGATGAATTCTTTTCCTTCAGGTCAAGAGAGTCGTGTTTCAATGCATTCACAAAATACAGTTTAAAATTTCTTGCAGGCATTTTGGAAAACGTAAGGTAAACCCAGGGAAAGTTACGTCCTTCCCGAGCACATAGGGTAAATCTGGATCAAGCAGGAAAAAAGCGCTGGTCCTGGATCTTACTTTTGCTTAAGTCAAATAAGATGAAACAAACAAACAAACCCCCCCCCACAAAACCCTACCACATCATTACTGTCATTGTTACTGGGCAGGATGCCTCTCCTGCTGAGGGCCTCCAGCAGCAGGGCTGGGACCCTCCAGGCGCATCAGCTTCGCCCGCCATCGGGGGCTTCACCCGGCAAAGTCTCCTGCCACTTTTGCAGAAGAGCTGGTCTTTTGGCCACATATGTAGCGTAAGGACTCGGGTAACAGGGGCAGGTCTAAACTTCTGCCACATGGCCGGCTTGTCTGGGGAAGGGATGGAGACACGGAGCTGGCGGGGAGTCGCTGCTGGCACCTAACAGGCATCAAGCCTTTCAGCTCCCTTTGAACTTGGCCAGGCCGAAGCGAACAGGCTAGGCATGTCTGATAAGGCTGCTGGAGAAACAGCTCCACAGGGTTTGCAGAGGTCCCCAGGGCCACCAGAGGCGATGTGCCTGCTGCCTAGTCCACACACACACACGTTCTCCTCTCCTGGTTCCTGGAGAAGGGACACAGCATTTCGAGCCAAAGCCATGGTGCGGTGGCTGTGGTGGCAAAAAGCAGCATGAGGGCTGCCTGTCACGTGTGATGGGCACAGGCTGGAGCCGGGCCACGGTGCTGCCACAGCCTCCGAAGGGCGTAACACGCTCAGTGTTGTGCCTCTCACTAGAAGCACCCGAGGATTTATGTTCACTTGCATGTGTTTGGTCTTGCACCAGTAGTTCCACTAATTGCTGTTGGTCAAGGTCGTAACAGCACAAAAATGGGAGCAAGTGTGAACATCTCAGTTCCCAGTGCCTGATTCTGGAGCCTCAGTAATGGACATACATCACCAGCTCCGTGCAAGATTAAATTCAAACCCTGAGCCAGAAAGGTAGTGACTGGACGCGTGACCTTTGCTAGGACTGGAAGAAGGTTCTTGAACAAGTGAAGGGACAATAAAGTGCGGCTAAACTCACAGTGAGCAAAACCAAACATAGCAGTTCTCAGCTATGTGCGTAAGTTGAAAACCAATCATTGCAAAACTGCTCATGCAGCTCAGCGACAACCAATTGCTAAGAAGCTTTTTTACTGAAAATATGGCAGCTGCCAGCAAAGCATTTCTTCAGAACGGCAAATACAGCTAGCCACACGCCATCTGCCAAGCACACATTTCGGATCAGCTAGAAACGTACCACAAAGCAAGTCAGCATGGATAGAGGTGACTGAGGAATATATAAAGCAAGGCCTGGAATCCACACCTAATGAAAACTAGAGTATAAACGAGCCATGAAGTACAATCTAGCATACCAAACGATTCTGAAGAGCTTTAGACTTACTCCTGAGGGCTGCTGGTAGTGCCCCAGCTGCTGAAGGCTGTGGGGCACAGCCTGGCTCTCGCTCAGAGGTGGGCTGTACACCCGCTGGATAGCAGGAGGTACCGGCTCCGGCAGGGACGAGTAGATGACGCTTTGCTGGCTGCTTTGGGAGTCTGAATAAACAGTGGACCCCTGGCCACTGTCAAACGTGCTGTCAGCTGAAAAAACAATATATTTTATTAAAAGCTCAACAACTCCAGACATTCCAGTAATGATTTAGAGCAAGGTTGACACTGGTTTATGTAATTAGCATTTTTACTACCCTAGCCCTTTCCACTGTATAAATGCATTATACAACACGAATGTTAACTTTCTACAAAAGGCACATGCTGCTTCTCTTAAGCCAAAACCTATCCCCATGGGATTCCTGTGCACAATGATATTTTAGGCACATTGGTATTTCCTTTAAAGGGCAGAAGATTGACATTAAGAACTGTAGACATTTATAGATTTTGTAGGATGAAAGGAAAGGGAACCCCAGTTTGTAATGTTCACAGCAGATCAGGGAGCCTGTTAGAGTTAGATCTCCCAGGGATGCACCAACGAACACCTTTTTTTATTAGTAGCACTGAAAATTACAAAAATCTTTACACTGTACGCTTTATTAGTTCAGCAAATCACACCCTACTTGGGTACACAGCAATAGCTCAAGATGAAGAACAGACAACAAAATTTGCAGGTTTGCAGTGATTCACCATTCAGAGCTCTGCTGGAGTTTCTTATGCGAAGCTAACCTGCAGAATTGCACAGCTGCCAGTACTGGGCAAGCATCACATCTTTTGTCTGATAGAAATAAAACTGCACACCACTGAGTATTACTGATTTAAAAATGTCTTTTCATGACTTTTAAAGCCTGTAAAGTACAGGTGCCCAGTTCCTGAGAATAAACTACCATATCCTTCATTTGAGAAATAAAATGAGGCAACCAAGACTGTAGCTGTAAGTAACCAAAAAGACAGATAGCTTGTAACAGAGATTTAAAATTCAAAACTGAAAGAGAACTGCAACTCAGTTGCAAGAAAATAGCTTAAATTACAGCTAAGTTTAAAAGCTATTTCTTTTTCCAACACTTTCCATCTTCTCTTTTTTTCCATATTCCAAATAAGGTTTTAGTTATTTGGCTTTTAAATAACAAACTCTTCTTTAATAGCACCAGAGATGACATTTCTCTTCAGTACTCACAAACTATTCTGCCAACTAGTGGGGTTTTTTTGTTGTTTTGGGTTTTTCTTTGGTTTGCTTTTTCAGAATTAAACTCCCCTCTATATTTATTCAGCTCATTTCTAAAAAGAGTCAACATGGCCCTACTCTAAGGCAGCAGGGATTTCTACCGCATACACACTTCCATTTTATTACAAACAATTTTTTAAGACCTGAAAGAGGGAAAAAAAAAGTAAAAAAAAAAATTACGACAGTAGAGTGCAAAAAGCTGTAAGTCTATCTCAGATGTTTGTAGAGCATGCATTACACATTGAGTTATTAATTTACATTTTTACATTTGACCTCAGATTATTATATGAATTGGTAAAATGCTAATTTATAGAGGTCTTATGCTCAACATCACTGAGAACATGTTCAAAGACATCTGACGGTGAATTGCCAAATAAAACCAAGAATTGGTTAAAAGCTGAGGACGAGTAGGAAATAAACTGAGGTGCTTATATTTACTATAAAATTCTGCCAACTCATGTCCAACAGAACCATGGGAAGCACAAGCAGCATCATTGTACCACTGGAAACAAAGTGTCATAATTATGGTGTTTCTCAAAAGACTTAGATAGCATGAAAAAAGGGTATGATGTAAAAAAATGAAGTGAGAACAATATAGCCACTTACACAATACCTGAGAATTAAAGCAGCAACTGCCTCTTTGCTAAAGATAAAGCATCTTTAAATATGCTTACACAAAAGTCCGTAACAGTAAACCAGAAACACTATGATAATAGTTTCGTAGTAAAATATGTACAACAGATTTAATCAGAAAAACTGGCTAGAAAAAAAAATTAGAACTCTCATAAAATTTCAAATCTTCCAAGCTAAAAATAACTTTCTTCAACATTTCCTTCAAGATGTTTGAAAGTATAAACAGACTAATATTTCAATACCAGAGCTTTACTCTGTAGCAAAGGTTGATTTTAGGGGACAGAGCCACAGGGACAAGTTGCTTTAGGGAATGAAAAACACTACTTCTTCACGGCTTGCTGTTTGCTGGAGAGAAGTCAGATGCTCAGAAATAAAACAAGAAACAAGCTCTGCAAGCAAGGCCAGGTAGTCCCTGATTCAGAGACACCCCAAAATCAGTGCTTGGAATTAAAACAGGAGATTTAGATCCACCGGTCTTGAAATAGCCCAGTGTTCACAGTTGAGTCAGCCCCCAGCTGAACATGAATTGTTGGCAGATCATCAGCTTGTAGCTACCAGGGGCTGGACAAAGGAGAGCAACCACCTGCTCCAACCTGCCTTAAAGATTAAGCAACCCCCTCACTTTAAGGCCAGGAGCTCAGGACAAAACAGAGCCTGAGGAACAGAGAGAGCACCAGCAGGCACCAGTACCTAAGGACCCCAATAATAATTACAGCATCAGCCCACAAGTTCTGGTGCTCCCAACATGCGTGACCTAACCGCAGTTATTATTTCCCACAAAAGAGGGAAATCTTGAACTACATTACGTCACATTCAGAGACGTGTATTTGTTTTTCTGCTGGAGGCCTTTGCACAGCTTCACAAAAATTTTCACACAGCCCATCAAGAGTAACTTGCACTGATCTGGTTTCAGCAAGGTCTGCTTTTCCATAAACATCTCCACGTTGCCAACAGCATTTGAAAAAGCCACCAGTCACCCTGACCAGTTTGGTGCCAATTCAATTTCTGCAGGCTCCGGATCTGCGTTTTGCCCAAACTTAGTGCTGATCCCACCACCTGGCACAGAAAAAGTAATTTTTGTGTCTAGCAGCAGAACTCCTTTCCTGCTTTTCCATGTACAGATACATTATGTTTTCTGCATTAATTGCTACTGAAGGAGGAGCCGTGTCTATATAGCATAGCTTTCCTTGAAACTGGCTCTTTCAAAATCATTATACGTCTGCCAGAGACGCTCATGTTCTTTAGGCTGCTGCGCAAAAACCCTGCAGAGCAGCTCATCTCACTGCTGAGCTCAGATCATCGCTGATTTCTACCCTCAGGCGTTGGTCACCGTGTGCTCACAGAACCACCATGAAACTTACACGCAACAGAGGTGACACTGGTGGGCAGGTTCTGCTGAAAGGGATGCTGGTCCGCCTCGGGCTCCTCCGACTCCGACAGGACATGGTGGCCAGTGTGGGAAAGGTAGGTGACCTGGACCTGCTGTGCGTGCGGCGTCTTCAGCTTCTCCAGGCATTCAGAGTCCCGACGTTCCTCTAACTGCATCCTAGGCCAAATTCTCTCTCTTCTCCATAGTATTAACGCTACTCTGTCACGTATTGACTTCGCGACTATCTTGAGATCATTTTCATGAAAAAATCCAGAGTCAATCTACAGAGGAGGCACAAACTCAGCAAGGTTATGTGTGCAGGGACATGCACATGTGCACACACGCTGCTTCAATCTCTTCCTCTAACACTGAAAACATCAGTTTGAAATAACATGAATTCCATATTTATTCCTCACAAGAACAGGAACTTGAGCTTGATGGGGGTTTGTTTTGAGCAAAACTTCTATTCCTAGTGTGTTTTAAAACAATACATAATTCCTAAGGCCTGAATTTTGGGTCAATTTAATCACCAGTTAAGGTCCATTAAGAAGAGAGCAAGTGTAACTGCAGATTGGTTCCTTTTTTTTTTTTTTTTGAAAGGCTAACAGGACAGTCAAAAGAGCTAAAAATATCTCTGAAAAATGCTCTTTGAACAATGCAACTAGAGTAAACCATACTACACCTAAAATAGAATTTATTGCCTTAACCTTTCCAGTATACACAGTTTCCCAAATTGCTCAAATTGCTGTGCTTGGTATCAGAGCAAGTCATGAAGGAAGCTATGGTGAGAATTTAGTCTCAAATTAACTTCTCTTTAAAGGCAAAGTCAGTCAGTATTGATTGACTTTTATAAAGAAAAAGCCTGTCTCAGAGTCCAGTGCAGGCTGTTCACATCTGACTGAAAAGGGGACCAGACTTCCTCTGAATCCAACTGCATAACAGAGAAAATAGAAGTTTGTCTCTGTGCTAGTTGTATGCATGATTTCTTACAGTGTAGGGTATGAATTTCAGTCCCATAGTGACCTACCAGAGATTTGCCTGTTCTCCCTACATTCTTAACATCCATATTCTACAGATTTGGAAACCCTTATATACATGGATGAAATCTAGGGGGCTTCCTTCTATGCTCTTGCCCAAACACAAGACAGTTTTACAGCTTAGATTTTTGCTGTTTAAAATTAATAGGTGCAAAGCAGCTTAAAATACAGCTGCAGATGGATATGGGTATTTTCCACTGTCTGTGCCCTCAGACCTTGATGACATTCTGGACCGATGATCCAGCAAACACTTATGACAGAAGGGAGTTACTTGAGAGAACCACCACACAAATCGAGAGAACCTTGTATGGCATCAATTAACAAGCCCAGTAGATTCTGCAGGACAAAGCCTAATGGGAAGACACTGAAAACCTGGCACATCAACCATTTTTTAGCACAATTCTTATTCCTACACCTGTATGTGGCTAAAGCTTTTAATGAAGACATGCTATTTTACAGCATCCGCTGGTTGCGAAAGGTTACTTCAGGTTGCACACCTGCCAGAACATTTCAAGTTCTTTTTGCCTGCATCATTTGGACAGGCTGGAAAGCCTGACTACTGAAAAAACAGCAATACTGATCAATAACTCCCCATACTCAAAGGGTCTCCGCATCCTCCTCTTCCACAGGACACAAAGCAACCCAAATTGACGACAGCACCTGGCTTTGATGTTCCACAATTCATAAGGGCTAGAAAAAGACATTTAGGAACAATGTGCCTCTTTGCCCACATCCCCCCAACAGCTTCAACTTTGAAAGCATTTCATAGGCACTCAGGTAACTGTTAATGTAATAATAACACAGGTTTTAACATTATGTGGGAAAGGCTATAGTATTACAGTAGTTTGGGAGCGATCTTTGAATATACTTTTTATGAGAATTATTTCCTCTTCAAAACAAAATAGCACATCTGTGAGCCAAGTAACCTACAGAACTTCAAAATCCCAAATAAATCCATAATTATTTAAATGCAGAATATAACCACAAGTAACTATACCAGAGCAACTTTTAAATTAAATGAGTTCTGTAACAATACCTTGCCCCCAAAATATTGGGCCCACTGCAAACTAACAACATGACAGAGGAGCCTGAACTTCTCCCACTAAATTTGGAATACATGGTGATGAGTCCAAGAAGAGTAAGGCAACACTAGCAAAATGAGTGCCTCCTAAGCAGAACGAGAGTGGTGATGACAACATCATTAAATGGGATCCCTTGGGATTTAGATTATAATAGGAACATTTCTGCAAATGCAAGAAAATTCAGACCCTTGACTCAGTGCTTAATGATTCTATGTCTCCATGACATCAGAAAACCCAAACAACTGCAGTAAAGACATTAAAATACGCGTTCAAGGACTGCATAGTGGAACTGGAACACAAAATAGTTTTTCTAACAAAATCCCACAAGTTTTTAATTTGGTGAATTTCAGTATTTCAACTTATCTGTTAAAAAATCCAAAGCTTATTCCTAACTGTGCAGTGGTCTTGAATCTAGTTTCCTATTTATGTTTGGTGATAGAGTGGCTGATCACAGACTTTCCTCATCTACATTCCTCCTCAGTAACACCAACAGAAAAGATTGAAAGAAGGGTTTTGAAGAATTCAGTGCAGAATATTTTGTGATTGAGCTTTTGAACTCAAATTTATTTCAAGATCATGTCTGAAACTAAAGGCTCCAAACAAACTTGAAGACATTCAGCAGCTAACAAAAACTGGCAAAACAGTTTTCAAAATATAAAAGTAGAAGAGACCTCTATGGTCCCTAAGCTATCTGAAATGCCATTTCATACATCTGACTTTCATACTTGGTAAACTATGTTTTTCAGTTATTAATTCTTCCCTTCTTGCAGCATTCATTCTAAAATCAATGCAAACTGCTTAAACTAGACACCTGGAATGGCTTAAGTGGAAGTTACTTTACCAGAGTCATTCCTGCTATCCTTTGAGATTTATGCACTACTTTAAATATACATATATATATATATTTGCCAGGAGGAGTTTATTTTACCATTTCTTGTGCAACATCATCAGGAGTTTCCTTCTCCAGATCAAAAGTAAACTCAATGGCTCCATTATCTTTGGGTTTTCCTTTCAGTTTCTTAGGATCTTCTACCCAGAGTCTTAAGGCAATAGAGGATTTCCTACCATGGTCTTCTTCCGCAAGTTCCACTCTTACCCCAGTATCTTCAGCAAAAAAGGCATGGCTTAATAAATCTTTAATTTCATATCTGCAATGGATATAAAGAGTATTAAAATACTACAAGCCTTAAGCAATTTCAAAGTTTGTAAAGGGAAACTGCTGTTAAAGGCAAAAACATTTACAATATGTGCAGTGTTCATCCATAAGAAACTTGTGTTCTTAGCAAAAAGACAGTATTTACAGTGTTACTGAGGGCTGCTGAAAAAATGACATTTCCTATTTCACAAAGCTTCAGCAACACTCATAACACCTTAAGCCTGCGCAGAAAAGCAGATTATAGCTTTGCTCAACTTCTCTTCGGTATCTGAGCTTAAAGAGTACTAAAAAAACCCCAAACAAACCAAAACCCCAAAAATAACCACACAAAAAAAAAGAAACCCACCAGAAACATTCCCTCTGGGTAGTCAGTGGAGGTCCTTAGAAGTTCTGTTTGTGAAAGTTAGGAAATACTGAACAGTAGACACATTCATCTATGAGAGGCCAGTATAAGAAGATTAGGTCTTAAAACCAAAGCTGGGAACAGGGCACAATCTGTTTCCGTACCCAGAGGCTAATGAGTCAACAGAATCTGCTGTAACAGCTTGTGGTGAATCTACCATGTCGCATTCATGGTTGACCTCCACCACACTCGATGCTCCATGCAGAACCTCCTGAGTGAGATTTTGTGGACAGCTACGCCAGAATACGCTAGTTCATATGTCCACAATGATGCTTTCTGACCTTATTATTTGAAGCCGAGAGGTTAAGACACACAACAATGGCATTTACTTAATTATCCTGACATTATATAGTAGAAAAGCAGGTAATCATTTATATTTGTATTTCCATTCTGCATTTTCTCCTGCACAGGGGAGATCCAGAGGCCAGAACAAAAATCCACAGACAGCTTTAAAATCCCTGCATACACATTATTTAATACAAAACTTGATTACTTGAAACAAACCTTTCTTCTTTATTTTTGCAAATGCACTCCCCAATTATTTCTTTAATTTCAGGATCAGTAACTTTCTCAAAGCTTGCTGGCTTTATACCCTAAGATGATAGAGAAAAAGAAAATTAGTTTGAAAGAGGATTACATTGTATCTCTTCAGGACATTTTTCCTGAAGAGGTCAATTCAACCCTTGGAGCAACAAATACTTTAAAGCTGTTAGTCTTAATGCAAAACTGAATTGAAGATTTAGGGCTACCATATTTAAGTACCATCGCACTTCAAAATAAGCACACGTGTTTGTAGATGAACTCAGCCGTACACAGGGCTAACCTCCCTTTTTCTTTACTAACCCTTGCAAACCTTACCTTTATATCCTGTGGCTTCAGCAGTCAATACTCAGGAAACAGCCAATTTTAAATTTTCAGAATAACCCTTTTCTGAAATTATTCCTTTTATGTTTTGCCTTAACTCAAAACACTATATGAATAAAGGCAAACAATCATGTTTTTCTTCAGATAGCCAATTTAAAGAATGAGTCAAATATACCTTGGAAAATTCCTGCTTCCCACAAATCTTTTGGTTTTCTATGTCCTCACTCTCCAATACCCCCACCCTGCAAAAAAAAATCCCCAATAACCAATCCCAACACCAAGCAGGGGAGCAGGAGAATACACCCAACAGCTCTGCGTTGCTCTTGAATTTCCCCAGCACATTGTTTGAATCTCGTCAGGAATGAGCGGCAGAGCAGGTGTAACCTATAAATCAACCTATAAATCAAGTTAAATCTCTGTCAAATGTTGACATTTTTGCTGAGAATAGTGTTCAGCTCCAGATTTGTAACACCTAACCTATAAAAGCATGGCCTTCCAAGGAGAAAACCCAAGGGTCCATCACAGAAGGAAATGCGAAGAGAAGCAGAATCTGCTTCTCTGCATCGGGGGCTCTGGCTCAATGTCGGTGCAAGAGGAACAGTTTGCATTTCCTTCAGGTTGGGTGCGTTTTTTTCTAAGATGATGAAGAGGATTTAAAAGAAGCACAGACACTCTTCTAGGGCAGTCATAGGTTATCTCTCCCTATTTTTTAATATTTCAGGACCAAGACCTTACCTCAGCACGAACCTTCTCAAGGTATGTGTTATTTTAATTAAGAGGCTATACGTCTTACCAACATGAAGACAGAGTGTAGGAGAAGCAGTAAGCACGTTCTCAGGCTAAATAACAGTAAATATATTATCTCATCTTTCTGTACACATCAAAATATAGTCAAAAATAATTACTGGGAACACCTGAGCAGTTAACATACATGCAGCTGTGCATTTCCAAAACCCAGGCTGACAATTTCTCCTGATGACAGGCTGCAGTCTGGGAGGAAGGGATGTCCCATTAGGAACAGGTGTCATTTTCAGCAAGACCACCCTACCGCTCTCCTCCTCAAACAGCGTAGGAGACACTAACAGATACCCAACACCCATAATGCTGGTAACTCGTTCAGTTCAACAGAAGATTTCCTATGAATACTTTTCACGTATATCTTCAGCTACAGACAAGAATGGCAACACAAGAAGTTATCCTTTGTATTTGCGCCGTTCAGCTTAAATCACAAAAAAAATGTATTCAGTTTTTAAAAAAGTAATACCTCTACCTACTAAGATAAGACGTGTATGGATGAAAGTTTGACGAAACTAATTTGGGAATAGATTCTACGGTTAGATCCTATTACTTAAGGACTCAAGTATTTCCAATGAAGTCAATAAGCAGAATAAAAAGGAAACATGATTTCCTTTATCTAAAAAGCCCAGACTCTGATTAAGCACATAAATGTCCAAAGCCCATTCAGTTAACTCCATTCATATCCTTTTAAAGTTTCACCCTGAAAGAACAGTAAATAATGGACCATGCAGTGGCAGACAAGCAGGCCCGAAGTCCTGAAGATTGGACTTATTGGCTCACCTGATTTTGTCTTGAATAAAAGGGTATTCCAGAAAGTATCTGCAAGTACTTCAATGAATTTGGTCTGGAATAAATTTTATGGGCAAATTTCAGTAAGAGCTGGTGTCGCAGCACTCTCCAAACTAGCCGGCTGCAACAAGGTCTTTTACCATCTCATACCAACACACTCTTCAGGCCAGTCCCTCTGCTGCCTCCTCCTAGTCTCTCCTCATCCCGGACACACTCCCTCTTCTTTCCGCTTCCTCCTCTCTCTTCCTTGGCTGCCCAACCTCTTAACAGAACCAGCCACAGCTGCACCTCATCTACATCAGCCAACCCGCCGCCCCTGAAGCCAGCCCGCCGCCCCTGAAGCCAGCCCAGAGCTGTGTATTATCAATGATAATTAACCCAGCTTCATTCTTCTGCAGGTTGTCACCCCTAGAATTTCTGAATATTCCAGCATCAGATTACACTTTATTAACATTCTGTTGCCGCTCAAGCCTCAGATTTTACTTTAAACTTTGATTTATTAATTTATGTATTAACATTCATAAATTTTGAAAAAGAAAAAAAAAACAAATATGACAGAACAGTCACACAAAGACTCAGCTTCCCGGCTTTGCCTAGGCAGAGAGCTGTGAGATCCAAAACAACCATTCTTGTGAGAACAAACCAAAATAATCCATACACGTGGCTGGCTGGCTGTGACCCACTAAAAAGAATTATTTGCTTAACCAAACCTAAATCTTAGGAAATGAGGGTTCAGATTTTGTATGTTAGAAAAATGTGTCAAGAATAGAGAGTGCCTAGGCTCTCAAAGTCTAGGCTTGCTCAAAACAAGCAAATGCACACCGCAGGGTGTCAAGAGCATTTCTTAAGAGAGCTCTGACAGTACCAAAATACGTTTTTAGCATGGATCCTCTATACCCTAACACAGCCTAAAGCTAGAGAAGCCTATCATGTTCCCAGATGGGGAGGAGTTTGGAGAAACCTTCATTAATTCACAATAGAAAGCAACAGGACAAATCTCTGCATTTTCAAACATTCCAGTTTGCCATAGGAAGTCACCGATTTCCACCTTGTGAAGAATGGGTAATAAAGACTATCATCTGCTCTAGCTTAATGCTTACTGAAAAATATCCCAAACGTGCATAGGTATCAATTTAACCAGGAAAAAAACCAACAAAACAAGCCCCCCCCAAAACAACCCCACAAAGCAGCAAAGGCAACTGCCACCATACTCCCTGGAGAGCTTTCAGCCACTTAGAGGAATACGATGCTTAATGTATCTACACACTCAAGGGAACCTGCCGATCAGGTTTTGGGTATCTTAACAGCAAATGAACATATGACACACACAAATACCATAAGTCATATCACAGTATCTCTTGATTTTATTTTCTTTTCCAGAATTCACAGACCATCTTCAGTTACATTGTTCAGCTTGAACATGACTGGGATGGAGCAGGGCAAAACATGTTGGGCATCTAGGAATCAGGTTTGCCTGAAAATGGTCCTTGACAGATCCCTGATGACTGACCCTGATTTTTGACCTTACAAATTGCTCCCACAAAAAAAAAAAAAAAAGGCAACTCCTGCAAACACCTTGCAGCAAAAACCTTGAATGTTTTACTTTCAAAATCTTTTGAAGGAACACTGACTCCTCTCCGAGCATCTATTGGTTTTATCTACTGAACAGCTAAGCTACAAATAGATGACCAAAACAAAACAAGGACAAAATACACACAGTGAACTACTGAACAGAACTGCTTTTGCCAAAGTGTTTTCTCAATGCCCATGTGCTATATTATGCTTTTGCTCCTTATTCTTCATTAAAACCTCCAAGGCCATCTCACTGTAACACTGCAAACCCTCCCTGCAGTGTGGTGCCCTGATGCTTACAAGCCCCCTGACAGTGAAGGGGATTCATGCGAAACGCAGGTTTCCATTTGCAATCAAAGGACCTATCGCACTCATTTATACAAAAGCCATCTGCCTTTCCTGAGCATTCCCAACATAGCACTGAAATTCAAAGTATATTAGCTAAGGAATTATCAATGAGAGTTTGAAAATTGTACAGCTGTCTTATAAAAAAAAGTAAATTCAACACCACTGCACCCGAGATGCAGGGCCAGCTAGCTGGCATAAGGTGCATAGGGATATTTTCACACATTCTTTATGTGCTAAAATACATATAATCCAAGAGCAAAATAAGAGAAGATCAAATAATCTCCCTTTCAAGAATTTCTGTCTCAAATAGAAAGATTTACTTTGAGTCCCTTATCACGACTTAAAGGTCTCCCCACCTTCTTTCTGAAGTGATTAGATTTGAAATACCTTGCACTCCACTATAAGATAGTTGAGCCTACAGTCAGGCACACACAGGACATTAAAGTTTTAACCTCTGTGTTGGGGGAAAAAGTGTGAAGCCCATTTTTCAGAGATGTAAAAATAGCTGCTTGTCATTCTTCCATCAGCAGAGCACACTTTTGAAAGTGTTAACATGTAATGCTTTAAAAGATGCACAGGATATGCCACACAAGTCAATGTAAAGCCTGACCCACGTCAGCAATCTTTCTAAAGGTTTTCCTTCCACAGAGGAAAATACCAGGAAAGCCTGCTGTGGACTAAGACTCCACCTTCTACCTGAAGGTGGTCTCTGGATTCATGCCGTTCCTAGAAATGGGAAAACAAACAAAGCAGCCCTTCGAAAAAAGATGAAACTGTTTCCAGCTGCAATTCCACTCTACCACACACTCTCTGAAGTCAATAAAGTGAAGGCAGAGTTCTCAGTTTTGTCAGGATTTTGTTCCACGACAGTCAGCAGCAAGATCACTGTGTGCAATTATAAACTCCTCTCCATTTCATTCCAAAATGGTACTCCATCCTAATGCTGATCTAAGATTATCTACAGATCTAAGATGGCTAAAACACACAAAAAGTCAGTGCAGTGACATTCAGAACATTACCTGTCCGTTGTTGCTGTGCTACAGCTACAGCATTTATTCTAGCTGTATGAGCAATTTAAAACCTAGACTGCGAATGCTGAGAAAACATTCAATACATTTACAAAAAAGAAACAATAGGAAAATTTAACATACAAAACAGAACCCTATAAACACGTGGGTTGTTTTAAAGCATGGGTTTGTCCTGCTAAACGCAATGAGGTCACCATGAACCCCCAGCAGATACAGCCAGTCTGCTGTGCATTCTGCAGTGCATCAGTAAGAAAACATTGGACTGGAGCTGCATGGGAAGGTCACAGACTCCGATGTTTCATCACTATTGTCTACATCAAAATCAGTTGGCAGAATGATTAAACACAAAAAAAAAAATCTGACTAAGAAAAACCATCAAGTTATGCATGAAAAATGAGATTATGGCACTAGAATGAAGGTCACTGCAAATATGCTGACCAGGAAATAACTTCAAAATTAACTGCAGCAAATGCGGCTTGGACCTGTTGCTTGAAAAATATGTATTTTCTGTTTATGTTACACATCCACTTTTTTAATGTTTACACTCCATAATTCAGGCTGAAAGGGCAGAGAACAGTGACAAGTCATAGCAAGCATGTCCCATCTGGCAAAGAAATGAGCCCCTCCATACATTTTGAAAGTGACTGCCACTTTATCCTAGACTGCTGTTTACATACAGTTACACAGATGTAAAAACAGGATGGAAAACTACAGCAGCAATTAAGCCAAGAGAATATGGTCAGGCAGAATAAAAGGTCACTGAAGTAAGTATAATAATCTTACAGTACTGATGCACATAATGCGTAGTATCTTAACACAAAATAGTAATGCCTCAGAAAAGTAATGTTGTTTTCTATACCAATAAGAACTACCAATTGTGACTTGACCAGCTGACTTCAGAGGTATCTTACATCCTATTACCAGGCGAGAGTTTGACAGAGCGTTAGCAGACAGCAGAAACAATTGAAAAAGCTGTTATGATGGCAAAACCCAGGTAACACCCCGACTGTGCTGGGCAGCTGAGGGAGCGTGCAGCCCACATCACCCAAGGGAAGGTTAGGGGCAGTCAGAAGAAAAAGGTCACTACCGTACCTTCACTGGCAAGTGTTCATTTGCTTGATGCAAACCCTAGGAAGCAATTCCGACCCCTTTAGATGCTATTAGCACTTCCAGCGGTTGCCACCATGATGCTGAGCCCAAGGTATGAAAAGCAAGTTCTTTTATATTCTTAAAATAAAAAGCATCAGGAAACTAGACACAGCAATCACATTTTTACACCGCGTTGGCCCTCAATTTAAAGCACTACAAATCATGTCTACATTTCTGGTACAAAAAAATTTAAATATTTTTTTTAAAATTCAGTAAATTTCTCACTGACAAGCTGAAATACGTGACAACGATCAGGAGCACTGCACCACTGAGCCCCTCCATCCGAGAAGGTCAGGGCCACCTTCTGCTCCAGTGAGAACCCCGAGCCTCACCGAACACTGGGAAGAAAACAGTCTAATTTGGCCTCTTGCTTTTACCCTATGCTCCGTTTCTCTACTATATTTCAGTCTAGTAAAACCAAATGCTAGCAATAGCTGCCGCATGACTAACCTCAATCCTTCACAAAAAGTGACTGTAAAGTTTTCTCGTCAGTACATTGTCACTGCCCCAGCTAACGGGGCAGACCGCAATGTTTGGTGATGGCTCAGGACCCTAAATTCTGACCCCTCCACAGCCACAGCTTCCCTCTGCCCCATGGCACCAGCTGGGCGACTCACATGGGTCGAAGCGGGTTCCTTTGCTGTCGCCAGGTCTTCTGCGGGTGCAGCTCCTCTATAGAAGCTGTTGAGCCCACGAGAGGGGTTCTTTCTGGGACAGAGGATCTCCCCCAGGGTGCTGATGCTCCTCTGGCAACCTCACCAAGAGGTCCACCCCCTGCTCCTCCTCCCTGTCTGACAGTTTAAGCAGCTCATGGCACTCCACAGGGCTTTTTCCCTCTCCACGGGGAGCTGGGTTAACCCTTTCCTTGGAATGATAGTAATGCTAATTTTTTCATCCAAAGAATCCCAGTGCCTTTGCTCCCACTGCTACTGCCCTGAGTTCAGCTGAAAAACACAGCAAAACACACCCTCCGTGCCTGTACCTGATGCTTTCTGCTCCAGCTCTCCCTACTAGACAGCTGTTTCAAAAATACCCCTTACCAGTAATAAAGTGACCTTTCAAGAGCTTCTCCGCTACTACTTGTTCTTCATGATATGCATTATTTTCCACTCTCTGAAGTTACTAGTGTAAGAGCAGTCTTATGAAGTTATCATAATTTACCATATAATCATCAGCTATGTAAAGGTTATTGCCACAGAAAATTAGTTGGCTCAGATTTTCACTAGTATTTAAAAAAAAAACTACTTAAGCCTGCAAATTGAAATATAACATCTAATTAGGAATCCTCTGATTAATCATTATTCTTGGCCATCTTGGATATTGCTTTGATAAATGAGGCTTAGGAGCCTTACGAAGTCTTAATTACCAATATTCCAGATGGCTAAGAGTTGTACACAGAGTTTCTCTGGGTACATGGAGCAATGGAAGTCATCTATATCATTTGTGGCTCTACAGCGCATACACGTACCCACGGCGCCCTATCACCAGCTAACAGTGATGGCAGCCCCACAAACAAGCAAGGCACGCTGCTCACGCAGCGCCTGCCCAGGGCAGCAGGTAACACATCCTGCACGGCTCAGGGAAGCCATTCGGTGTCTAGGGTTACTCAGTTTGTATCACATTCAGGAGACTAGTCTGAGCCCGAAGTTAGAAGAGACTCCTGTTGTCACCATGTGAACCTTTAGAGCCCAAGGAGATGTCTCCTAAGCTACCCACAGAGATGGCATTTCGAGCCCACCCAAAGGGCTACACACCTAAGCAAAGCCAACAAGCTGTTCTCCCAAAGAAAAGAAACTTTTCCTTGTAGGGGAGGAGTGAATGGAATAGCAATGTGATAAAGCACCGTGCCATCAGGATGCGGAACGAGCAGCCATCCTCATAAGGATTCAGGCAACCCTATTTCACTTGTGTGAGAAGCTGAAGCTAAACAGCACTGCTGAGCAGCTTCCGGCACCTTTTTTTAAAAAATTATTTCTGAATAGCTATAGAATGAAGGCAACACTCTAAGAAGAGTTAAACTACCAGAAATCAGGGTTGCAGTCCATTAGGGAAGACTCAGCTTTACCAAGTTACAAAAGGCAGCTTGCGACAATTTATACAAAAATGGAATTAAAGCTGCTTTCCCTCTTCAGATGTGTCCTCACACTTTCAGAAAGTCATCACAACTCTCTCACTTCCAGCAGGGACATCCTCCCTCCTGTGTCTTGTGATACTGACCTCAACTTTTTAAACACAGACTCCTGAATCCTTTGCATCCTCGCTCTCCCAGCAGGCCATCACCATCACAGCTAGTTAGCACAGCAACCTACATGAGCACCAGCTTCCTGACATCCTGGTCTTCAGTGGTGGGAAGAGACAGATATTGAACACAAACTATACCTATAAAATTTAAATGGCACAGAAACCCATCACCTGGCACATGCGAGTCTTTGGGTATCTGATGAAGTCGTCTCCAATACCCAGTGTGAGAGGTCAGCATACAGCACGTGCCAAAACGCAGCCCTTGAGCAATGTGTGCTGACCGCACGGTTTCACAGAACTGCATTGTACTAGCTTGACTAAACCCCTCTGAGAAGGCAGGTGGTCTCAAGCACCTATCAAAATCAACCAGTTATTACTAAGTTTCATTTAGGAACCTTTTTGCTCATAACAATCAGCTGGGTAAGAGGAATACAAAGTAATTTTGGGACGGCACTTTTGGAGACAGAGATGCATGGGCTCAGTGTAACTACTCTTCCTACCTTAGAGGTCAAAGAAATAAAAGCAACAATTATCTGTAGCTAATCGTTGTAACTTTTAGCACAGCTTTCTTAGGATTACTCTCTTCACATCTCCAGCGTGCATTTTTTGGTGATGCATGAGGGCCAAACCACACAGATCAACATCTTATGTAGCAACCAGATGGAAAGAAATATCTGGGAAAATCTTTGACAAACCAGTCTGTTTAACATAGCTTATCATGAAAAAAAAAAATCTCCTGCAACTCTTGGTTTCACTTAACCAAGTAGAACAAAACATAACCAGAGCTGCCAAAGCCTTGGGCAAGTCTCGTTTCTCTGCAGTCAGGGATTTGCAACGTGATAGCATCTTACAGACTCAGGAATTTTTTTCAGGCATTCGCAGTACTGCTCATGGAGACAAATACATCTGGGGGTGAGAATGTTGGAGAGGGTATTTTATTCAGTGTAGAGATTATTCTAGAGTGACATCTCCTCCAGCCCAACATCACCTGAAAATGCAGCAAACCCATTTCCATGGTGCCTGTCTGGGGATTACCAGACCTCGCCAAGTTCCAAGATGCTGATACAAAGCTCCTCTGGCTGACTCCAAAACTAAACACTGCTATCTTTTCGCTCTTCTATGTGTAACAAATTGTCTGAAGATATAAACAGAGAGAATCTGTGCTGGAACTCTGAATCAAACATCCTCCATCATATAAATAAGGATTTAGGCTGTAACCTGAAAAGCTGCCCCTTTTAGCTTTGCAGGAAACTTGATCAAGTCTGAAAAGCCCCCATTTAGGAGGCAAGACTAGAGTGAAGATTTCTCCTTGCTCATTCTTCCCAAGTTTTATGCATTTTTGGCCAATAGACACAAAATCAGCAACAAAGATTACCGAAAATATTTTATGCAGCTGCAGTACAGACAAACACAACACAGCCGCGCGACTGCAAGCTTACAAATAAACCTGCAACAAGTTTGTGTAACCCAGAGCTCAGATACCTCAAGTTCCACAACACACTAAACATGACAGAACCGACACCTCACTGGAACACAGTTTTTAACTTCCAAATGACAAAATCCCAGTGCAACTTAAGGATGTTTACTCACACAGGTTACTTTCCGGTAAATTTGAGCAGCATTCTGGCATTCTGAGTAAGGGTATTCTGAGGTAGCCATTTCCAACATGCACATTCCAAAAGCATAAACATCCACAGATTCATCGTAGTGTTCCTCATACATTTCCGGGGCCATAAATTCTGGTGTACCTACACAGACATACACAAAGAGAACGTAAATTTTTTATCAAGTCTAAATGGCTTTAACCATGATCTTTTTCGCCTATAGGAAGCATGCCCATCATAGCTGCGTAAGGCTGCACGCAAGGTTTCGAAAGAGGGAAATAACCAGAGTAAGCTCAAGCATCCTCCAGGGAAGAAACCCAAAGTCAACACACACACATTTAGATATCCATGGCTCGCTGCTAACACAACGGGCAAGAGGAAGAAAAAAAAATATTCAAAAATGAACAATAGGAAGAGATATGGCACACTGCCTGACCATACTGGAAGGCATGAAATGGTTTCTTTTTCTGAGTGGAGTGGAGGATGCCTGCAGGCTTGTGGAGGTGAAAAGAAGAAATGAGAACCTTCATCATTGTTTTCATCAATGTAAATGATGTGAATATTTTTTTTCCCCTCAGAGATACATAGCAACCACCTGGCAGACAGACAGCACTTTGAAAGCAAGTAGTATCACAAATCACCTACAAAGTCACAGGCAAAATATTAAACCTAATTCTGCCACTGGTTTAGTGGGACAAATCAATGAGGCTACTCACAGAATAAGGTCCTACTCGACTGGGATTACGGTGTCAGGAATCTGATGCAACTGGATAAATATTAGGTGAAGCACTGTACTTGCTGCTTCATAATGGGAAGTTGCAGCTTTGCGACAAGCAGCGCCTTACAACGCCTGCACAACAAGCTACTCCGAAAAGCGTGGTCTTATAAAGCAAAAGGGGAAAAAAATCAACACCATGGTAATCTATTCCAGGAGCTGAATCTCATCATGTAATTTATGCTTAGAAGCCAAGACTAATTTATTTCCTTTTTGAATTTAGAAAAGATGAAGGAAGGGAGATCAACGCAGCCATGTGCTGCGGGAAGGGGCCAGGGGGACACACACGCTGGGATGCCAGAAGAGGCGCATCAGGTCTTGGACCACTCGAAGGACCCAAATAGACTCTGCCCACCCAGCCCAGCCCCCAAACTGCCCCCCACCACCTTGGCAGGTCCCATAGTTTCCTGTTATGATATCTCTACCTCAGCAGCAAAAGCACAACTGTAGTGACATAGCAGGAAAAACCAGTTCTTTTGACATAAGCTTTTTTTTTTTAATGGCAACATAAATGACATCTCTCAAAATTAGGGTCTGTCAGTAAAAAACTCTGCTTTTGCATGTGTTCACAAGTAGACTTGGCCTAACTCACAAAACAAACCTCAGCACAAGCATTACTGTACAATTCGTTTTACAAAATTCAGGACGGATCTCTCCCCTTGTTTACGTCCCTTCCACCTCAGAGACATTCATCCCTTCAGCCTTTGCCATCAGCCGGACCCATGTCGTGAAAGCTTAACTTAGTGCCTGCTCCTCAGGCTCTTCTCCCAGCTGTCACGCAGGCGGTAGCTGCTGCTCTGAAGCAGTTAACAACTGCCACAGAGAATGTTTTTTGGAGCTGCTACCTTGTTTTAGAAGGAACAAGACTCGGAGGCAGGAGTGAATCTCATGAATTACAGAGCATTTAAAGCAAATCTGAAAAAGTGATAGCGCTAGTCTAAGAAGCAAATGGAATTCCTGATACTGTTCCAAAATAGCATGAAAATGACATTTTCTCCCATCCCTCACGGGTGGGAAGGAATACCTAACAAGTACCCTTAAATGAAACAGACCATCTAAATGGAAAGCAGCTCAGCATCTATTCAGCTCCTCTTGGCAGAAGGAGCTTTGCCCTGGCTCGGCTCCCCGCAAAGGTACGTTGCAAGGTCAGGCAAGCATCAGCAACGGCACGAATGCAGCAAGGGAAAAGCTGGACCTCAGCCATGCTGACTTCATTCTGTTCAAGCCAATATAAAATTGCAGCTACTAATATTCTTTTAAAGCTACTACATCTATGGAGGGGCCAGAATTACTCATATCATCAGTGTTTCCAAGTCCTCCTAGTTCTTTCCTTGGAGCAGCACTGCTCATGAAAAAGATAAGCTCAGATATATTGCCAAAATGAATGCAGACACCTTGCCAGCAACCTGCAGCCCTTTTCAGTATTGAATTTCTTTTAGACGTGAGCATGCTTTGATGGTGTTGTGGTAACAACTGATTTTACAAAAACTTGTATTAGTATTTCTGGTATTATTGCCAGTATTGATATTACTGATATTGTTCCATTATGCCCCATGGACAGTTGTTACACTGCAAAAAAAATTATATGAAGAAATGCTGAGCCTCAACAGAAAAAACACCACCAATTATTAAAGTCTAGAAACTAGAGGAACTTAACAGATATAAACCAATAAGGTATCCAAGCACATTTCCAAAATTTCTGTAATTTTGACTACAACCATACCAGGCTCCCTAAGCATTAAGGTCAATACTTTTGTACAAATCATTGTAAAGAATTATAATCTCTGAAAATCTGAGATGCTAAAATAATTATTGAAGCAACTACTCCTTGAAAGATAGGATGCTGTTTTCATATGTAGTAATGGAACAGTGGTTGTGACTATCAGTTTGCTAACTCTAATTACCTAGAATCTAATTTCCATTTATATTGTAATCTGAAATAGGACTACGTGCATGATAACTTCCCCCGCTTTCAGCATCATTTCTCAGGAGTTTGCAGCTTCCTAGAACAATCATGTACAGATCTGAACAAGGAGATTTGCTACCTACATTTGGGTAAAGAGCACAAAATGCTGGCAAATTCAGGAAAAAATATTTACACAGAAAACATTACATGTAAGTTTTGTAAGGAAACAAATTCCTTCAACAGTCATTTAGAAACTGCTCCTCTCAGTTCAAGCAAACCCAAGTTCTAACAGTCCTCATGTGGGCACCACCCAAGGGCATCAGCTATTGCATATCCTAGTGGAAATTTCTTTTAATTTCGTACCTACTGGTTTTTAGTAAACTGGAGATGTTTCAGCAGAAGTCTGCCAGGATGGCACGGAGACAGGCACGAGCTCTGCAGCTGCCTGCAGAAGCAGCCAGTTTTGCTGATGCCCCAGGACGGGGATAAGGTGTTCCAGCCAGACCAGCTCCCTGTGACCTCTCCACAAAGGAGAGTGGCTCAGCTCCACAGGGCACTGCTGCCTCTCCCTTCAGCAAAAGTAACGGTCCCTACCCCAGCGTCACTGGAAGCAGAAGACTTCCCAGGCTTTTGCAGCACTCCCTTGTTAGGGAGAGAGCAGGGCATCCTTTCTTTTCCCCTCTCCTCTCTATTGTTCTCCTCCCCCAGCAGGCACCAACCTTGTTCTCAGGAAGACAATGCACACCAGCTGCTGAGAACCCTTGCCACTCCTTTTGAAGGAGAGAGGAGGAGGATTTGCGGACACCAAGTACTATTTCAATTGAAAACCAAAAGTGTTTTACATTGTGATAGAGAAGGAAGGAGAAAAAGTCACGATACCATTTCCTAATGATCGAGATTTTTATAGCGGTAAGAAAGGAACCACCACAAAACCACTTTAATCTCTACTAGCAACCTGCGAGTGAAAAAAACACTAATGCAAAACGTGAAAGACATTAAAAAGACAACCGCCATAACAGAAGGAAGCCAAGGAGAATAGGAGGATTACCTATTACACTTTTGGCAAACGAAGCCCTCTTGAGGGTTGCCAGACCCAAGTCTCCTATTTTCACAGATCCAGTTGGTCCAGTAATAAAAATATTGTCACATTTTAAGTCTCTGTGAATTATTGGTGGAGTTCTTGTGTGCAAGAAAAGAAGACCCTTCAGGATTTGCCGGCACCAGCTACGCAGGACTTTTGGTTTCATCACTTTAAATCTCTTCAGATACCTAGAGCACAAACACACACAGAAGTGGGTATAATGAAAATGAAGCATTATTAGAGATTCTAGGGGCTTTAGCAGCTGTAACTGTTCTGGATAAAAGCCCCTTATTAGATGCCATATTAGCAGCTCAGAAATACTACAAAATTGAAAGAAATAGATCTTTTCAAAGGAGGAATTAGAGCATTCATTTTTAGGGAGGAAGATAATAAGCATTTTTGTTGCAAATACAACCAAATATTTGCAAGTCTAATAGTACAGCAATTCACTTCATGCAGAGAACAGCTTTAGAATAGGTTTCATATGCTCAAATCAGAATAATACTGAAGTTTAATTTTAACCACAAGACTTTGACCTCTCCATTTACCTAAAACACTAATTGGGAGGGTACATCTTGGAAAAAAATGTAGAACCTGCTAATGCACTGGCAGAGCAGCACACTGGATATATGCAGTGATGAGTACTGCTCCCATTGGGGCTGAAAATCTGTTCCAGAATTCATGCCAACTGTTTTATATCAACCTTAACAAGATTGTCAGTACCAGAAGCTATTAATTAATATTGTTTAGTGGATAACCTAGAGCACCTTCTGCGTCAAAAAGAGATTCTACCATTCAAGTACTATTCTATCTGAATTTCTAACAACACATGCAAATACAAGCACAAAAGCAATCACAAAAACACACCCTGACAAATTAAAACGTCACAGGCAGAAGATGAAACACACCAGAGAACAGCTTCTCGTTGCATAACAAACAGGAGAGCAGGGAAAAAGAGATGGAGGCCAAAATTCTTCCTGTCAAATCAATGCAGTTCAAACGCTGGGACAAGTGACAGACACCAGAGAACAGCTCCATTTTTTTTTTTCTTTTATCTGGAGATACCTTTTTTCAGAATATGAAAGTAGGATTTTTCTAAAAATTTCCATTGCTATTCTTAGGCTCCTCACCAAGAGCGCAATACTTACGTCTTTAGCGTTCCGGAGGTCATCAATTCTGTAACCAGCACGATGCACCTCTTGCCTTTTGCACAGGATTCCCAGAAGTCATAAAATCGCACAATGTTTGGATGCTGTAGACCTTTCAACATTTCTGCTTCCTCTTTAAATCTCTGCCTCTCTACTTTTGTGAGTTTTCTGTCCTACAATACAA
This sequence comes from Falco peregrinus, assembly GCF_023634155.1. NCBI lineage: Eukaryota > Metazoa > Chordata > Aves > Falconiformes > Falconidae > Falco > Falco peregrinus. The sequence goes on along the minus strand of NC_073725.1, from coordinate 110,044,784 downwards.
AGTGAGGCATTATTAGCAACGAACAGACAAATATAAAGGCACTGCACTGCTAGGGTATTCAGAATGCTGGATTTGTTTTATGCTTGTATCAAGAGCAATTACAAAATCTTTTATGTAAGAGATGAGCAGTGTGTATGAACTAGGGCACTCGCCTTAAATCCAGTGTCAAGAAGACAAAGACTCGCCCCTGAACAAAGAGATGCCTGTGCTACGCTCTGCTACATGACAGCATTAATATTTCAGGCAGCACAAACACACCCGTGGCTTGATGGATCAACACACAGCTATTTACCTCTTGTTTTGGTTTGGTGAGGCTCATTACCTGGGAGATTAACACACACAGGATCTCATTCCTAGGTATGAACGCCCTCCCAGCTAAGCTGCCGCTGCCTTTTACAGCTCTGACTGCCCACCCGCTCCCACGACCACTCCTGGCAAGCTCTGGCAGGTCCATTGGGTGAGGTCCCACAGCAACCACACTGTACCGCCCATCCCATTGCTCTAGGGACAAATTAAAACAATACTCCCCCCTCCAATAAAAAACAACAACCCAAGAACAACAGAAAAACACCCCCAAACCACACACACACACACTTTTCTACTTGTTTGCTGTTCTGCCTGATTCTATGGCCTCAAAAATTGGCAAAGGAAGGATTTAAAGCTGTCCTTCAGCCTCTTCTGTAGGCTGCACATTGGCCACATGGAAATACTTATTCTTTTAGATTAGAAATGTGAGGAATGTCATGTCCTACAACTCTGGTTTTCCTAGAGAAATCTGGAAGCATTTACTATAAACTCCAGGCTGTGAAGCGACCCTGCAAGGAGCACAGAGCCCTTCTCTTCCCCACTGGAACTCATCTGCAACAGAGACCCCTACAACAGGCAGCTTGGATGCATGTCCCAGCCTCTTCAGACCACGTAAAGAGCAAAATGGGAGTTTCACCAAGGAGCACCACCATCTGGGTTGTCTCCCCTGGATGGCTGTCAGGCTGGGAACACTTTCCCCTCCACCACCCTGGAAATGAACCCTTTTTTTGTTCTTTGAAAGGCACAATTGTGTAACTGTTCTTACTTACAGCAGCAAACACTCACAAATCAGCAAGATTAATTAGTTCATATTTTAACCTCAGACATATTCCTTTTCTCAGTTCACTTAGGCATGTTTGTAAGAGCACATACGTCGTGAATTAAACTGGCTCCCAGCTGATTTGTAACCAAGATGCAGAGGGATTGGGCCACTGCTGTTTTGACAGTTTGATACCCTGCCCTCATCTGTGATTGCAAAGAGCTCAATAAAGGAACAAGAATTTCTGCAGCTACAAACAAGTCAGCTTTGCACAGAGACTTCCTGATAGGAAAGCCCGGGTTGAAATTATGATGCTTTGGCTGTTCTTGGAAGACACAAAAACTGCTTCCCCAGCAGTATGTGTGCATTGAAGGGAGCATTTCTATTTCACACTGTGACTACCGAGGGGCTTCTCAGTTTTCTTTACGTTTTGTGGAGGAGCATCAGAGCTAATGTTGCCCTGAGCAACAGCAGCAATCTGGGCTGGCACCACTGGGTGCCCACAGGGATCCATGCCTGGGTCCCCATGGGCAGCCGGGAGCACCCCATGCCCAGCAGCATGCCAAACACCAGTGGCAGCGCAGGGCAGTATTTCTGCTGCTCTGTAGCAGCTGTGTTTTAATAAGTTAAAAAAAAAAAAAAAAAAAAGAAAAAAAAAGAAAAAAGCAGCAGGCTGTCTAATGAGCCAGTACAGAAGAGCCTGAGAACTGCTTTCAAATCCATCACTTCTTCCCCTGCTGCTGAGTTTCCTCTTAATTTAAACCCCGTAGAATAAATCAGACACACTGCTATTAGAGAGGAAAAGGAGCAATTCCTTGCATGAGACAGGAAGAGCAGTGTGGGCTAGCAGAGAAAGGAAAAGGTGGCAACCCAGATCCAGCAGGTGTTCTTCAAAAACCTTCTAATTAATTAAAAAAGTAAAACCATCCCCCCTGACTCCCATTTCCAGATTTCTGAGCACTGTGAGAAATTTTCCACTGCGACTTTAAGGGTAACTTTTAAAAATATCCTTCAGACATTGCAGACAACCATATTCTGTATATTCTATGTATTAGGAGCAGCAGATCATTTGGGCTGCTTTCTGAATTCAAAGTACTGAGACAACAAGCTGGGCAACTGCAACAAAGTGATTCTGGAAAACAAATATGTATTTTGACTATAACTACAGGAAAGAATCTGGATTTTTGTGTTCTTTTTTTCATCAGAATAGCAGCCAGGCATCTCAGAAAAAAAGCCTGGGTCCAGCACCAACACTTGAGAAGTGAGGGCAGGGGCAGGGGAAATGCGCGGGCAGGGCCTGAGGCAGGGCAGCCGCCCTCCCGGCCACAGGAGGGGCCCTGCCACTGCGAGGGCTCAAACAACCTTTTCTAAATTCCTCCAGGCTGAACCTGACACGAGTCGTTGGCCAATGCGTAAGCTGCTTCTGAAAGGGCTTAACAGTTGAACCGTTTTTCTACTCTGAAGCAGTAAAAACACCCGTTGAACTGTGTGACTCGCTCTGGTTTTAATCCAACCCCAGCAAATCTTCACTGAGTTCACAGACACTCACTCCCCATCATATAATCCACAGAAGATGAAGTGTCCTCATGCTGAAGGTAAGGTCGTTTCAGGTTTACACCCTTAGGACATCAAATTCTAAGACAGGGAATATGATTCTTTGGAAAGGTCACACTAGAGAAAGCTAATCCACTTAACCGGATTCAAGGCATCACTTTGCATAACCTAGATTTGTCAAAAGTTGGGGGGATGAAGCAAGTTTCCAGATACGCCCAAGGAGTCGCCACCCATCATGCTACCTGTGGTGGCAGACATGTACATCACCGTACAGCTGAACGGGGATGCAGAATCACACACCAGAGCCCTGCTCCTCCACAGCTTCGCAAGTGCAACAGCAGCGTCCTGCTGAGCTGACAAATGAGCCATGCCTCGCGCTGCTCCATGGCAGTTATGGCCTCACTGCTATTCTCAGTGACCTCAAGACATGGGACTTGAAGCTTGGAAAACGTTCTTAACATGATGCAGGAGACACCGACATTAGTTTGCAGATATCTACATGCTTCTTCTTGCACAGCATTCACACCTCTTGGCTCTTTACCTTCGTACTGGGACACAGTCTTGGCTCCGGAGGCGACACTGTAATTCCATTTCAAATAACCAAAAGCTTCTCAAGCCTAATACTTAGCAGCAAGGTTTCTAGAATAAACTTCAGCCTTCAAACATCTACAGCAATTCCACTGAGCTGGTTCAACTTTTCCAGACAAATTGAAGTTAAACAGAACCAGGCAAGAAGCGAGATGTCTGCTCGGTTTGTGTTACCGCTAAGAAAGAATCTGTAAATTTAACTTGTTTCTCTGTCTTAATAAACTGTGAAGAACAGTCAGCTCAAAGGGCTTCAGCACAGACTTTGTCGGCAGCACAGCTGGAACCGGAGCACTGGAGGGAGCGGACACAGTAACAAGGAGCTTTCTCACCCTCAGAGTTTTAGATGTATCAGCTTTGCAGATACATACACAACTCAAACTCATCAACTGCCTGTTATTGTACTGCAATGCCACGGCTAGAATCATGCCCAGCAGCAAGGAAGGCACTAAGTCATACAAAACACCAGAGCAGATAGGAGATAACATCTGCTGCCACGCAGCCCGCAAAGCAGGCTGGTTTGAAGAGGCATTCCCCAGTGCAGCCACACAGATCCACGGTTGGCTGCCTTAACCATGTGTTGAGAATTTGACATTTTATTATTACAGCTACTCAGGGCTCCTGCGGTTAAGCGCTCACAGAGTGGTTCTGCAGGCATAAACCACAAGAGCAAGCATTCACAGTGCATCTCAGGCACAGCATCAGCAGGAGCACAGACACCGCCCAGGCACACATACAGCCTGGCTGGCGTATGGCTCTGTGATTTCACCTTCCATATAAATAAGCATTAACTGGGTTGGGGTTACACAATGTATCCTTCATTTGAAAGGCAATCCAATTTTAAATTGGATATTAAACAAGTGGCGAGGAGAGCTCATAAATAGTAAGCTACCTTTTCATTAGTTTTCCTGGCTTTCCTGTTGCAAATCAGTTTGTAGCTGCAGTCAGTTTTAATCAAACCACTAAAAGCTATGCACTTTTTGGAAGGAAGAAATAATTCTCAATTACTACTTTATAGCCTCACTTTGGTAAATTGCACACCTGTTCTGAGAGACTAGAATAAAACAATGTTTGCAGCACAAGCCGACGAAGTGAATAACCTATCCCAAACCCAAGTTTCTGCTGTTCTCACACACCTATGCTCTCTCCTTCTCCCTACTTGTCACAGGCAGGACAAACAAATACCTCTCTTCGTTAACATAAAATGTATCCCTTCATTAAGTTCCTTAGCAGGGAACAGCAGCGAAGACTGGAATAAGTAAATGTGTTAAGAAAATGAAAGGAAAAGCTTACGAATTAAATTTCTGGAATGACACCCAAATTAACAGCAGGAACATGTTCTGTTAGTCATCCCTAAACACCATTTCCTCCAGGTTGTAACATATGGGCTCTGACTAAGACTCTGAAAGTTATACAATCAAGAAACTGACTTTCACCTGAGTCTTTAGAAGATTTCTAAAAAGATTAACAACTGAGGTCAAGTTTCTTGCCTACTTGTGAGGGTTAGCGGATCAAGGAATAAACTACATCCTTACCCCACGAGGAAAGGGGATCAAATGAAAGAAATAAAAGGCCACACTAAAAAAATATTTTTTTTACACAGCAAAGCCCAAAGCCAGGTACAAGCAGGGTTTGAAGCACAGCTGTCACCAAACCAGAAAGCTGGGCTGTTGGGCAGTTTCATCGTATTTCTTTATGTCCCTCCTTTTAGTCTTGAACCTTCAGTAACATTTAAAAAATTCAATGTCTTTAAGCACTTTATAAGTGGCAGTGAGTTAAGAATAAACTCACGCTCACTAGTGAAGCAAGCCTGGGCCGTGGTACTGCTGGCTTCAGCCAGCTGCAGCCCTCCTGTCTCACCCTGAACAGACCCTGGAGAGGTCCCCCCCAACCCTGACAGGTCCAAGCTGCCCACCTGGCATGTTACAGCCCTGCCAAGCACACCTGAAAGCCCTCTCCCCTCCTGCCCACGCATTTGCACAATCCCATCTCCCTCCCCGGCGCACAACTTTGCTATCTTACCCAGACTTCTTGGTCTAAGGACTTCTGAGTCCGGCTAGCCTACAAATGTTGGGTGGTTTGAGATTTTTAAAATGCTTAAGCTCACACAGCAGTATTTACTGATGGTTATTTAGTTTTGCCTAACATAACGAAGTCCTCCTTTTAAGGTCTGGATGGTGAAGCGAGCAGGAGCGGTAGGTCGGCAAGCAAGGGAAGGGCTCACCCCTATCATGCAGAACGTCTTACCCATGTTAGTGAAGAAAAGGAAACTGAAGAGGCACTTCTGGCACAAGAACAGAAATGAAATATCTAAGTCAGAGTGAACATCTGTTCCTATTACATTTTCACATTTGTGTGCCAAACCTGTACATTTGCTCATGTACTGCAGCTACTCTTCTAATCAGAGATTGCCTTGAGATACGAAATCAGTAGTGGGATCCATCAACAGCTTTCTCCTATGTAGCTGTCTGTGGAGCTACTGTGGATTTACGGACAGAAGTGGAGTTCTGGTCCAGCCTACAGGCTCAAGCTCAATAGTGGGATGCCCAGTTTGGTGGGAGCAGACAGCAGCCTTCCCAGGCATCCCGCAGGGGCAGCCAAGAACCTGCTTTGCTCTGACAGTGAGTTTAGGATGTGTTAGCTGGTACCTGCATATGACTATTAATTCATTAAATTCTGTACTGTCAGTACCGCCTTTTCAGGGGAACATCACAGTTTTGCAGAAGTTTTCAAATTTTAAAAATTCAAAGGCCTTTATAAATAAAGATGAATAAGAAATTTTACAAGAAAAAATAAAAACAATTTTTGTATTAATGAAACTTTACCCATTCAGTGCAACCACCCTTTGCGTTTCACATTAAGACTTGTCTAATGCACTACCACTGGAATCTAGGATTTCTCCCAAAGACAACTGGGAGCAAAAGCAGGCTCAGACACACAGCAGTTGGGACTGTGAAGAGCTCAAGATATTACTGAAGTAGCCCCTCTCATGTACCAGCTCTATGCCTTAAGAGTTATTATGCCTATGCTATACATTTTTAATAGTATTCAGGACCTTTTATTCACACCCCCTGTACATTCATTTATAAGCATGTATCATTTAAAGCGATCCTAAAGGAGAAGATACCTTTTCTGTGAACAAACAGCAGATGCCATTAGACAACTTGCAAATCAGGAAAAAAACATTACAGCTTCATTACGTATCAGCATTTTGCCAACATTCTTCACTAAGTCACCCTCAGTGAAGTTACAGACTATTCATTAGCTGTATTAGTGAAGCTCAGTGAGGTTTCCCAGTGGTAACTCATTTTGCAAATGCATAAATAGCAGCCCTTGTGCCCAAGGATGCTCATAATTCAATGAACAGGAGCTACAGAACAGGCTGCAAGCGATTTACTTGCCTGAGTCATTACTAGAAATCTACAGAAAGTTAGGAGCTGAATTTGGATCTTTATGGCTAAATCTGGCACTGTAGAAAAGGCTGAGCTTGCTTTTTTGCCAGGCACAAGTACAGCTTGCTACTTTTTAAATTGCTTAAGGGACATGTCAAAGCCTTACAGCAGAGGAATGGGAAGATCCATGTCTTCTACTGAAGGTCAGAACTTAAAAAACCTCACCCTGCAAGGTGCAGGAGAATGGGGAATTAGCATCTTAAATGACAACTCGCAATGCAAAAGCCATGAAAACACCTAAGGAACCCAACACCATGGGCAGAGAGAATTGTACAGATAAAAATCTCCCAACACAACCACACTATGATAACCTATGGTTAAACAAAAAAGTTTTGTCACCAGCAATTGAATTAATTGCAAGTAGCACCCCATTAACTCTCTTAATTACCAGTGCTTCACAGGTTCCACATAAGCTTGTAATTTTAAATGCAATACCAGAAACTGTTCAGACTTGCCTCACAAAATGACTTTTTCAAAGGAAATTGTGAAATCAATGTGTGAAAAAAGCTGGGCAAACCCAGTGACACCAGATCACCTCTGCTCACACAGAAAGAAAAAAAAAAAAGACAAACCACAAAAAACAAAAAACAAAAACCATTTTAGACATGTAATGAGAATTTGGTATTTTCCTGGAATACACTTTTGAACCCAGCATTCCTTTAAGTTTACGCAACAGTTTGTGCTGGTTTTAAAAAGCATTTCGCTTCACCTACTTCAGGTCATCCATAAACACAGCGTTTGGGCATGTAAAATGCCCAACCTAATGCTGGGAGACAGAACATCTCAAACCGATGAAGCCAAACGCCAATGTGCCTGCAACCCTGGTCCCATGTCCCACCTGCAGCAGGCTCCTACCTCTGTCTTCACTTCTAAGGGACTTGGAAGAACATGAGTTGCCGGCTAGAAGACTCAAAGATGATACAAATACCTCCAAGCACAATGGCTGATGCCTTTGCAATTTTAATCACTGGGGTTATGAGTTACCTTTGTCCCAATGCTGGACCCACCCGTGTGGCACAGCTGGACAGAGGTGGCAGCTCCAGCCACCCTCTGAAGGGTCAGTCCTTCTGGCCTCGACTACAGCAGGAGCAGAAAGAGACATTTCAGTGCTGCTGCTTAAAAGTCATCTGTAGAGTGTGGAAAATGTGCGGAGGGAGGAGATGCGATGCCACTGCGCCCAAGGGCTGGCATTTCCTGGTAAAACTTGGGTACAACAACAGACTCCGGATGAGGGCAGCAGGTCTCTGGACCAGGGCAGCAGCAGGGTGTGTGCATGCAGAGAGAAGCCATCCAATTATTATCTTTTTTTCTCCTTTCCACTACTCTAAGGCAATTTTTAAATTAACTTATTTTACAGGTATGAAATCCCCTTCAGTTTCTCTTTGCTGTGTGCTTGCAAAGCAGAAGTGTTGTCTTTTTTAAAAGACAAGGGGGTGCCATTCCTCAGCCAGCGGGGAGACACAGCCCGAGGAGCACCATGGCCTTTCTCATCAGCCTTCCAATGTGACCTTAAAACCTTGCTATTTATCCCATGTTACCATTCAGCATGTAAATGTTAATGCTCATTTGGCCAGTGAGCTTTGCCAGCCAAAATTAACCCAGCATGAAGAATTAGCAGAACGAGGCAAGTTTTATTTAGCTTTGCCCTGGCAAATGTAATACAAGCGTGTCTTGTGTAGTGTTCAAACTTACTGTCCTAACAGGCAAATTTCACTTCTATCCCATTATCGCTAGCACTTCCTATCCTGCTGTAACCTAAAAATTCCATACTGCGGTTCACAAAACACACTTGAAGTGAAATAGTCATACCAGTGAATTAATTATAATCCACCAGTATCCCTTCTATGGGGAACAGGATGCTCACAGCCACAAACTTTCAGAAATAATAAAAGTTTCACTGAGAGCAGCCATGTAACATTACCTTCCAGCATTATAGGTGTTTTGAGTGGTAAAATCTGTCAAAATGGTAAATCTGCTAAGAGCCAACAGAAATGTTTGCATGGCTTTATGGTTGCAGTACAATTCTTTGTAAACGATTAAAACATTCTCTGCAGCAGTAGCAAAGCTGAGCCCTAGCTAAAGCAGATTCACTTTTATCTGCTGACGCCTTATAAGTGGAAGATCATAAACGTGAGATTTCTATGACTTCTAAATGTTTTCACTTGTTATTAGTTTTTATCACTTGTGAAACACTAATTCAGAAAAGACGCTTAAAACAAGCCATTCCCTTCAGAACATTTTTTTTTTTTAAGCAGAAATGCAGTAACAAGAAATATATTCTCACATTTGCAACAGATCATTCAAATCAGAACATATATATTTTCTACCTACAAAATTAAGCCTTTGAACTGTGTTGGATTTGCTAGTCAGCCATGGGTTAGGCAGCCATACCAATGCTAGAAGATCCCCACTGCACAGGCCTTTAGACTTCGTCTCCAATTACAGACCAAACGCCTTTATTCTAGGAAAGTACCTCCAAAATTTTCAAAATACTAAAAAAAAAAAACAACTCAGCATACCACAGGAGTCGCCACCGAACCGGACAGCTGGACCAACAGCTGTTCCACAGCCCTGCCTGCAGCACGCTGCACAGGGAGATGCTGTCAGGGTTCTTCAAATCCCAATTCTTACGCAGCAACGAATACACCTTTAATGAGGTCACCCTTCTCACAAAACCCACCTCGTGTCATGTAAGAGAGTTAAAAGCCATTTCTCACTTGTCCCTCTCCATCCAATGCAGCATAACACCTGAAGGCACTGAGACACCTCAGCAATGCAGAGCTGAGCCCAGGTGAGCACCGAGACCATCAGGAGGCCCCTCGGGCCGCAGCAGTCGCCCCAAGCACCTTCTGCCACCTTTATCGCCCCCAAGACTGCAGCCTGCACTCAGCTGGACATGTCATTGGAGCCGCCTTGGAGCACAAACCAGCTGAGCAAGGAAAACTTGCTCACGCTGCCTTCAAATAAATTCAGCACTTCATAACTTTTCACGTCTTTGCGTTCACAAAAGAAGAGTGAACAAGTGCACGCATCCATGCTGCACTTCAATACACCAAAGGAAAGGAATATAAGCTAGATAAACGACAGAAGAGTATGACAGGTCATTGCATAGATCTTAATTTAATCTAGCTTAATGGATCCTGGGGAGAAACTTTTCCAGTTCTTCCCTGGCATTGTAGCCTGCTGAGCCACCTACACCTAGTCATTTAACGCTTCTGTGTCCACACTTCGCATCTCCAGGACACACACACACAAAAACCGATAAGGAGTTCCTCAGTACACCCTGGAGATCTACTCATAAGCAGCACCGCAACCAGCAGTATCATGAACTCTTCCTCCTCCTCCCACCTTGCTCCTGTTTTTTCCTAGGGAAGTTCACTGGAAGGCAACACAGGGAAACAGTCCTTCAACATGACCTGCTCTTTCTGCTTTTTGCCCCTGCAAAGCCTGACATTCTATAGGCCTGCTCAAAAGAATAACACTAGCTTGTCAGCTAAAACACAGTAATGGCTAAAAATTTGACTTCCCATCCCTTGAACAGCAAAGCACCGAAGAGTAACGTCGACATGGGTTTGAGACACAGATCTTGGCCACTTTCCAATGAGATTATATGTTTGGGTTGATAAAGATAATAGCATTGACATAATAAAATCAGGTTTCTGCACTGCATTTGCTTCACATTGAGAAAGAATAAGAATGAAACAGAAAATATCCGTTTATAAAAATTGGGTAAGCGATCGTTCACTAAACATGTCGCACATCTAAAAATACCCATCCCTGATGGCTTTCAAGAGGTTCTGCAGGCCTCAAGTTTTGTTCTAACAAAGCGATTTGTGTTTTTATAAAGAACTGTGAAAAACCACTCATCGTTCCTAACAAATTTTACACTTTGAAGGGACTCAGGAGAGTGCTGAAGCATAAAGACAGCAGGTCACAAACAGAGCCTGGGGCACCGGGCCGGGGCCCGTGAGCCAGCCATGCCCAGCAGCATGGTGAGGGCTGGGGGGCCAGCGTGGCCCCCCCGGCAGCTGCCCTGCCAGGCTGTAGGGGTGGTGTGAGCAAGAGGGGTCTGTTGTGCCCGTGCTGCTGCAAGGAGCATCTCCCAGTACAGAGCATGCTTTTCAATGCGCCCCTTAGCGTGGACCCCATTGTAAAGATGGGCCACAAGAATCACTGAGGAGTTGGGCCATACTGGCCATGGCCGAGGAGTTCAGCCTGCACCATTTACCTGGGAGAGGATAACGGATTATCAGGGATTCAGCCAAGAAACTCTTATGAATCAAGGTGTACAGGGGAATCAACCAGATGGTCACAGTGGTACTTTCTGACTTGAAGTCTGTGACATGGTTCTCTTTCAGTCATAGCGGTAAGACACAGGCCCTTGGCTAAGGTTCTGGAATACTAACCCGAATGCTAGTTATGAAACGCAAACAAGATAGTTCAAATCTTGGCTGGACAAGACCTATGAAAACATGGAAGTCTGTGGCACAGAACCTATACAAATGTGAGTGATGCTGAGCGACAGGAGTACCTGCAGCCCATCATGAAGAGTTTGAAAACTGGATACGCAAAAAATCCCAAACCAAAACAAAAAATATATCTTGCACTGGAAGATTCACAACTGGTAGGCATAGACATATTTCTTACGAATCTGTGCACTCAGACCCCTTGATCACAGCTGTTTAATAAGCTAAAATCTCTAGCTTGCAGAAGGATGGCTTTTAATATGATGTGAGGAACGTTCCATACACTGTATTTAATAAACAGCATCATACATTCAGAGACTCTACAGAAAGTAATATCAATCAGAAAACTATGAGGACAGAACACTGTATATAATTTTATGGACAGAATCATAGAACAGTTTGGGCCGTCTTGCACATGCTGTGATGATGTGAACCTATACAGCACAAATAATTCTTCAGTTTGGCTCGTGTTTGACTTCAGGCACACCAACAAGGTACTACAGAACTAAAGAACGCATCCACAGAGAAGTAACCCAACAGAAGTGTTTGCCGCCCTCTATTAATTTTAGTAAACAAAAAGACTAAAATCTCTTCGAATGAAATGAAGGAAGGAACAATAAAGCATATAAATACCACATTAATTTGAGTGACACCACCTGGTTTGATTGCTCAGAGTTGTTTTTTTTTTTTAAAGATAAATTGCATTGCCTGCAAAATTTAGGATTGAAGACCCATTTGGTCCAATGCACATTAAACAAAATGGTTCTGTATTCAGTAGATGAACAATATTACTGCTAAACAGTTTCACTGAGGAGTTATAAAGAACAGGTGGGTGCTTTTTTCTGAAGACTGATCTCTGCTCAGTAAAAGTCAACCACCTATAAAGCACAAAATACTGCATAGTGAAAAACTGGACTAGAAGTTAAGAAAAATGATCTGGGAACTCTGCCTAGCTTTCATATGATTTTAAAATGCTTTATAATTATTCTTTAAACTTTCAAAAATTCAGGTATTTCATCTCTCCTTAGAGATTTTCCTATTAATAAAGACCAATCAATATGCCCTTTTAAGATTGCAAATGCCGGTCTCTCTGAAGTCCCTGTGGCTTGCATAGCATGAAAGCTTTTTCCTAGTATGAAGCAACAGCTTAATTACTAGTGAAGGGGAACCAGCAACTCGAGTAAGGCATTTTTTTAACCACCAGCAGTAACAGACATGCACTGTAAAGAATGTAAATCCCGAAGCTGCATTTCCCACAGTCCCCAGGATAAGTGACAGGTGAGTACACAGAAGGGCTTCATCGGTCAACAAGTTATTGTTCAGTCGTGGGGAAAACAATACTCATACAGAAAAATGAAAGCACAGATGTCTGCAGAGTAGACTGAAAAAAAAAAAAAGAATGCAGTATTAACTATGTATCACAGGACACTACTAGTAATTGCTCCACCCTGGGACAAAAAGATGTAGGTTATAATCTTGCAGGAAAATAAACATTTAAGATCGCTGCCAAAATTAAAGCAAAACAGATACCCTCAAATGATTCTATTTACCTCTTTCTCAATAAAAGCATTGTTTCTAAGTAGCACCACTTCTGTAACACCCATCAGCTTTGCCTTTCCCCAGGACTCCGCCTTAGTGTGGCTTGTCTCAGAGCATGTTGCTATCATGCTCACGTGGAACAGCGGGTCATGAACAGTCACGGATGCAATAAAATGAGGCTTACTCTGGGGATGGCAAACCGTCACCAAGACTAATTTTTAGAGCTTCCTGAAGAAATCAAAGCAAGCGGTGAGGTATCTGTTTTGCATAGAATGCTTTTGCTCAGAATTTCTGAAGGGATACAGTTTCTCCTCTGGGAAACATTAGGAAGGTATTTCAGAGTCTCTGCATGTGCACCCATGCATCTCAATTTTAATATTTTCATCCCTTTAAATGAAGTATTAAAAATCCCAATCTGAATCCTTTTATAGTTTATTTCTTGACACATTACCTATAGAGATTTCAGCATAAGGTACAGCAGAGAGGATGAATTTAAGTCTGTAAGTCTAATTCAACTCAGCAGTAGAGTGATCAGAAATGTCACCGATTCTTGCCCAATAACTCACTCAATTCCTCCCAACATATCATTTTTGTATAATTGCATAGTAAATTCAGGTAAAATATCATGATACATAGCACAAGCAAGGAATAAAAATACCTTAAAAGCTTACATAAGAGGGCAGGGCTGTCTTTAAAACTCATTGGCACGTTAAAATCCAAGGCCATGCCCTCATACACAACTAGCTGTACACAAGGGTCAAAGCACACACCACGGTTTCAGTCTGTGCAGGAGTTTGTGCTTTTATCTTCAGCTCAAACTTATGTGTATATGCTAGGGTGAGAGGTACAAAAAAGGGCCAGAAAACACATTAAAAAAATAAAAATCACTGTGCAACTTTGTGGCTGTCTACCCTCCACACAGCTCACTGTCAATGGGTTTCACTCTCATGCAAATTGTGAGGGATTCCTGAGCCTTCATACCAGGCTCCAAATGAAAGCTTTATTATAAATACCATGCAGCACATTAGTGTTCATTTCTCAGCTATGCCAGGACCACGAAGTGTTTTACAGATGCTAATTTTGCCAGGTCACAATTTTGCAGGATAAGACAGATGCAGGGAGAAACCAGAGCCAGTGAGAACCCCTCTGGGCTGTCCTTTTCTGCAAGATCTCCATGCAGGACTCTTCACAGCCCGGTGCAGCTGGCCAGAGCCCGCCTGCGTGCCTAGGCACCCAGAACGTGTTGGATTGTTGCATACATACAGCTTAACGCACACCCACTTGTGACTTTGACACAGTTTGGGCACTTGCCTCAGATCCCCAGACATCATGCAGTTGATCCCTCCATTTTCTAGGCAAAAATCTGTAGACTCAGAAAGGGCAGATACCCAAGGAAACTTGGGCACTCGATAGCTCTACTCATCTTGCAGGAAAGCATACAGGGGCTCTGTTTTCTTCCTTCTGGTGGTAACCATACCTTCAAGCCCTCAATCCTATACGTCATCACCCTGTTAGTACGCCAGGCAGCACCAGATTGGACACATGATGCTTATCTGACTTGTTTAACACCATCTGCCTTCGTGTGCGAAAGAACAGTTCAAATCACAGCGACACTGCATTACCCTCCAGAAGAGCACTAGTGCAAGTGATTCGTGCCATTATTAAATAATACTGTTCATACGTTGTTACCAGAAGCGCAAGGACCCATTTTTGGTTAAGAAAACATTATCAAGGTCCATTGGTTTTATTTTATCCTGAAACAGAAGCATATGGAAAATCATCCCATAGGGATCAGTGGTACTCTCCTAAACAGATGCTCTTGCCATAGGAAACATTTAGAAGGAAAACAGGTGTGATTGATGAGATGGCTCACAAACATAAACCTTTGCCACAACAGGAGCACCTTTTCCATCCGACTCTTGCACTATGTCAAATCTTCACAAAGAGAAGCAACCACAGAACTTGGCAGAAAGACAGGGAGACAAACGCACACTCATCTTGTGTCCTTATAGAAACAATAGTGTGTGTTAAAATACCACCTAGAAAAAACAGCAATAATTGTTCCAATAATGTGTTATTTCACAAAAAAAACCTTCAACATAAATTTAGATTTATTGAGATCAATTTAGAGTTGATTTACCACTATAACAAATCAGATTAGTTTCTCTTTTGTTATTACTACCATCTCTCTTAACCAAACTTAAGTTAATAACCAATGATTTCTTCTACTCTATTTACTTGGTTGCTTCACTAAACATGTGCCCAGCCAGTAACAGGAGACCTGCTCTCTTGAGAGGAGGCTTTGTGGAAAAGCAACCATTAACCTCAGTGTTTCAGCCTCAGCCAAAAATTACATATTAATGCTTCATTGCTTCTGAGGTTTAAGCACTGCGTTTTCCCCCAACTACAACCAAAACCCATCACGTACGTTCTGATGGTACAGACACCAGCTCTGACTTTTCAGATTACGCTGAGCAGAGCCTAGCAAGACACTTGACACACCATCCTCAGGATGTTCGTGCCCTTGCTAACAGCATCTTTGGCAAATGCTTGCAGATGCAGCATTTCTAGGAAGTAGCAAGAAAAGGCTCCTTCATTCTGCAGCCTCACTGTAACGATGTGCAGTTACCCTTTCAAATTAGGTTCTAGAAACATTCACTGAAAACCTTTTTCCAACTTTGTCATTTAAAACAAAAAGAAAAACCACCAAGAACTGACACAAGTAGGCTATTTAAGACAAAACCAGAAAGCCAGCAGGAAATGTCAACATCTACAGGGAACACCCTACCACCACTTCCACAGCCATAAAAATGAAGCTCAATAAAGCAAGGATGACAAAAGTAGTTCACGTGTGACATCACTACTTTGGGCTGGAAGGTAAGCCCTGGAGGAACGGTGAGACACGAAGAGCCAAGGCCACGCATCAATGCTGCTCACTCTCCTGGCTCCTCCGCTCTGAGGCTTCAGTGTCCCCACTCCTGAAGCAGCATGGCCATCTCTGCACGCTGAGAAAGTTGGACAGTTTACTTGCACAGAACAACATTTTGCTTAAAAATAGTTTATATGTTCTGTGCTGGACAAGCAACCATCAGTTTACATCAATTTATCTCTGCTCTGAAGGCTCTGCCCTGTTCAAGGCTCCATTCGCATCAGACACTGTTTTCTGACTCTCAGCCTCCAGCCATTGCCAATAACACCAACAACAATCAAATATGTAAACAAAAGCATAAATTAATAAAAGAATTACTAAAAAATAAAACCTGAGAGGCATCATGGCTCACAAACAGGAGGTGAGCCTTTCTTCCCGATTTTTTGTTTGTTTGTTTTTGGTTTTTGGGTTTGGGTTTTTTTTTCATTTTTTTAAATAGGAAGCACTATCTACCTGGAAAACACAAAGCTTTCTTTTCACAGGCACATCCAAACCCCATCGATTTGTGCAGCTGTAAAACTGACCTAACTTTAGGATACAACAGGCTTTTTACAAAAAAACACCACCAAAAACCAAAGAACAATTCAGAAGCAACATGAGCACTTAAAGAGATTTCCAAATGAAAGTGCGTTTTCTTTTTTTAATGTTTCTCCCTGAAGTTTCCACTTTGCGCTAGTATGTTGCAAGGTGTTGGATGAAACCTGAAAATTTTGACAGGTTTGGGCTGTTAGTTATTTCAAGTTGCACCACAGCCCCTACACTATCTGAAACCAGTTCAACACACTCTTAAGGAAATAAATGCAAATATAATTTGCTAACAGCTCAATTTAAAGGTGACTTTACGACTGTTCAATTTGGGTTGGCACCTTACCAAACTAAGCCAAACTTACATAAACCATGTGCCGATTGAAATAACAGTGCTCACAGGAGTCGCCATATCAATACAAACGCCAACTTTGTATCCGTAGCACCGAACCGCAGCAAGCAGGTCTGGAAGTCACTGGGCAGTATCTCCAGGACAGGAGCAATGATTTCTAAATTATTCCTGACAGACCTGTACACCAGCTCCAGTAAGCCTCCCTAGGGAATATTCATCAATGCTTAACTGCTCTTAATTGGAAAGTTCTCCCTTTTGCCCAACCTACACCTCCTGAGTTTCATTTTAAGCCCATTGATTATTTGCCTGTACATAACAGCCATGGAGAATCACTTATTCAACTCTTCTTTACGTAGGCTTTTGGGATTTTTTTTCAGATACTACTCTTCAAATAACTTTATCTTCAGTATCTTTATCTCTGTCATCTCCTCCCCAGACTGGAAAACCACCCCTCACCATGGACCCGAGATCTCTGCTTGCACTTGTAACCACATGCTGGATTCTGACTATTCCACATCTTTCCTGAAGTGAAAAGCATGAAGGTGTTCACACTGGTGTTAATTATCAAGGGAATTGTCTGACATTTTATACATTGAGACTGGGGAACATCTGTTGAAAGCAGAGTTTATGGTTCACAACCCCCCTACAGATATGTATCCCCACTTTTGGGAAGAGCAGAGACTCTGTAGGTATCTCATAGATTCTTGATGTTAAATTTGAAAAATAAGACAGCATTTCAATGGTCAGCAGCCAGCTGAGGTTAATATGACTGTTCAAACTTTAAACTGTTGCTCGAGTTTACCTGTGGGATCTGGAACACAATACTGCTCTGATCCATTTGCTGCAAAACCTTCCAGGTACCTTGGTGCGTTTGCTCTGCCTCAGAGCCATAGGGCAGGGCACCCCAACTGAAGGGAAGATCCAGAACCTAGTGGCACCCGCAGTACTTAGGATAGAAATCTTCTGACAGAAACAGCTTTTCAGAAAGGTTTGAAGAGGCTCATACATCCCCATTAGATGCCCCCTCAAGCCAACACCTCAGAGGGGATGGTGCTGCTCACGCTCATCAGGGCACCCTCCTTTCCCAGCCACACCATCTGGCAGGCTCACTTGCTCACGTTCCCCCCCAGCACCGCTGCTTTGCGCGGGAGACGCCTGCTGTCATTTCCCACCGCAGCAAGGCAGGTGATGAGTCAGACAGAAGAGATGCTGCTCAGAAAGACAGCCGGAGAGCAGCACGGGTTCTGCGCCACTCCAGCAAGGCGGAGAAGATGCTCAGAGCTCTTCCATGATTCACTGCAAACGTCATGCAGAGACAAGGAGAAAAGAGTAGTTCAGGCAAAATGTTACCCAGAGGGAACAGACCCTCCAAGCCCCATATTACATTAAAGAATCAAGCCAGCTAGCTCCAGCTCAGGCGAAGGAGCAAGGACAGAATTCAGGTAAACCCAGGACAGAAGGGACAGGAGGGCATCCCCTGCCCTGACTGCACGCTGCCCCTGGGCTTCTCCCTCTCCACAACCACGCATCCCTTTTTATCCCAGCCCCTTGTTCCTCTCCTCCCTCCATGCCCTGCTGAGTCCTTGAACCACCCCTCTTGCAAGCATCCATTCATACAGTTTATCTTCCCTTGGAAAACACTTGGAGTGCCTTCTCAATTTTCTGCTGCACTGATATTACATTATTCCCTCCTTACCTCCCAGCAAAATACAAAACGACATCCCAGATGAGTGCAACGTGATTTCCAACAGTAGCGAAATTGAACCTGACACCAGCTGTGTGTGAATCGGGTTCAAGGCTGCTATAGAGCCCATCACAGTAACCCACCCATGGGCGAACCGGCAGGGCAGAAAGCCCTCAGTGTGCCTGATGCAGAGGCAGTGCCACTTGTAAGGCTCACTCATCTAAAGGCCTTAATTAACTCTTTCCTGAATTGCATTCTCCCTCTGCTGTGCCTAAAGAGTAGGGAATATTATGCAAACGTTTGGGGATCGAAGCCTGGAATAATCGCATTCCCCTTGCTCTGCGTGCTGGCGCTAAACATCCAGCCTGCCCTTCCTAACCCACCACGTTTCGCTTGTCCTACAATGTGCCAGCAGTCACCAGTACTTGTTGTCCTTTATATCCATGTTATATAACTGTACTTCTGCGCGTGGACAAATCTCTCCAGTATCAGCTTTAACCACATCTTCCCGTGTCCGTTCACAGCAATTTTGAGAAGGAGGAACATGAGGAACTCGCTTGCGTGAATCACTGCCTTGCCTTAATGCCACGTGCCCATGCTTTCAAAGCCTGCCCACCCAGCCAGCAGCCCCTGCAGCACCCCCAGGGCAGGGAACCAAGCCTCCGAGCAGCAGCCCAGCCTGAATCCGCAGCTTCAGAGCCTCCATTACACCTCCCTGTTCCCAAACAGCTCAAATTATTCCCCTGCTTGCCCGTGCCAGCAGAACACACACTGAAGGACAGCGGAGCCCACCAGGCTACCAGAAGTCTTATGGCCACCAACAGCAGCCAAGAGCCTGGCCACCCATCGCCAATCCTGTCACATCCCTGAAACACCTCTGCAGGTGATGCCAAACCAGCAGATGCCGGGGCAGGTGCCCCAGCGCAGCGCCGCTCCCTTGCAGGGCTCTGCGCTTCGCCAGCCTGTGCAGCCGGGCAGGGGTGACACAGCCGCCCCGTGCCAAAGGCACACCAGCCACCCTCAGCCTCCGCCGCCAAAGCTCCACTTCCCATGATAAAAACAGACACCTGAGCAAATTCCTCCAAAGCCAATCTCTCTTCCTCTGCAACAGCTGAGAAATAAATACTGGTTTACTATCCTAGAAGACCTAATTGATTTTTTCCCCCTTATTTTTAACTTCATACAGAAGGTTTTTCATTAACTGGAGAGTATTATACAGCACAGCCAAGTACTATGACGTGCTTGGCTTTCTTTATAAAACAGTCTGATTTGAGGCATAATAGGTTATTTGAATTATTATGTAAAGCGAGGAAAGGGTTTCCTCACCCAATTAAACTTGCAGGCTCTTGAGAAAGAAATTCAGTAACGTTTCAACCTAAAAAAGGTGACAACTGTGAAAAACAGATGCAGAGAATACATGTGATATCTCTCTCAAAATAAAAAGTGTGCACTTAAATCCAAAACAAAAAACATCTCTTAATTAGAATTCAGTAACTCAGAGCTTAACTAGCATGAAATAGGACCTGTAAGAATTTACAGGAATAAGTCTTTTCAGAATTCAGGTAATACACTGTAAATATTTTCTGTGAGATTAGTAAACCAGGATCCCTCTACAATAGGGATGCCCACTGGGGAGAATAACTATCTGAAAATAAACTGACGAAGCACGACTAGTTGCCCTGGGTAAGCTAGCACAGCCTCTCAGACTAGAATTCTTTATTATAGACTCTCATTTACTAGAAACTTAAAGGAAAAAAAAGCCACATTTAATTTAAGGAAGCCATCACAGGCCCACACTTGTTCAGGGGACATCCAGTTACGACTGAGAAGAGGATGTAGCTAATAATTTCCTTATTACAGCTTTTATATGTTGGCTGCTGTTCGAAGAAGAGATGGATTAAATACCACATTTGTTTGTTTGGACTTCAAATTAAAAGCTCCGTGATGACCTTTCATTCCCAACAGGGTGTTTTAGTGTTTGGCTGCTTTTTTTTTTTTATTTAAAAAAAAGTCTATTAACTACATTAGGTCTTCCAGAACATTACCCTGAATAAAACCGGTTTCAAATGTAAGAGACAAAAATAGGATAGGAAATAAATATGTCAGCAGAGGTTTGGCCTACAAATTCAACTCACAAACCTCCTAGATTTCCACCCGACAGTTGACCAAGGGGATCCCTTGGTCCCGCTGTGCTGGACCCAAAGCCCTGCTCTGGTCCAGAGCCCATCGGGCACAGCTGTCAGCACAGGCAGATAACACAGTAAGCAGACAAAAAGAAACAAACGCTAAGTCCACACACCATAACACAAAGACATTGCACACGGAGAAAAGGTTTTGCAACTTAAATACACAGAACCAAACTTTTCGTAAAACCTCGCAGGCTCAGCCTTTAACAGGATCTGGTATTCCCGGCGTTCAGCTGCGGAGGCTGCCATGGGCAGAGACCAGCCCCACTCTGCAGCTCCTGCAAGGCACCAGGAAAACAGGTGTAGGGAATGAACCCCCCTTACCCACTGCACTTCAAAAGGGAAAAACACCAACTCTAGGGCAGTTTCTTAACTGTTTAAATTCACATAGCCTTTTCTAGAGCTGGAGAAATTCAAGTGAAAGAGTCTGGGAGTTTTCTCCCTGAAAACCAAGACAAGGCTGGCTAAAGAATTTTCTCTCACCATACCCCCTTCTCCCAAGACAGCTCCACAGGGGGAAAACAACCCCGTTAATTCCCACTATAATAATATACATGTAAAATGTATGTTACTAAGAGAGCATTTCAGGTGCGAGCTCCCAGCACACACTACAGGCTGCCAGCCACTGAGACACAACATGTGTTTCCTACTCAGGCAGGCAGCACATCCCAACGCGTGCCAGATCAGCCCTTCCCACTCTTTCCCCCAACTACGACATTAAATCCAGAAAATTTCTCCTTACCCCTTTCCACTCTTCCAATTAACCTGATTATAGAAATAATCTGCAGCATTTCTTTGCTGCAGTGCAGGGAGTGTGCTGGGCAGCCTCCCTGGGAATTAATTACTATCAGCACGCTATGCTGAGCCTTTTATTTTGACAAAAACTTGGTTTTCATCAAGCTCTAGAGGAGAAAGTTTTCTAAGACCACTCATTTTATATTAGTACTCTTGAAACAAATGTAATCTGATTTACTGTAAATATAATTCTAAAAGACATATTTTTAGTCTGTAAGACTAGAAATGTACAAGTTGGAGCTCCAATAGGTTCCAAGTAGCTGCAGGTAAATTCTAGATCCCTCAGTAAGGGTGCTCAGAAGTATTCAGCAAAGGACTTCCTGCAGAAGGAGGCTGGATTAGTCTTGCCAGCCCTCAGCCAACTTCCCAAGAACTCAATGGTTTGAATATCATAAAAGTAATATATTAAAACATCAAAATCCAGATACAGATTATCGTCCCATACAAAAACACCAGAGCACTTTTAAGATCAGAGACAAACTTAACAAGTCAAAGTGATTTACTTGAACTATTTTAAAAGCTTTGTTTGCAGTAGTTTTCAAAGTGATAGAAATTCTAAGAACAATTTATTGACTGCAACGAAACAAACGTTTTAGCACAGCCTTCCCTGAGCCTGCAATTTCATTTTAAAGATCAAATTCCTCAACTTTCTAGCATCTTAGAGTATGATAGTGCTTGATCAGCACCATCTTATACACCATATTCAAGAGAAACGACATATCAGTTGCAGCATAAAGAAATAGTTAAAATATTTGTAGAAGCAAGGCTTGGGTACAACCCTACCTAACAAGTTCACAACCCACCTAAACCACTCCAGTTACTTTTTGAAGAAAGCACTTGAGAATTTACAAACTAAAGAAGATATATATTATTTTTTTTAATCATTCAGGCATGCTTTGCCTACCAGAAGCACATTATCTATTCTGCAGCACCACAATTAAGAGTGCCACATACTGCAATTAACTTTAAAAACCCAGATTAAAGGGTCTTCTAATGAAGAATAATACTCATTGCAATGATCTTAGTTAATAGTTGCTAAATTTAGGAGGACATTGACAATTTTAGATTCTTGTATTTATCACACCTGTACAAACATTTTATCCTTATTATGATTACTATTGCACATTTGGGCTTTTTTTTTTTTTTATAGTAACTCTCACATCCACCTTTCAGCTAATGCAGTAAGCAAAGACTAAGTGAACAGTGAACCCTTGCCATGAATATGGAAGTAAACAGCAGCTCAACAGGTGAGACCAAAGTGATCTAAATCAAATCACAACACAGCCATTACTTAATGAATTCCCCACTCCACTTGAGTACTGTTACCAGATACATCCCATGTCAGCTCTTTAACAAGGCTTAACGCTACAAAATGAACCCAGATAGCAGGTATAACGTTCCTTAAAAGGGTTTCTTAGAGAAAGGTAGAATTACTGGGTTTTCCTCTGAAAAGCAAGGGTTGTATTTGAGCATGTATTTTCACCTCCACATCTAGGGTTAAGAAGTTAATGAACTGAACCACAGGCTCTCCAGCTGCATTACAAAATATATATAATTTAAAAATATGCTAATTTTGCATTGTATTTTCCTCTGTGGAGATTACAGCTCTGGTACAGGCTTACATACTGCCGACTGTACACCGTATGTAGTTAAACAGTTGCTTTTGTTACCTCTTCAACTAAAAACATTGTTTGTTTTCTTTAATTTCGCAAGAGAAATAACACTCTTGGGACCTGCTATCATCACACCACTATCAGTGCAAAGAATTATTTTAAACCCAGGTAAATTTGCATGGTAATTCTGAGCAGACCTAAGAATAAAAGCTGCTGCTCTGGGAATATTACTGCATTTCAAAATACATAGTATGCTTAAAACACTGACTGAATATAACGCTTATTGGAACAAATGCCTAAACCCTGGCTCAGGGATTTTAAACCTTTGGTACACAAGCACCTTAGATTTAGTATGCAGCTGTTTTGTAAAAAAAAAAAAAAAAAAAAAAAAAAATCTCATTAAAACAAGTGAACAGGCTTTCACGACCAGTTATTTACCTGCCTTAGACCTCAAAGAGTAATTAACATTTTAGCACGTTTAAGAACTTCTAGTTAAACCAGTCCTTCCGTTTTTCCATTCCCCCAGTTAAACACCCTGCTTTGTCACAGATTACAGTCCATTCTGACCCTTACGTATGTATCCTGAGAAAATACATGCAGAACTGTGCGAAGTTGACGGAAGAACTGAACACGTGTTGTTCGGAGTTGCTGCCAGGGTGATACACAGAGTGGGTTTTACCTATAGCAGGTCCGAGGTGCTCTGCGGCATCCTCCATATACACTGCCTAGTCACCCACCCGTTATGACACAAACGAGCTCTTTGCAGCGCTGTAGAAGCCCTATAACTAAGTTTGGCCCTGCTGCCAGCAGGATGGAGGCATGCTGCCCCGCTCCAGCGTGCTCCTGGCCAGGCACCCCCCCATCCCCCAGGGACACCACCCCCACCCCCCATCCCCCAGGATGCTGAGCAGCATCTCTGCTGGCCACATGCCTGCAGCATTCCTTGCAGCCCTCGGCCTCGTTACTGGGGCTTTGGCATCTTTCACAGAACAGCGAGACAAGACTAAGAAAACTCATCCCTTCTAGATATTTCTAGTGGTTGTCAAAAAAACCAAAGAAAACAACAAACCAAAGGTTGTTTTTCAGCCTTTGTTTCTTCAAGAAATAAGACTGCATTGATGCTACCTGCGTCCATATGTCTCCCCTGTTGTCTGCAATACATTTAGCCAGTAAATAGTGACTCACAGAAACAAAGCAACTTTCAATTTTCGGGAAAATTGATATAA
Source organism: Falco peregrinus (assembly GCF_023634155.1). Classification (NCBI taxonomy): domain Eukaryota; kingdom Metazoa; phylum Chordata; class Aves; order Falconiformes; family Falconidae; genus Falco; species Falco peregrinus. The sequence goes on along the minus strand of NC_073725.1, from coordinate 110,020,812 downwards.
AAGGGAAAGAGAAATTCCCTAGCTGCCCCCACTGGAGGAGAAACTGCAGAAAAAGCACAACCCTAGTAGCTGTAAAATCCACAGAAAAGCACAGTCAAAAATAACCAAACTGTGAGAAGCAGCTTCACAGGGAGTTCACATCTTATTAGGTACCAAGGACTCCAACTGCAAGATGATTTCATTAGCTATCCTGCTGACAGAAATCCATTTTGAACTATACGCTACATATCTTTTAAGGTACAAAGGTGACAGTTCATAAGAATTTACAGAGTTCTCTCTCTGCACACAAAAATTAGCTTAGCAGAAATGTTTTAACAGCTTTTTTCCTTTCTCTTAACAGAATTCATAAATTACAGTTTCAGCTCTAAAAATCAGAAGTAATGCAACTAGGATTGCAGATAAAGCATGTGTAAAATACACCTAAGACAAATGCTTTTTTAAAAAAAGCTTTGATAAAATCTACAGCATGTGTACTGTTAAATCATTAATTGCAACATCAGAGTTAGAGTAGCTAAGCATCAACAAGGCAGTAGGAAAGACTACAACTATCAATCATTGCCAAGAATCAGAAACTAAAAATTATTGCTAAGAGCTTATAAAATGCCTTTTCATCTTGTCTCGCTAGATGCTACCTTACTTCTCTGCAAATTCCGACTTCCATCTCAGGTTCATCAGGATTTTCAAAAAGATGAAAAGCTACCACAGCCGTCCCTGCCTGACGCTCTCATCACTGCACAAAACTGCCACCTAAGGAAACACCCTGCACAAATGGAAGACTGTCAGGTGAAAGCACGCCTTGAGATCAAAGTGATTGTGAAGATGACCCTCTAAAGAAAAGGGATGTGAAAAAAGAACAGGTGTATTTGCACACACCCTGGGGCTGTGCAGAAGGTGTTGAAGAGCAGGACCCTGTCCTTGTAACTTTTGGGGTGGTGGTAGAGGACAGGGAAGAAGAGAAATGAGAAGGAAAGACACTAAACTGCTCTTTAGAAGCCTACTGGAAAGTTTTTATGAAGTAGCATCCATTTTTAATAAAGTACTCCTAAAAATGCACAAAGGAATGCAATAATGGGTTGATGAACCACCCTGTAATCCTTCCCCAATCAGTATCAAAACCAGATCAGCATCAGTCACACCCTCACACCAAGAGTCTGGGATTTAGCAGCAACACCGATCTCGTTCCCAGGCCCTAGGTCAGCCAGCCGTGTACGTGGTGGTACGCCCTGCTCAGGCAAAGCCATCTCCCCCAGGCACAGGCCCTCCAGCTTCAGTTCTCCATCATCACCTCCATGCTGAGAGATCCCCTCCCAGCCTCAGCTGCACCCCCCCGCAAGACTCCTTACAAACTGAATTGTTGTTCAGCAGCACCACAAAAAAAAAAAAAAAAAAAAAGATAGCTAGTTAGCTAGTGGCGTGACAACAGCCGACATCCACAAACCCATTTATTTGCAACAGTTGCTTTTGAACAGAGTCCATCATCTCAAGGGTCTCCTGTCTCACGGAAGAGCCCAAACCCAAAGCTATTTAGAGGAAAAATTTTCTTTGAAGACCACGTGAGTGAGCACTATAGCCTGTTCTCTCCCCCTCCCCCAAACATCCCGAGACACGACTCTAAAAAAACTATACATGTACTTTAATAAACAAAGCTTTGCATTTAATGCCTCGGTGTTACTTAGAGGAAGAACTGCTGTTTCTAATAGTTTTGTAGCTTCAGTGGTTAAAAACTTGTATTGCTGGCTTCATCCAAGTACACAGATACACATCTCAGATCACACACATTTGAATTATTAACTATTTCTCATGGCATGGGATGTCAGAATTATCTCTGGAAGCACAGCCACCTTTTCCCTCTCATACCACAAGCCCCCCATGGGAGAAGCCCAGGTGCCGATGCACGGCAGGGGGTGGAGAGGGAACAGGAATGCAAGTAGTCGAGCCACAAAAACCAAAAACTCACAGAACATCTAACATTTATCCCAGAGTGTTAAAAAGAGGTTTCACTTCATTTTTCCCTCTCCCAACCACAGATATTTGCTGTAAGTTTTTCTTCTATATTTTGAAAGGCAGCTTAATCCTCTTCCATACACAAGGATTTAAAGACTTGCCTATAGCCTAGAGGACACCACAGGGCGCCTTCATAGGAGTATCTTCTGTCACACGGGAATCTATCCCGTTGGCTTAATTTAACATGAGACTATTAAAGAAAGGCATACCACTGACCTGGGTCCAAATGCCCTCTTCCGAAAGCATTTGCAGCTCTGACACCCAGCCCTCCAGCTGCCAGCATACTGGGGCACTCTGCCTCTCCTTAAGCTGAGGTGCCTGCAAAAGCAAAGGTCTCTTGCCTCCACCCCAGATGGCCTCAGTCTCAACTTAGTTCAGCACCTGCCTTGTAGATGAATGCAGATGGGACCCAGAAACAAACTGTCCATCCATTCCTCAAACAGTTGAGGCCAAGAGCATTTGTGGCACGCACCTACAGCACTGGGCAAGAGCCAGGCAACAACATCCGCTTTCCTCTTACGTGATACCTAAAAGAGGTCCTGCCCACCTCCCCTCCCACAAGGGCAATGCTCCGACCGAAGGAGCTAGGTGAACAGGGGAGATCCATTCCAAATTCCCAGCTGCAACGCAACAGTCAGCAGAGCCTTTACAGAGCCTCTGCACTACTGCACTGACAGCCAAGGGAAGGGTGAGGAACACCTCCTGCAGCTTCACGGCTCCAGGACAGGAGGTTCTGCCCTTCTCAGGAGGAAGCTTTGGAGCCTGCTGGACAGGTCAGCAGAGTGGTTAGCCACAGGTCTCGCCACCCTGGCAGCCAGTTCTATGTCTGAGGACGGAGCCCTCACCATGGGCACGCTGCTCCCAGCCACAGCCTGAGGAGCAGAGGCAGCTCCCCCCGTTGTGCTCCCCATCCTGGGTGCCCAAGTTCACCACCCGCCGCAGGTCTGAGACCAGCTTAAGCAGACAGTCCTTAAGGTCTGAAATGGAGACCGCAAAGCAAGCGTTCTATTTAAAGACCAAGTGATCTCTGCTACTTGACACCAATGAGGCTCAGAAGCTCTCAGCAGCCTAGAAGAATTTATAGCTCAAACCTGCTTTAGATAACTTCAGTCCAGTTCAAGAGTTTGCCACACATCCGAGGACAAGCAGATTATTGGCAGCAGCTCTCTCCTCTCACCCCTTTTAGGGTGAAGTTACAGAAAACAACCCATTTGTTTCCTGGAACAGCAGTACAAGAGCTTCAAATTAACCCTCACAATACAAGTAACTCCCAAATAACTGCATGATGTTCTCCCCCTTCCCGTCCCCAACTGCCTCTCCTGGAGATCGTGAGCTTTGGCTAGGACCAACTGCCACAGCGACTTCTGAAATTCATTAAGGTCAATGAAAGGTGTTACACAAGATACTACAACTTGCGCACAAAAAATTCAGAAGCCTAGAGGGGACTGATGCTACATCCCCAGAAGCACGTGCAAAAGACACCACACAAAGAACATACCCTGGAAAGGAAGGAGCCCAGCTGGGCTGACAGCGGCTGCACTAGGTCATTCTTACCAACTCATTTCACCCTGCATCCTCTGGTTTAGTAGAAGCACTTGTGTATTTTCTCTGCTTCTACAGTTTTCTATATGCACTTCACCCTACATCATCTGGCTTAATACAAGCAGTTGTGTATTTTCTCTGCTTCTACAATTTTCTATATGCACAAACACTCAGTACATGCAAACCCACCCATGTTAGTCACGATCACGCTGTTTGCCAAAGGGTAAGATATTCTCATCCTCCATTAGTAATTGAAGGCAATGTAAGTCTTATTGTAACTGAGAGAAAAGCAAGTCCATTTTATTAGCACAACACTTGCTTTATTACATTTATATCAGTGTTTGTTCTGACAATTGTAAGATACAAAACATTCAAATGCACATAATCATGGCAATTTGTCTTAATTAATCAGTAAAGCTAGAACAAAACAAACCTATTTTGCATTGGTTTTACAAGATCTAGATATTATCACATTTCAGCAGACCACTGCATGGGCCTGAAGCGATGAGATACATACATGGGGAATTTTGTGATCCCCCCCCCCCCCCGTTCTATTTTAACGGACGGAATTGATTCTGCTCAGTCAGCCACCACAGCTGTATTGGCTCCAGCAAGTACAACGGGTCAACCAAAATGGTGCTCTAAACTGAAAAAATCCAGACAGCAAAAACAATGTTAGAAAGCTGCTTATTGTGCAAAGATCTGGAGTAAACACCCTAATTTTAATCCTTCAAGCACGTACTAGTGAGAAAGGAACATCCATTTCAGAAGCAATCCTAGGCAATGCCTGTTTTATACTGCTTCTGTAAAAGAAATACCCAGTTCTCTATGAGATGGCCTACTGTCATTTGTTCTTTTTAGTAAAACCTATTTTATAGAATATGGGGGTTTATTATTATTTAGCTAAAGAAAAGACTTTCCTTCAGCTGATCAGTCTTAGTGGGCTTCAGGCAGTTGTAAGCACTTGACACACACCAACAATGGCATTTGGACAAGCCTTATTAATACAGGAATACACAGAACAACATTACTGTGCTTGGTACAGAACCACAGTTTATTAAAGGCACATACTTTGCCGAGAAGTTAATGGAAAAGAGTTTCCCAAAAGCATAAACATAACTAGAAAAAAAATATTCAGCCATCACCCATACATATTTATATTCAAATTATCTTGGATTAAGACGAAACCAAAAGCCCTGGAAGTAGTTTTCAGGAGACCTGGACTTCAGCAGGACTTTCAGAGTCTAAGTAAGATGAACCGATAGCTTTAGTAAGCAACTATGGTACAGTTCCTCCCCCTACCCCACCCCCCCCCCCCCCAAAAAAAAAAAAGTCATTGCAAAAGAAAATTAAAAAAAAGACTGGTGTGTAACACAAACATGCCCATTTCCTTTCAGGTTTTCATTTTCTTAGAAAAAGCTAGGAATCAAAGCAATTTTAACTAATTACCTAACCAAAAGTTACATTAAAATTCAAATTAACTTTGGTAAAGTGCTGCCAAGATTTGTAACGGGATCAAATAGTACTTAAAGCATGTTTAGTTTTCCTTTGAGATGTCAGAAATGAAGATCAGATTTAATTTGCAAAAAATGGCCGAATAAAAACCCCACAAATGTTATTTGAGCCTGTTTTCTCCTATCTGTTTTCCTCAGAGTTCATGAATAAGTGTTTTGTATCCCTCTGTGGCAAACAACTGAAGAACAGATGGTATTAGGTCTTAAGTTACTCCTTCCTTGATAGTTTAAACAAGACGAAATGCCATATTATGGGAGTCTACATTTTACCCATTACTCCCACTGTGTATTTAACCACCTTATTATACAGCCATTATGCTGTATTAGCACAATTATTTTCCAGTAAATCACTTTTGGAAATCTGATTGTGTACACTGTGACACCTGATATGAATTAAAATGCACATGCACTTATGTGGAAGATCCTTGAGAAGGAAGAAATCCATCAGCTCCAGAAACTCACTTATTCAGAAGAACACAGCAGTAGCCACAGTGGGCTTAGACAGGTTCTGGCGTGTTTAGTAGGGGCAATATTATTTAATAAGCATTGTTGAGATGACAGTGAATGGAAAACCCAGGTATGTAAGACCAACTGAAGCCTGAGATGGAGCATCTTCCAAAAATGAAGATGAATACTTTTGCAAGTTCACTTATTTCAGGGATTGAATAGAAGGGATATCACTACACAGCACTCGCTGCACATATTTGGAGTAAGCCAAGTCACTGCTAACAAACAGAACAGTCACTCTAGAAAAATTCTGGTACACGTTTATGCCAGCTGATTTAGAGCTCAGTCCAAGTTCCTCAGTCCCTACAGACAACTCACTAGCAACTAAGATGCTCCATAAGGCTTAGAGGTGTTCAGTGACACTGAACCTTGTGTCCACAACACAGGTGACTGCAGGAAACACTGGAGAACAGGCAGGACCTGCGATCTCCTCCTTATGCCAGACTCTGTGCCTTTTATGTGGGCATGATCATCTGCAAGGAGAGAGTCAGGATGGCTCCGAAGCTATGTAGCACCCAAGTAAATTCAGAACAGACAAAATTCCCCAAGCAGCAAGCTGTTTTGGGCAAGCATCATGCCAAAAGGAGGTGTGGAGTTCATTTCTTTGGAGGAAAATGAGATTTTATTCAGAGATATGGGAAGCTGCTTATGGTTTGAAGATTAGTCCGTTCCAGAGCAAGGGACCAGGTCTAACAAAACTGTTTTGTTGTTTATGTGGAAACTGGATTTAGAAAGATCTACAAGTACTCTTAGGGCAGAGAAGAGAGGTACGGAGAGCGAGGCTGCACACCTCCCTTTTTACAGGCCATGCTTTCACCAACCGATAAAAGCCTTTTTCTTATTTCCTCTGCACAAGTGAAATGGAGGCAAAGAGGAGCTCAGGCTCTTCTCTCTCTCTGAATGTAAAGAAAAATCATCACACCAGGTCCAGCAGAGATGTGAAAGTATCTACCATCTTGCAGTTCTAACAACTGATCCAGACTCCACTGTGGAAGAGGCTGCAGCCATTTATTGTTGCACAGAATTTAATTCTAAAACCTCACTCCTGGCAGAAAGGCAGGCTTCTCATTTCAGAGCAGGTAGAAGGGCAACAGGAGAGCGGCGAGTTGGTTCCTCCATTTCAGAGCTACATAGGAACAGCAAGAGACTGGATGAAGGTTGTTCCTAGCAGACTTTGCAGCTCCACAGAAAACACCCAGCTTCCCCCTCCTCGCCAAGCCAGCTCCCGGGCACACTGAAGCCAGCACTGGGATAGCACCCACGCTCACTAACTGGGCAGCGTCACTTCAGGGAAATTCTGCATTTCCAGATAACTTTCATTTCACATGGACGAGCTTAAACAAGAAAACTAGTTCTGCTTCTGCATGACCATTTCAGATATTCTTCAAACATTATATGCACAAACCCCTCCTATTGCAGAGCAATGAGGATGTCCCTTCCAACAGGAGTGCCAAGTGTCACACATCTCACATGACATGCCTTTGGCTGACCTTTTCCTATGCCTACAAGCTGTACGGGTATCACACATCAGCACTTACCTTGTATTTATGTTTTCTGGCCAGTCAGACCTACCACAGAGCCTACTGAACACACAGGTAAGGATCCTGCTGCCAGCAGGCAACAGCTATGTCATGGCAAGTCTAAAAATGGATTTCCCCTGATCAGACAGCAGCAGCAAGCTCTTCTCAGCACCCAAACCTACCACTCCACTGGGGCTCCTGAAGCATGGGAAATTTATCATCATCTACCTCCTCACCAATCCCTTTATACCCAGGCCTTACAGTGGGGTCTCTACCCTCCCAAGAATCACTTTTCCCAACTTCTGCAGCACATCTAATCACTCAGAGCATGCAAAAACACTGTTAACCCAACAGCCAAATTGCTATTACCACCCGTTCTTGCACACCACTACCAGTGCTACTGAGCTTTCTTCAGACTTCTGTTATACCCCAACCACCAAAAAAAAAAAAAAGGCATCAGACCATAAATACAAGCACGTTCTACACACAAGACAGACTGCATATCAAGTGCAAACACTACTAAGATGACAGCTTGCAACATCAACTTTTCCCTCCCCCCATCAGCAATGGATAAGAGATTAAAGGGACCAGAAATATCCTTCACACCAAGTTCTGATCTTCTTTTAAATAATTTCCTCTTGTGGCAACTGGACCCCACACATACAGTGTGAAGAGTTTAACCAGGATTAAAAGAGCATACAGCCACCCCTTAGGCAAAGCATACTCAAAAGCAAAAGAACAGTCACTTGATTCCAAAGCAGAACAAGAAGCCTGACCCAGCTCTTTCATTTACTGAATTTGAGAAGCAGTCTATTAATAGTTCACTACTATATCCCTACCCTGCTTCTCTATGTCAAGGCAACAGCTATACTAACAAAACCCAGTGACACAGGCACATGTTTTCATATTTATACTGTAAAACAGAGATTGTTCAAATTTGAACAGATGCCACTACCTCAAGAATTAACTTGAAACAGACAAAATTAGTCCCAGAATTAATTTAAAATGAGCACAAAACAGTATCTGGTACAGGCTTTCAGGTACCATCTCCTTCCTTTCTTGTCCCAAACAGATTTTCTAGATTACTCTGTTCATTTACACTACAAAGTTTACCCAGCCAATAAATTAACAGCAGAGATAGTAATCAGTCACTATTTTCACATCAGACAAATGCTGTCAGCCAACAAGGATGCTAACAGAAGTCAAACTACCACACCAGTGAAAATCCTGAAGGCTTTACCTTTTTCAGAAAGAAATCCCCTGGATTCTTGATACAGGGGCATAGGACATCCTCCTCCCTCCACACAATTCAACTCTACATCATTGATTTTGCCAGAAGTGACTTGCCACAATGTTAGAGCAAAGTGAACTTGCTTTAACATTGCCCATTTTACAGGCTCCCACTTGTAACCAAGCAAGCATATCTGCTTACACAAAACCACCTCAGCTGTGGACCTTTGGTATTGCTTTAAGCAACTATCACATGTCTTCCAGGTGGATATCAGATTAAAAACACTGCTTAAAAACTTAAGAAGATAGGTGCATTGGCATCATAGCCTTCTCTCATACATAAGGTAACACACTTGGAAATAAACTGCATGCTTTTCCTCCTTTCCTCCACTGAAGCCAGAAATTTTGCTTCAAGGAAAGATTATCAGCCTTAGAAACAAAAATTAACAACTTCACTAAGTCTAGAATTAATGATTTCAAATGCCCTTTTTATTCACCTTTATTAAAACAAAGTCTAGTCTCATCTTGTACTTCTAGAATATTCATGCCATATTAAAAAAATAATCAATCTGCTATCAGCCAATCTGGATGAGCTTCTCATTTAAGGAATAAAAACAGATCGAGAAAATTATCTGTTCCCATATTAATATTGCATATCAATCAAATGAAAGAAGTGTTCAGAAATTAAATGCATCCACAGTTAGAACTTAATTCTCAGTTAAGATCTGTGCCCTCCAAAAATTTTAAACTCCTCAATATCTGAGTGACTTAAACTTTTGCATTTTTTCCCCCCTTTGGTTCAGGCAGTTTGAAAGGACTGGCAGTGACATAAAAAGGAAAGTGTCCTATAAAACCAAGGAATAACTCACCTACCTTGTAAAGACAATTAAGTTTTTCCCTACAGAACTATACTACCAGAAGCTTGGCAGAACAGCTGCCAGTGCAGTGACAAGAAATTGCCACCTCAGAGCAGCAGAACTATTTGTGGCTGTTTCACCATTACAGACTCACTGGTTTGGCGGTCATTTGGAAAGTGCTGTCAGAGCTATTCTAAATACCCTTGATTTCTAATTTCAGCTATACAGGCAAGGAAGGAGAGCTGACCTCTGCCCATCCTTCACTCTTACAGAGCTTCCCAGATACCTCTGACATCTGATACCTGAACCAAGCTCTGCCCCAGGGAGCATCAAGGACTCCCATGCATTCTCACACACAGCAGCTGGAGACCAGGCTTCCCGAAGAAACCAGCATCCACCTAAGCACCAGTATTGCAGGGTTGAGAACAAGCCTTGGGCAACCAGCTGAAAAAGCCTGGCTTCCCCGAGGTGCTCACCCCCAGGCATTTCTCACCTTCCCACCACAGGTACAGCAACAGCAGAGGATGAGACTGTCCATCCTTTCCACATTTCCAACAAAGAAAACTAAAAATTAAACACAATCAAACAGAAGCTCAGTATCTGCAGTCCAAGCAAGAATCATGAAGCCCAATGAGGTCCCTGCATTTGACAGAGTATCCAGTTTGACTCTTCTGCAGTTTCACTGCACGTTCCAAAAGGGAAATAGGATGGGGATTTTGAAACTATTCATTTAACTAAAAAGATGATTTGGCTTGCCAGCAGCCGATCGCCAAAAGCCTGTATTCCTTATTCATGACCTAACATTGTACTTAGGAGCGCAACACTGAAATACTGTTGTGCTGAAGCCTCACCGCACAGCAATTGTATGCCACCAATTAAAATTAATTATAGCTGTTGAAAACCTTAGAATGCAAACCCTCCAAATGCAAGGGCATGCTAATCCTGCTCCAATGCTTCAGTTTCAGGAAGGAACAATAAATTTATTTTCTAGCTAGAATCAGACTACAGCTTTTACATCTTCAGACAGGTCTAAACCCCAGATCTAGTTTGGTTAGTATTTGGATCCTGCCCTAATCCAAGCCATAATTCTGGTTCTGAACCCTAAAGCCATCTTTTCAATGAAACAAAACCACCGAACGAGAACGGCTCGCAAGGTCTTTGTACAGACAGACAAAAAAAAAAAACACAACAGACACACAGGCAACAGTACAACTGGGCTGAAAAAAATGCTGAGCGAGGACAGAGGATTAACGCCTGCATGGAACCTCAATACTGTTAGTTTTTGACTCTCCAGCTCTGAAAGTAACAAGGTACAAGTACGTCTCCAGAAGACAAAGTACAGGTTTTTGCAGTTTTTCCACAGAAAGGCTCTAGGTATGGGTTTTGATGGTGTGAGACTGCAGAGGAAGGAATTTTGTCTTCAGCAGCACAGTGACGATTGCTTCCACTCAGTCTTCTGCTATGTCTATCTGAACTTAAAATTTCTGCAGAGAAAGAGGCAAACAGGGGCACATCGAACCGGCACATTACATAAAAATTTTCAAGATGTCATGAATAAAACGATTACTTGACAGCACTCTGAACTTTTTCCCAGTAAGACTCTAGCTGAATTGAGAGTACACTACAAGTCAAAAAAGCCCAAGACAACACACAGCCATTCACACCTTCTCCTGACTGCTTCCTTCATGCAAATTCCTCCCAGAAGGACCGGCTTTAATGCCATGGTGATTAGAGACTTCTGTTATTCAGCTGGACCTTCCCAATCCAGACCAAAGTACTGGCTTTCAACATTCACTCACCATCTCACATGACCCAGCTTCTGGCATCACCTCCAAACCTGCACACGCTCGGACAGCAGCGTTTGAGGAGAACCACCAGCCCTTACCTACTTCTATGGATTCACACCAATTTCTCTAAAGCAATTGGAGGCCAAAAATACATTCTGCATTAAACTGAAATTATCTAGTTGTAAAATCTGCATTCTATTTGCTTTGGCTTAAATCAAACTAGTGGGAATAAGGAAGTTATTACAGATTATTTCTAGGAATTCTTGAACTGGCTGCATGTGTAATCAAGAGTCACCAGGAAGAAGAAAACCAATCGCCAGGTAAGCTTCACACTGCAGTTTCCCCTTTCCAATCTCTCCTTAGGTGCAAATGTCCCAAACACTGGAATTTCAATACGCCACATTCTCCAACGCAGTCTTTTGTAGTTAAAGCTATTCTTTTACAGAAAATATACTGGAAATACATCTATTTCCATTTCCCTGGTGGAATCCACTGGGAATGGAGCAGGATGAATTCCTGACCCTGGCAATCTCTCTGCAGTGGCAGAGCGGGTGCACTGCTGGGACAGCTGAGCATCACAGCTGAGCATCCTCTGCCCGCAGCCGAGCCCTCCCTCGGCAGCATCCCAGCTACCATCCTAAACCAGTTTCAGGCAGCCAAAGTAAAAGTCTTACATGTTCAGGATTCGGTTTCAAGCAGGAGCCAAACAAAGCCCAGGCCTGCCCGCAAGGCTCTCCCCTGGCAGCGCCCACCTCCCTTAACCCCCCTTTAAACCCCCTTGGCAGCCCCTCAGCCTCCCCTGCGAGCCCACCAGGGCCCCTGCCAGGCTGGGGGTGAAGGGGTCCACCCCCTTACCACCAGCTCAGAGCCATACCTGGGGCTCTGCCTTCTGCATCCCAGTCTCACCCAAGCCAGGACTATCCAGACTCAGAAGTGCCCCCCATACTTCTTAAGCAAGCAGCACTGCAGTGAATATCATGCAAGGAAATCATTAGTGAATAAAGATGTGGCTGTACATCTGTCCCCACATATCCCAGCAAGCCAGGAGCTATTTACAAATAGATTGGGCCAACATTAAGAAAAATAAACAAGCGATCAGGAGCTCAGGCTTAATATATCACACTTACATGTTACTCTCTCATGCTCTTGTGGATCATAAAGCTCAGTCAGCCAGTGGGAGTATAAGGACCCCCAAATCATAACTAGGAGTTAAATGTTCTCATTCCCACCAGCATTAGGGTAACTCAGACTGATAGCTCAAGAAAAAAATTTAAGATCTGTCTTGGGTTTTTCTTAGCTCACTACTGTTAGCATCCATTTGAATGAGACCTAAAAGGCACTAAAAGCGTCACAAAGAAAAGAATTAAACATATACTGCTGTCGTTTTTACAGAAGTTAAAATACAAAAATCACTGAGAGGGCAACAGCTATGTCCCAAACCGGCTGAGGAGGGTACCTGACCCTTCGCTCTCGTTAGCTGCGGCTGGCTGGCTTCACCGCAAGGATCTAGACCTCAGCTCGGCTCTGCTATTGAACAGCCTCGAGAAAGGCGATGGATGCACGGGCCCCTGAGCCGGCCGACCCTGACCAGAGCAAGCAAGGGCCAGGTACCCGCGGGGGCTGGGGCAGGGCAGCGGCCGCTGTACGACCACAAGGCATTTACAGCCGGAGCAAAAGGCAGCTCGCTCCCGCAAACGCCCGCCGAGTCATTCGCGCCCAGCCCTGAGCCCGGGCCCGCAGCTGCCCTCCCCGGGGTGCTCGGTGCTCCCTCGGCAGGCGCAGGGACAGGGACGGGTCGGCCCCGGGCCCGAGAGGGTTAAGCCTGGGAGGAGCGTACGTAAGGTGGTGGGTTGCGAGCCAATGAGCCCGTTGCGCTATAGTTAGCCTGGATACCGAGCGATGGGGGCTATAAAGGCTGCTCAAAGCTGAGCTGCTGGAGATGACACCGGCACGGTGCCCTTAGCTCCCAGGCTTACAAAACAGAAAAAAAAAAAAAAAAAACCACAACAAAACCACCCAAACCACAGCACACAAGAGGATCAGCTCGGCTTACCTGAAGTTCACACCACGCAACTTCCACCCACGTCTCCGTGTCCAGACCCTTATAGACCGTTTTGAAGGATCCCCTCCCGAGTTCAATATCAAACTTTAGGAACCTGCCATCCAGCGAGGTGGCAACGGCTTTCATATCGGCCTCCTCCTCCGGCTCCTCTTTCTTCGGCTTGCTCTGATCTTTGGAAGCATCCGACGCCTCTTTCCTCTCCGCGTCTTTGCCAGGCTCCCGCTGCTCGTCGGCGGTCGCGGCAGGGCCGGGGGCGGGCTCGGCCCCCAGGCACACCTTCCCCGCGGCCCCGCGCCCGGCCTTCGCCCGCTCCGCGATTATCCGCCGGGTCTTCGGGAGCAGGATGATTTTCCGCTGATGCTCTGACTCGGGAAGGTCGAAAGCAGGCTCCTCCTGATCCGAGTCCACCACGCTCCTGCGCAGGAAGCGCTGATGGACCATTTTGGGGTCCCTGGAGCTGGGGGCGCGGCGCGGCGGGGCCGGGGCTCCCGGCATTGCAGCAGCGTCCGCGGCCGCCCCGCTCCCCCCGCCGCCGGCCGCTCCATCAATATTCATGCTCGTCTCCGCAGCCGGGGGAGCGCCGGGCTCGGCAGTCGCTGGAAACCCGCCACGGCCGCCGCCTCCTCTGCCTCCCCGCCGAGGTGCCGATCTGGCATCGCCCCCAGTTTCCATTAGGTCTGAGGTTTCAGCGCCCGCCGCCGCCCCCGGGCTGGGGAAGTCACCGTGCTCCATGCCCGCGCCGAGCCGCCCCGCCGCCACCTGCGAGGGGCAAGGCAGCGCCCTGAGGCACCGACGGCCGCGGCTCAGCCCCGGCCGCCGGGCACCGCTCCCCCGGCCGCGGGGCTCGCCCCAGCGCGGCGCTGCCCCGGGCACGGCCACGCCGCGGCCCCGGGCGGGAGGGCTGCGGCCAGCCGCACCCCCCCCCCCCCCCCTCCCCCGGCCCGGCGAGGGTCCGGGCTCAGGTGCGCGGCGGAGCCGCCTCACCTGCGGCGGGGGCGGGCGGGGCCGCGCACAAAGGCGCGGCGGGGCCGCTTACTTACGTGCGGAGCGGGGGGCTGCCGCCCTCAGCGCCATGGACGGGGATGAGAAGGGCGGCGGGGAGAAGGGGCGGGCGCCGCCGTGCGTGCGCCCGCCCGGGTGTGCGCGCCGCGGAGAGGGAGCCGGGGAGCCGGCAGCGGGGCCCCGCGGCCCGCCCCTGCGCGCTGCAGCACGCCCCTGCCCGCAGTGCCGGCCTCCCCGCTCCGCCGCCGGCCCGGCCCTGCCGCAGCCCCCCCCGGCCCAGCCCCCGCCCCGCCGCCGCCGCCGCCGCCGCCGCTTTTGTCAATGGACGCGCTCCCCGGCGAGCGCCCATTTAAGGCACCGGCGCTCGGCGGCCGCCAATGAGGCGGCGGAGGGCGGCCCCCCCGGCCCGGCCCGCCCCCCCGCCCAGACAATGGGAGGGTCCGGGGCGCGCCGCCGCCTCGCCCCGCGGCGCGGGAGGGGGCTGGGGGGGCCGGACAGCGGCCGCCCCCCCCCCCGGGCAGGTGGCCCCGCACCGCCCACCCGGGGAGCACCTTCCTGGGGGCGGGACCGACCCCCAGCGGCTCCGTGCGCCGCCTGCGGCGCGGCCGGCGAGGGGGTGGGCGCAGCCAGCAGCCGCCCGCCCTCGCTGCGGCCGAGCGGGGGTCGCTTGGGAGCGGCCCCAGCCCCGTCCTGCCCGTCGTTCGCCAGAAGCCCCCACGCGTGGAACGCGAGCGGGGGCTACTCCCGCCCCGGACCGCAGCGGCGCCGGGCTCCCCGCTGGCGGCAGGTCCGGCCGCGTCGCCGCACGCACCGGGGAGCTCTTTGTTTGGGGTCGGGGGCTTTTCCCCAGCCCCGGCAGCTCGCCAGGCACTCGGAGACCACCGGCCGTGGGGGCGGCGCCGGGCCAGGCTGGGGGGGGCCGGAGCGGGGGAGCCCAGCCCTGCTGCCCCGGTGCGGGGCGGGGGGGCGCCCGGCTGGCTGCGGCTGCGCCCCCCGGCAGCTTGGGCAGCGCTGCTGGGTGAATTCGCGAAAGGGCTCTGGTCCCCGGCACTGCCAGGCTTGCGCGCTGAAGTGTTGGCTTCATGCAACCACACCACAGGGTCTAGTAATTAAAATCCAGCTAAATGAAAAAAGGAAAAAAAAAAAAAAGAGGTAAGAGGTTTACCAAGTAATTGTTCCCCGAGATTTCTGAAGGAAGTTGACTGCCAGGCAACCATAATGAGTTTTAATTTTGATTAATTCTTTTTTCGGTATGGAAGATGAAAAGAAAAAAAAACACAACCCTTTTAAAATGAGAAAACAGGTGGTTATTTTAAACAGAATCTCTGGTGGTTTAATCTTTAAAAGCATAGTTGATGACTAATAATTTAGCGGTATGGATACATTTGATCTTTCAGTGGTTTGTTTTTCCAAGTGTTCAAATACCTACACTACTTCTCGAGCTTGCAATTGTGGCAGAAAACAGAGGTTTGCACCACATAACGAAATACAGAATTAATTACCCACTGTCAGTCCTGAACCTGCGGCTCTTGCTACTCCACAGGCAGAGGCTGGGCAAGCGGAACATGGCATGGAGCTGCCAGGAGAAAAGCAGGGAAGGTGAAGAGCTCCAACACCTTCTCCTCGTTATTACATAAATGTGACCTAGAACTCTCTTCCCAGCTAAAGAAATTCCCAACACCATGTAGAAAAAAAGGACAAGATTCAGGCTAATGAGATGACTAAAAGTAGCAGGCGACATCTCACTCAGCAGGTGGGCAGGAGAAAATGGGGAGTATTCTAGAGCCAACCAAATACCAAAACCCAAAATCTGCAACCCAGAAAATATGGGGCAGGGGTGGGGGGTTGGGAAGAGTCTTGGGTCCTCGTTTGCCTTTCGCCGCCAGGCCTCCTTGCGGGAAGGCGGGAATCTGGGGGCTCACGTGGGAGGACAGCATGGTGAGCAGCCTTGGGAGGAGGCAGAGGCGTTGTGGAGCTGCGCCCATCACTCTTGACCCGCCCCCAGCACTGGGCAGGCAGAGCAGCACCCTCACAGCACCCCCGGCCCCACAGCACCCTCACAGCACCCTCACAGCACCCCCAGCCCCACAGCATCTTTCTCACGGCCGAGTTTCTTCTGGTTTTTTTTGGTGCTGTCCTGTGCTGAGATGGTGCCTGGCGCTCCACCTCGGTCCACTTGGCTCCTGAAAAACTGACACAATCTGCTTGTCACAAACTTCATTGTGATCCACTATCACGTGCTCTGAATCTCTTTACATGGATGATTTTTAATAGTACTTAAACAGAAAGAAAACACTTCTTCACACTCCTACTGTTTGACATTTGCCATGCTGCTAGCTATACATTTGCTCAGCATCCTCAAGCAAGTCACCTTGCTCAGCAGCCTGGCAACACGTGGCGATGCGCAGCACCACGAGGACCAGGGCCCGACACAGCACCCTGGCACGCTGCGGGTGCTGTTCCAGGGTGCTGTGCTTTTCCAGAGCATGAGCAGCTCTGGAACTGGCGCCTGGTCTCACCCAGTGCTCCACAGTGGCTACCAGTGGCCTCTCCCAGCAGGATGATGCTCCCCAGCAGCCCGACAAGCGTTCTCTCGCCTTTGGGAGCTGCCTGCACGGGCCTTCCTGGGTGTCAGCAAGCGCAGCGGACACGGCAGTGGGGGGGATGCTCAGCACTCGGTTCTCTAAAGCTCTGTCTGGGCAGTCCCACGGGATCCTGCGGTTCCAGGGAACACCCCTGCTCAGCGAGGACAGCTGGAATGCACAGGGTGGACTTTGAGGAAACCTAAAGGTAAAGACTGCCACACTCTTTGTTTCTACCATCTAGCCAAGGATCCCTCCAGCTGATGTGAATGGAGCCCAACAAGCATCCATAACCTATTTTACGGGGTTTCCTCTACGTGCCTCAACTTACCCAGAACAGAAACACATTATTGACTCTTCTGCTTGTCCTGATTTCGGCTCTGTGCGAGCCAGCAGTCAGACAGACAGCCAGCAGGCTGTATGACCAAACACAGCATGCTGTATTAGTCTGCTCTACTACCAAAGGGCACCGAGAAAGATAAACGGTTGCAGTTTTACTGACTGTTAGAGCATCACCAGGGCAAACTGGGAGCAGATTCACAGCTGAGAGCACGCCAGTGTGCAGGTGGCATTGTAAATTACAGCATTTTGCAACAAAAAGGTAGCGAAGGTGCTACCGCGGACGCAGCAACCTTAATCAAGCCTTTGGCTTGGAGGAGCGTCCTTTGTACATACGAAAGCTGAACTGCTCATCCCCTGGGTGAAATTCTCTCTCCATGCAAGAAGCTGAATGAGCCACACATCGCCCCCGGAGCACAGATGGATATTTCCACTTGACAAGCAGATTAACGCCGTTCTGTCTGCGACTCCCCTCACCGCTCCACTGACTGATGTCAGGAACAGTCGGCCGCTACCCAACACAGAGCAGGACAGCTTGTCCGAATTAATAGCAAGTTTATCTTTAAAAGGGAGGAAAATAACCATCCTCTGCTAATAACAGGCATTATTGTCTTTCCATATTTGCTAGTTTTGAGTGAGGATGTTAAGTCCAGTTAGTGTTAACAGCTTGACTTTCAGGTTCTTGGATACTGAGATAGTTTTTATATGTTTAAAGTAAATGCTTGCAGGGGAGTGTGGAAACATTTATATTGGCCTCCAGTTTTCTATCAATTTGGTTTTTATAAATTGATATCTTGATTGAAAACAGGTCAAATACCTATTGAAAGCTACTTTCAGTTGTACCCACGGTGTGCTCTTACCACTGCCCATGTGCTACCGGCCCTAACGCAGTGTCTTATGTAATAACTGTGTTGTTTTTTCTAAAGGAGCAATAATCATAATTTAAAAACGCAGTTTCACAATATATTCTCAGTTAGGTCATCTGTGTTCTGTTCTGTTTGTTTATAGATACAATAGTTCAAGTCATCTAGCTAATGCAAGCTTAGTACAAATGTGTAAGAAAGCATCTCCGTATGTCGAAATGATGGACGCCGTGTGCAAACTCACCTAGCAGGTACAGCTCCCTGGGCAGCAAGTGGTGGAGAAGGTACGCATCGCCCACCTCGGGAGGGGATAAACTTTATTTATCTTTGTTTGCCCTCAAGTATGACACTGGGACAATATATCGTTCTAACATGCATGACCACCTGAAACTCCAAAAATGCTGTGGTTTTGATTCCTGCAGACTTTAATAGGAGCTTATACACCCTGTAACAATATGCCATAACATTACCTCTCAGGTTCTTTAAAATAAACAAACTTAATGGTTCTGCAAAGAAGTTAATGGAGAGTATCTTTGTTGCTTTATGGATTTACCGAGGTGCGTTCACTGGTCCCCTGCCCAAGAAAGAGCTGGCCCCTGAAGGGCAGCTGACTCAGCAGAGTGACAATGCAGTTACTTTGCATTTCTATATGATTTACATGGAGCATCGCTCCATGCCAGTTCACAAAGGTGACGTTTATAGTTCGGACAGGAAGGCTACCACCTTTCCCATCCCAAATCTGACTGTTTTAGAATTACTGTGTAAATCAAAAGTTTGTATTTAATTATTTATCTGCTTTTATTTGCCAGGAAACAATGGCTTTGAGCCTGCAATAAACTCAAATGAACTACCCAATTAATTTCCCAATGCTTCTGTTTGGCCGCAAGGATCACAACAGTCCAAACAGCACGCTGGTATTTTTTAAAACCTCTCTCCCTATTCTTGTGCCATTTTCTGCTACAATCCCTGCAGGACCTTTCATAATGAAAATACAGTAGATGGATAGAGCAAAGTAAGGATTAGAGCAAAATATGGAACAGAGCAAAATAGACCAAATCAATGAGTCAAATGTGACACTTCACAGCACAGTTAGGACTTTCCAAACAATGTTTATGTTGAGCAAGTGAATAGCCTTTACTCTTTTTTTTTTTTTTTTAGCATGAAGCTGTATTTTATCAAGGAGCCCATCTAACACATTGTGTTGCAAAATAGGCAGATTTTAGACATGACAATGCCATTATTCCTCCTCATATGAAAGATGGGCCATAAGTTCTTCTAAGATTAATAAGAACATCTGCTGATATCTACACAATGCTGCTTGTTGTACTCGGCTCTTTGATCCTGTTTTTTCTGATGAACTGCCGGAGGGATGAAAGCATATCACCTTAGCACAAAACCCTCCCTTTGTGCAATGAGCATTCAAGTGACCAGGTTCATGTTACAAACAAGAGTAAGAACCAGCGCTGCGATACGAAGATTGTGTCTATTCATCTGACTGGTTCCAGTGACTGAACACACTGCTACAATCAACAGTCCAAAGTCAGAAGTACATCTACTATGGCATTAACCGGAACAAAAAACAATATTTGCAAAGGTAAACTGCCTTAGTAACACAGAGACTGTCACATGCGGATGAAAGCAAAACACCTGAAGAGTCAACGCCTATGCTCCAAACAGCCTTCATCCTCCGCCCTCCTCGTGAGAAGTCTTTAGCATGCTGACACTTCATTTTTAAGTACTTTGAAGTCAGTAGCATATACCATCGGCTTCCTGAGACGTGTCATCACACGGGCACACAATGCTCCAAGCCCATTTAAGGAGTTGCAAGAAGGACAAGGAGCTTTCTGCATTCCTGAGGTGACTGAGGTACACGATGTCTGGCCTTCCAGTTCTGCTTGGGTTGCTGGAATTCTAGGGGATCATTAGAAAATAGGCAAGATGGTCTGGACAAGAGACATCCACCCATGGAAGCAATGCATGGACGCGGAGTGAGGACCATACAAGAGAGGTGGCTGTGTGCATGAGTGTCGTCACATAGTGTCATATACAGTTGCTTAGTATAATCATGCTCTTCTCTCTGCTAGCTCCCCAGCAAACATTTGAAAAAGTCCATTGAAGCTGCATTGTCCTTCTGGGCAGAATTACTTTCACTGTTTTTTTTCTTGTAATTACTACTGGACAGGCACGGAACAGTAGCCACTGGTACATGTGTGTTACAGACAGTTACAGACAACTCCAAATTGCTTTTAGAGCTCCTAACAGAATTTTGCTCTTACTCTCGTCCCTTGTAAAATGCCACAACAGAAGAACACTGATATACTACCACTTTTCAGTATTTGATAAATATGTATGGTACATTGTTATGTCAAAAAGTTCCTTCTCATCTGTCAGTCCAATGCAGCAAAAAAGAATTTAGGCAATACCACAGGGAAAAGAAGCTGCCGTTACTGCTCCCAGTTCCTAAAAGGAAGCCTGAAATGCTATTGATGCTCCTAAGCTGCCTGCAGAGGAAGACACCTAAGACTGCACACACCAGATTTGAGGACTGAGTCTTCTTCTTTTCCCTTCGCTTCCCTGACAACAGCAAAGACACTGCGTATGAAACCTTTACTCCTCATGACTCTGCTTAGACAGTAGGCATCCTGCATTAGACAGGATGCAGCAGATCTCGCTTCAGGTACCAAACTCCAGGGTCTGAAGATGTCAAAACTCAGTACCCCAAGAACACCAAATAGCAATCATCTGACAATACTTATTTGTTTGATAATTTAGAATAAAGAAAGTACTAGGTAAACACTCAAAATTAGGACTTGGTAAGATTTGCAGAGCAACTAATTTATATTTAACAACAGATCATTTAGATGATAAAGAGTCAAACTGGTGTAATACCCTGAACTTCCAGATAGGCTCTGAGCTCAAGTGTTTTGACTGACTGAGCATATAGTTAGCCAAGGTCCCAGTTCTGGTTTTATTGACCTGACCAGATATTGATTTAAATGAAGGCTGGACCAGTATGGGATATAATCATTTCTCTGTTCAACTGTCAATCTGCTCACTGTTTGCATGCTTGTCGAGGAAAAGCATACATTCAGACAACTGTGAGGTCTTTCACCCAGATACACATTTACCAAAATTCTGCAAGGGAAGATAATATTTAAAATTTAAACTACTAATTTAAATATGAAAAATAAACCAAACATGACATGATTCTACCCACCTCTCATCCTGTATGTCATAAATACCAAGATCCTAAGCCCATATTTTAGCTTCTCCTTAAAAAATTTGAACACCATATATTTTATTGCTTTCAAGAGGAGGAGGGATGATTACCAAATTCATTAGCAGCTAGTAATCGACATCTTAGAATTTATGGTACACTTTTGGGTTTACTTCCTTAGTAGGGATTTGGTCCATTTTCAAGATATACTGACAACTGATTGTGTAATCAAAGAGCATGTTTGCAAAACAATGTATGTGATAGCCAAAATCACTAAGCTCCACCAAGTGGCATAAGAGAGAAGGTATTACCATAACGTCCATGCATTGGAATGGTTTCAAGAGCAATTGCAATCTCCCTTTAGCCTGCCATAATTAAGTACACAGCTACTTTTGTTCTCTAACTCATACACGGAAGATTGGGGGAAGGTGCCCTGTGATAGAATAATTATACATATAATATTCAGCTCGTGGTCCTGCAGTACAAGCGTACTCATCCATCCCACCGGTTATGAGGTTGATTGTGCAAGTGCCACACTCCTGCATAACTATCTTCAGAATCACTGCCTCTTATGAACGTACACATCTGGCACACAAACATCTGGTGTTACTCAGTCCTGTTTTGGCAGCATATCAGGCAGGACATGCATGGTATTACCAGCGCAGAAACCAAAGATGGCTCCTGCCCTGAAAGGTACCCAGCCATTAAACTAACCTGTATCTCGTTATGAAAACACTAGGAAAAGTAGATAGCATGCAAGAGAAGATGACAAAGACAATGGCATGCCACAAGTGCTAACTGACGGTCTTGATTCTCAAGAGAGGAACATCTTCAGAAGCCCTACTCCATGCCACAGGTTCAGATTGCCTTTTTCACTCTGGTTTTATTAGACAGGTCTCAAGTGATGATTAGGTTGAGTCCAAAAGCTTGTCCACTTTTTCCAGCTGTGTCAGCTGATATGATAAAGACTATCAGCATCCTTTAGAAAAAACAAACAAACAAACAACCCTTTATTGCACAGAACTCCAAGGATGTTACTTCTAGGTTCATTCAACAACATGTTTAATATCAATCCTGCCACAGTGTTTTCTCCTCCCAGTGATTTGTTCAGAATTGCAGCACTCCCCCAGAGCAGAATTACCTGTGTTCTGGAGGTGCCAGACAGAAAGGCAGATCTCTCTGTTCTCATTGCCACATCTGCAGAAACTGAGGCTGAACATGCTATGGGAAAAATCCCAATAGCCTGGGACATGTCACATAGTGATATTAATAACAAAAGCCCATTAAAGCTACTCATAATACTCTTATCAGTAGTGTTTTGGGGTTTTGTTTGTTTGTTTGTTTAAGGGACCATTAGATGTTCTATAACATGTTTTAAATTCTGAATTTAGCATGGCAAATAAGTCAAATAGACCTTCAGTGTGCCCAGGGCATTAGAGGCAGAGGGCACGCTGGGAGAATAAAAGCAGTAACTTGGTTTACTGTGCATCCCCAGGCAGCTGAATCGGGGTGATGGAGGGCATGGTAGCAATAAGAGGGAGATGCTGAAGCTGCCGCTGCAACCATCAGGCATGTCAGGATGCTGGCTTATAATCACACCAGTCAAGGACTGATAGGTTAGCAGCTAGCCTCAAGCTGGGAAGGAAAGAAAGGAAAAACCTAGGAAAAAAAGCAACCACCACCTCCCCCACCCCCAGCCCCCCCCGCCCCCACCCCAAGAGAAAAACAACCCCCTCAAAAAAACAACCAAACCCCCCCCCCCCCCAAGCAAAAAGAGTGAACAAAGTGCAGGGTAAAGCACATAAGAAAAATAGGTGATACCATCTTAAAGTATCAGGGTTAGGACCTACTAGAACCAGATTTGGACGTCTCATTTGAGCAGAGAATCCCATAAATATCTTCACTCTTTTTCTGAAGATTGCTCTGCTCAGGAAGCAGGTCTTTAGCATCAGCACAAATATTAGAAACTTGTTAGAAACTGGTATCGAGAGATTTAATGCTTGGGGATTTTCCAAGGAGTTTATTTGAGCTATTGAGACTTGTATACAGAACTTATAAAATGAGAAAACAGAGCCAGAAAGCCTGTGGATGACAATGTGATAACTTGAAGGAATTTGATTAACTGTCCTTTCTCTGCATGGCAGCCTGCTGAATCTTGCCATAAGCCAAAGTTATCCTCGGGTTTGGGCTAACTAAGCATTTTTCCAGGCATATTTGAATTCTTATTCCACATAACATCTTATAAAAAAACCCATGGTCATCTTTGTTTATCAGTCTCTTATTAGTCAGACCAGAATGACTAAAGCTCAGTTAAACCCTGCAAGCTATCTAAAAATAATATTAGATTTTAACCTTTGCCCAAGGCAATTCAAGGTATTTTTCTCCCTCTCGCATATTACTTGGCTAAGTAACGTCAGGACTGACATTAAAAGAACTTCCCTAGCACAGAGGAGAAGCTATTACTGTGTTCCCAAGGTTTAAAGATGAATGCCTTTTAATATAAAAGTTTCCTAGCAACATGTGTTCTTAGCCTGGAATGTATTCCAAGACCAGTGATGCTTTCAGTATTGTATCTATCCCTCTGTTTGAACTAGTCGCTGTGCTCTGTTGCCATCCTTGCCTCCACAGCCCCTAGTATCACAGAACAGTAGTCTCCTTTTCCTAGGTTCAGCTTCTCACCGTCTCCCACTTTGGTCTTACACATGAAAATATCTACCCACCCTTGTCTAGTAATGTGTATTTTCTGCCTTTCTCCATCGTTCTGTAGAAGTATCTCCCTTTTTCTCGCTGAATATCAGTCTCCTGAATACTTCTGGATCTCACATGACTTAGATGTTACTCACACTCTCCAAACTAGGGAACTGTTTTTTTCCGTGGATGTAAAGCTGCGGGCAGCTTAAGGATGCTCCTGGACCGGCACCATCACTCATCCACCTGCAGTGCATTTTCCAGCATTGTTTGTGGCCAGCAAAAGCACCTTCCGCAAAAGGAGCTACATCCTGAACAGAGAGAAATAAACACAGAAAAAGTCTTATCAAACCAGGTTTTTAATATGCTTGGGGAAGCAGCAAAGGAAAGGAAGGTGGGACCAACAGAATTTCCTAGGATGCAATTTCCTCATGAAATGACAGAGAAATTGCTCATGGCCAAGGACGAGCCAAGGAGAAAAAAAGATACCAGCTACGCATCGGCTTTGCACTCTTTATCCCTCCTATGGCAGAGCACATATATGTAACACTGTCTTGTGTTGCTGTGTGACACCGTGTTTTCACACAGTATCCTGTAGCTCCTTGGAGAGGGAATCGTGACTGAAGGCATTGTGCCAGGGCAGTGGGTCTTGAGTAAAACCTTTTGGTGCATGGGTGCTGGACCCAGGTCCGTGACAAACGGTTCTTCTTCCCAGGAGCAGCCCCAGTCCGGGCTGCCACCCTCTCCATCCCAGACCATTCCCCTGTCAAGAACAGGAGCTTTCAAAACGTGGAAAGGAATGACAGGGAGGGCACAGGTAGGGGGATGTGATTCTGGGGAATTAGTTACAGCTGAGAGGAAAAAAAATCCCACCCCTGACTGTTTCTTGGAGGAATTGGGCCCAGATGCCTGGACTGAAAAGTGCAGACAGATGACCGTCTCCTTGCCAACATGAAAAAATGCCAGAAAGAAAAGCAGCATGTGCTGATCCTCCACTGTGACCGGGGATGCCAGCAGGCAGACGTGTTGAGGAATTGTGTGAGAAATTACACAGCCTGAGACAGAGGGGACTGTGCCTCACTCACACCTCAGCAACTGGAGGGTGGACGCCTGGAGTTTGAGATGAAAGTCCACTGTCTTCCACAGCGCCCAGGAACACTTGAGGATGTGGGGCATTAAGAACCATACAATGTGCAAAGGCCAAATAATCCAGATCCCAAAGGGAAATTAGCTTGCTCTAAGCACTCTTAAGCACTTGCGCGTGGTCTCGGTGGAATAGGAGGGCGGTGGGATTTGGGACAGCTCCTTGCCAAGCCAGCCTTTTCCAGCAGTTGCTTCTATGGGAAGAAATACCAAAAAATTGTACAATTTACTCTTTCCTTGGGTTTAATCCCATTTAACAGCTATGAGAAACCTCTAACTACATGGCTAAACCAGGAGGCAGACTGCTAGCAAACACTCTATAGAGCAGCATACAGGAGTAATACCTGAGCTCTTTAAGGATCCCTTTTTCACTTTTTTTTACTGTCAAAACATAGTAGTGAAGTGAAAACACAAAGTTACGCCAAAGCAGCTGATGGCAATATCCCTCATCAGAAGGCCACAAGGCTGAATTATAGATGCTTTAAAGAACATTACTCTCAATTTACTCAGTTACTTCCTGCACTGAGAAATTAATCTGTAATGTCACAGAACACATCTCAATTCTTCCTTTCAACAGAAGAACTGCAGCAGCAGCAGCAGTGAAGGTGCCCAGTGAACTTGCCAGCCCTGTTTGCTCCAGTCTGCCAGGGGCTGTGGGGAGCTGGAAGGCAATCCCAGAGCCCCTGCAGTGGGCTCACCAGGCTTTGCAGCTGCCGTAGGACAGGTCAAAAACCTTCGCTGGCTTTGTCTACTCACCAAGTGGTCTCAGTGTTACAGGAGCTATAAAACAGATGGCATATACTCTGTACATTAACCTGCTTTCGTTAACCCCCGCTGCAATCGTCCTCGTTGGTGTATTGCGGTACCTTGTTGCAGAGGAGTCAAGAAAAGCCGAGAAAAATTCCAGCACACAAGCTGTGAGAAGACACATGAACCCGCTCCAACTGTTTTGAGAATTCACACACCTACATCCAAGAGGGGTTTTCTTCCATGGCTTAATACAGATACGAGCTCTTTTTCTTTGATTGGGAGAAATGTGAAGCACAAATAACTTCAGAGAAAGGGTCCTCCTGGTGCACTGGGGGCTGCCGGAGGAGAGGAAGGCTGTTTTTCTCCCTTCGACCCTTCAAACTAGCCCACTGCCATGACTGTTTGGGAGCCAGTGGCTTTCTGAACGCAAATTCCTTGATGCTGAATGTTACCAATCCGGCAGCGTTCTTACAAGAGACAGATTTGGACTTGGCAAAGGGGAGGCATAACTAGGATTCCTCTGCTGAATGTCAGGGGTGTCTCACCCTCTCCCTTCCTCTCCTAGGGGACTGGGCTGCAAAAGGACTCTTGGAGATTCTGTATTTTCTATTATTCTGTTAATTCTTTGATAAAAGGCATAATTTTGGTTCTTGCTATGGGAGGAAAATATTCACATAATTTTTACAGTGATAATTGCAGTACACACAACCAAAGCTTAAGCCATATGTTTTCATTTGGCTTACAGATCACACTTTTTGCACTATCTTCTCTCTTTATCAGCTTCCACATCTTATGTACGTTATTTATAGATAACTGCCTTCTTCATACAGTAGCTTTGCCCCTAACCAGACTTCTGCACTTCTATCTTTCACTTACTGGTAATATGTTTCACCTACCTTTCATCACTCTCCTCTGTCCCGCAATGCTCAAAGACAACCCCAAAATGGCTGCTTCCAAATGTTTTTGGTTTTGCCTTGAAACAGAAGACTAACTAGAGAGGTATGCAGTCTAAACATTGCTCCCCGGGCAATGTGCTGCACCATCCTATTCAGCTGTGAAATGAAGGGATCTCAATGACTTTTCTTTTGTGTTCAGAATACTCTGAGACATGGTGCTAAATAGTTCGGGTAAATCAAAGCTAAAAGCTATTATTTCTAAATTAGAAATCCCTGCAACAAGGCACTTGCAGTCCAGTGCAAATTTTTAAGAAGCTTTTCCAGAAAGCCAAGAGATGTGGCAGAAATGGCTGGAAGCCGTTCTTGCCAACTCCATCCATAAACTCCAGACAAATACAAAAACGCTGCTGGAGAACAGTGTTTGCAGGTATATTCTGCTTCTTGTTTATGAGATGAAGATATAAAGAAATGGTTATAAAACATTTATTGGTGAGATACTGAATTCTTCATGGTTAGTTTGGTTACACCTCGCCATGGCCATGTTTTTGAAACCTAACTGACCCTGTCTGACTTTCTGCTGCCCAACGATTTGGGACACGTTGAATCATGTTGTTCACAGAATCCCACAGAAGGAAAAGTCTTTCTTTTCCTAAAATAAAACCCTGAGATTTTCATCCTGTACTCCAGCGCTCTGATATTAAGACGACAGGCATCTTATCTAGATCCTATTTCCACATGCAATTTTCACCCAGCAAGAAGCCTTCAGGCTTTAGATTAGATCAGACAACAATACCATTAGAAATACAGAAGGATATAAATCATGCCCTTTCTGATTACAAATTTCCCTGTACAAACTTAGAGGCCCTCTTTTGGCACTACTTTCTATACTCTTTATGCACAATATAACAAAGTCAATCAAAAGCACGTGCCTCCCCTCTTTCGCCTTCTTGCCATGTCACACCCAGTAG
This sequence comes from Falco peregrinus, assembly GCF_023634155.1. Classification (NCBI taxonomy): domain Eukaryota; kingdom Metazoa; phylum Chordata; class Aves; order Falconiformes; family Falconidae; genus Falco; species Falco peregrinus. Next base: position 109,993,341 of record NC_073725.1, on the reverse strand, counting down.
CAATTTGCTTCGTGGCAGGCAACACATGAAAAGAAATAAGCACTAGGAGACCATACTTCTGATCCCAACCTGTGATTTTACACGGTTACTCCTATGGGCTACCACGCTGTCTTTACCAGGTTGCAAAGCCTGCAAACTGAGAAAAACTAACCTAGGGAAACACCAGCCTAACCAGGTGCAGCCTGCGAGCCTGCGTATGGGAAACCAGAAGCTAAATACAATGCAGATAGCTCATGGCACCAGGTTGTTTTCTCCCTTCAGCTGAAGCACACGTCTTCCTTGCTATTTGCTTGCTTTGCACATGTTCTTCAGAAGTTAACGGTGAGTGTTACAGCTTGATACTGTGCCACCTGTAAACTAGCAAACGACAAGCACCCCCCAGCCCAAGAGTGCTGCCCTACACATTATTACCAAAGCCACTGGAACACAACAGCTAGAGTAAAATTGGATCCTATTATACTCTAAGCTCATAATCCTTTTCTGTCTCTTTAAGCATGCAAGAAGCTGCACTATTTCATTCAGGTAAGTGTAAAAGAATTCCTTCATAAACTTCATAAATTTGTAATTTCCTGTTACCACACACACTATTAATTCTCTGCTCTAAAGCCATCACCCGGATTTCAGATGGGTGCACAGCACCACCAGTAAGGTATCTTCAAAATTCTGCTAACATTTTTTCTGAAATGAACTATTCCAAAAAGGACAGAAGTCCAAGCTCCCCGAGCAGCCCCCGGGCGTGGAGTGAGGTGTCTCCTGGCCCTTGGCAATCCTTCAGTAGCACCGAGTCCTTGTAGCTGTCCAGAGTGGATTCCTCGGGGGCAGAAACCACCCTCAGCAGCCTCGGGGCTCCTCCAGCTCCTCATGCTCACGGTCACCTTTGTGCTGTCATGGGCCAGGCACTGAGTGAGTGAGACCAAAAGGTCCCTGCCACTTTTCCTTCCCATTTGATATTGCTTTCATGTAATAAAAAAAATTGCACTGAACGTCCAAGGTATCTTTCTGATCTCAGTTTTGCTGACCAGGCACATAAACTTAATTTTAACTTCCCAATTCTGATTTTTTTTTTTGCAGAAATTTTTATTCTTTCTTAGGTTCACATCTTAAAACTTCATTTCTTATTGCTTGCACTCTGTTTTGCTCTAAAAATACACCTGTGGTGAACTTAAGGAGGGAAAACCCAGTTAACACCTGTATTCATAATTTCTCATTTTCTTTAAAATTTTATGCTAGAAATTTTGTTGGAACGGCTCTTTAGTGCTGTTTCTGTTCTCTGCAATTAATGAGACAATGGCAAAAGACTCGGAAACTTCAGTGGAAATAGAGCTGAGGGCTACCATTGCAACAAGGCTGCTGTTATTCCGAAGTTTCGTGAACATCCTGCGCTGCAGCGGCTTGGGGAACCATTTTGCTCATTTTAGCCGTCTACATTTTCATTAATAGGCAGTGCGGTTATTCCTTCCCCATGGAGCCATAAAACTGTAAATAGCAAAAAGAATAAGAATAGGCAGTCAGTCAAATGACAGAATATTAAAAAGGTCATAAGTAGTACACAACACCAAAATAATTGAATGACTGTATTAAAGAGCGGAATTCCAATAATAGCTCTCTACTCCAAGATAATATCAACATGAAAAACTAGCACAGAATGTTTAATTCAAGTAACAGTGAATCTGGAAATTAGAACAGTTTATAAGACAGGTTTTTGCCAACACCCGGATTTCTTTTCCAGATGTTGGCTAAATTCTGTGAGCATTGTCATCCTTTTTCACTGGAGGTCTTAATGGTGTTCTGTTCCATGAGAATGAAGCAGAACTGAGAAAAGCCTCAGTTGTTCATCGTGACCCTCCACATCCGTTTCCAGTGAAACACACTTTCCTTGAAAGGCTAACGTCCAAGCTCTGCGAAGCTCAGTAAATCACGCGCATCCCCCTCAATTATAAAAAGACACACATTGGTACAGAATCAATGCGTACTGATCATGGGTGCAACCCCGGGGAAAGAGGGAGACATATGATTGCATATTGGATGGTAGATCAATGGCTTGTGAGCCCATCATCCTGGGAGAGGCAAACCAAGCTGCTGAGTCATTGATTATTTCAAATACTGCACACAGTATTTTCTGTCCCTGAATAAAAGAAAGCCTTTAGGCATTTAAGACAAACTCAATGGTTTCTTATATTAAACTCCTGAAAAGGATGCCAGATCTTCAAAGGCTTCAAAATCTGTGCTGTTTCCATAACTATAAGAATTGTTTTACTTCTAGGATTTTCGTCTAAAAACTATATATAACCTTTCAGGGCTTCTGTCAGAACACCATAGATAGGGAAAAATCTGTGTTGCTACTGGAGACCAAAGTGAGGAAGGGATAATATTTTCTGATGGTACCAGCTGACAACGCACCATAAACGTGGTCCTCAGCTGTAATAATGGACATCACCTGAAAATCACCCTTCTGGCTGGGTAAAGCATATTTGTGTCAGACAGGGATATTAGAATTAGACAGGGAAAAGAAGTAGCGTGCAGCGCTCACAATTAAATTCCCCAGCAGCACGTTTTTAAGTTTCAGGATATTGTGAGCATGTCACTGGAAATTAATGTGAGGCTGGTGCATTTCACTGCATAACGCAAAGGTTAATCTACATTTTCATCACATTGATATGTAATAAACTATAAACGGGGTGATCATTTCTAGGGGGTGAATGTACCATCCTGTGACAAACTGGAAGCTGAAGGTGGCTCAGCACTTCACCCAGGCACAGAGCCACCTGAGACCAGCTTCCACCAGGCTGGTCCTAACCTTTCCTGCTGGGGAAATCACTTCTTGGCCAACCAGTTAAATCAGTTCACAACATTTAGGGAAATTTAGAATATACACCCTAAACTGGCAAACCCACTAATTTCTAAAAGAGGTATAAGTTAAAGCCTGGCATCTTGCTGAAGAGCAGAAAATACTGTGGGAAACAAGTGTGGATTTGGATGAGGATGCCTGGTTTCCACCTGGCTTCCACTCTTTCTGTAACTGGAGCTTTAGGAGGCCTTATAGCCTGCCATTCATGGTAAGCAGGATAACTAATTCTACTGCTGTTTCTATTTGTAAATGTTTTTTTCAATAACTTCCTTGCACTTTATAAAGGATCAACTTCCTTTTCAAATAGTGTTATTTAATATTATCAGTAGTTTTTAAATACTGCTGTAAACAAGGGTACAGTGATCTTCTTACAGGCTGGAAAAGTAGTTAAAACATGAGGCTTTCAGGTCATGCATCAGAGAGGCACTATAATTAGGTTTTGGCAGCTTTTGACAACAGGGCACAGAGCATTCTTCACTGCATTTCATTACAAGTTCAAACAAACTTTAAGAATAAAATATTTTGTACAAATTTGCTGTCGCATAGATGGATTTACAAAGTTTTTACAGAGGTTTGCAGAAGATATTTGCTAAAAAGTTACATTCAAAAGTTGTTTTTTTTTTAATTTTAAAGCAAAATCCTCATTCCTCCCTTTTGCATAATATCTAGTTACAGTTGGATCTTTTGCTATTTCATTTTGTGAGGCAGAATTGCTCTATATAAGGCAGTAAAATAATACCTCAGCTGGGAATTCTTCAAGCTCTTTCTTTTAAGCATTTATACTTTCTAAAATGTTATTCTAATTTTACCAAGAGAGTCCAGCTTCAATAAGTAACTGAAACTGTATCTGTGTTCAGTAGATTGGACATCCCTGATCTGAATCACAGGGGAACAAAAATATACCTTTGTCCTCTGCACTGAAACCCTGACGGTTGAAGCCAGCTCTTCCCATTGATCTCACAGTTTTTACAGCAGGATTAACTATTCAGTGCCAAGTTCTGCTGCTGGGTACAGACCCATTTGGTTTAATTACTCAATAATAGAAACGCTGGAAAAATAAAGGATCGGTTTCCGTTGTGACCTATTTAAATATTCCTGGTTGTCCTTAAATTGTTTATAGCAAGGATATGAACGAATTAATGAAGTAGACAACAATAAGGACTGTATCACAGCAAGGAAATCATCGCCACTTGGAAACGCATTTTCCCGATGTACCAAATATACTTTTTTTTGCTAGAAGACAGTGAAAATGACTGAGTACTCTGCCTGCCTTCCTCCCCTCAGCTCCCTCCCAGGGGTATCAGTGGCCTGAAACAAGCAGGCTGAGCTGGTGGCTGCTCAGCCTGGGGAGGTGCGCTGCTGTGCGTTGCCTCCCAGAGCCCCCCCTCTTCCCAGGGTCCTCTGTGAAAGCCGCTACTGGTAAAAAGGAGGCAAAGCCAGCCTAGAAGTATCCCTGACAATTTTATTTCCTACAAGGAACACTCAGAGGAGCTGGGTTTTGCCAGGGGATGGGGTAGGAGCTTATTGGTGGAATGTCATGAGCAAACAACTGATGCTTTGCAGCATTTTGATTGTTACGGTAAAACAAAAGCCCCAGCAGGGCTGTCCTGCTCAGAGCTACGGGGGCAGTTAGAGCACAGAAAGCACATCCTTCTCAAACACGGTGGCATTCAGCTGGGGGACTCCCAGAGCTGGAAGGGCAACAAAGAGAAATAAGAGGCTGGGGATGCCACGGAGAACAACGCCAGCATGGGCAAAACAGTCACGTAGGGTCTCTGACACAGGGTGGGAGAAGATCAAGGGACAGTCATCCTGTAGCGCAGCACAGATGTCGTAAAGGCACTCGGTCTGCTTTTATCAACATCCTCAGAAATGCTTTGCCAGCGTTTTCATAGATAGTTGTGCAATATAAGCCTTTGTGTTATCAAAGAGCCATATGACACAGGCTTTGCCGGGCTCCCTGCTCGGGGAGCCGCTTGGCTGCAGGGGCTGCTCTCACAGCGCAGCAGCAAAGGCCTTTTGCAAGTATATGGTTGTATTTAATGCCTCTTGCAACAACTTAAAATAGCTCTATTTGCTTTTCTTTTGTCATAACAATTTCTTCACTCCCAAGCTGGAGCAGAAGAGTATTTTCTCACTTGATTAATGCCCCTCTAGCAGAATGACTTATAAATAGACATAGGGCAAGTGTTGCTGAAGTGTAGAGGGCTTGAGCCTGTCTACCACGTTCAGTTTCATAATCAGGAACATACTGCTTCCCAAGATTTAGCCCTCCTCTTTTCCATTCTTCTGACTCAAAAATAGGCCTCTGTTAGATACTTTCATAACCACCATATGGTGCCTAGAAAACCTTTCATACATTTGCAGCTCCCCAGGGCCTGCTCTAGATTTAAGAAATAGATTTCTGAGCCTGACAATCATTTACAGCAGCTCAAACAATTTTTAGAGGTGGGGTTTGTTACCTCTTTTCTAGCACTCAATACATTTGTCCAGAAAACAGGCAGCATCTCAAGACAAGTGGCTCCTCAGTGAAACTGTGTATTGCCTTTTTGATACATCAGATTTTATGCTTGATTTAAAATGCTTGCTCTTGCCGTAAAAGTACATGGAAGTCAAGATTTCTCTTCAGTTCTCTAAGCACATCCATTACATCCCTTCTCGCCCATATTCTCCCTGCCTGCCATTTGTCTGGCTTATTTCTTACCTGCTTTTCTCAGTAGCTTGTGTTTCAAAAATCCTTTTGCAAACAGATGGGATTTCAAATATCACGTGATTACATTTGCAGTATTATTTATCTAGATCACTGTCCATCTTCTCACATTTTATGAGGGGGCCACTGCCACATTCTCTTAATTCCTTTAATTCAATCCTGGCAAGGTTTATAGGTGCTTCAAGTTGTTTTGGATTTTTTTTTTCCGTTGTGGGTTATTTTTATCAAGCTTGAATTATATCTACATTGTGGCTAGGTTGGCTAGGTTTATTGGAAATCTTTAGGTTTTATCTTTTAAACTAAATTTCTTCTTGAAAATTGTGATACGAGGCATTCACATTTATTTCTTTGTCCTCTTTGTTTTAATGGCTTCTATAATTTCTTCTGTTCCATAGATGAGGATAATGAATTCCCATTAATTTTGAAAGAACACAAGGTAACCTCACCCTCCGCAGTGCCCAATCCTAAAAGATTTTACAGTTTCAGAGTATACTATTGTTGCTAGAATGACTATTCCCCTTCTTCTGAAGGCATTTTAAGACAGCTGAAAGTGAATTGATCTGAAAAATTAACAACTAACCTTTCCTACAGAAAAGACCAAAGATACACTCTGAAGTTCAGGAATTTAATTAATTCCTTCTCATTCCTTCTGGAAGTTCCTTGTCCTAGCTGGTTTTGACACACACACACCCCACCTCCAATGGAAGCAGAAATACTTGACAATAATCATGTAGCTCGCCTTCCTTACACCACTGAAATGTCAAGGACATGCTCCAGATTGTGCAAACGGTTTGTTTTGGGGAGACTTCTGGCCAATTTACCACCCTAGGCGTTCGATCAGAGTTTTTCCAAGTATCTAATATGTAGCTGTCATTAATTACAACGTAAATAAAAATAAATGAGGCTGCAGTTTCATTATGAAAATTGGTTAGAAAAAATACAGCAGCCTAAAATTAATCTACAGTAGATGTAATATGAAGCCCAAAAGTCAGTGGAGTGCTGTGATGAAAATTAATTGAGCACCCTAAAAAGCATGGACTTACTGGAATAAGTAATTGGGAATAGACACACCTTCAGTAAACACTAGACTCTGGAAGTCTTATTACACACATTTCGGACGCCAGCTAAGAGAATGGTTTAGCAGATCATCTCCTCTATCTTAGCTAACTACCATGACTTTAAAATACGTAGTTTTAGATGCAGGGATTGACCAATTCCTGCATAATGCAGCCATCTGGCAAGGTAACATATAGAAACAGGCTTCTGGTTGCAGAATCTCCCATGACCAGGTTTGTAAAGAATTGCCCAACATGAATGACCCTGATGGGTAAATCTGGTGCAAGACACCAGCCCTCCCCGTATCGCGCAGACGGGGCTACTTCTCAGGGCGGCAGCACGGACTGCTTGCTCCTATGGCAGACAGCGGACATCACCTTACCCTTGCCCAGGGACAGCCCCCCCTGCCAGATGCGGGATCTGCTCAGGTCTGACCATCCAGGCTACCAGCTGAAACCCTACAAAGGTGCCTTCTCATTTTTTTTAGTGATTTTTTTCTTTACATTTTTCCAGTTGGGTGGTTCAAGCATCTTCTCTGGTGGAAACATATTGCAGTGAGCAAGCTTTCAGCAGAATAGCAGAGGCATTTTCCTTGCTAAAGCACATAATATTTTGAGACATCCAAGACCTTAGCAGCTATAATAAAAAACAGCATGATAACAAACACTGTCATATCCATTGCACTTGTGAAATGATTTGCAAAGTTTCTTACCACAAACAACAGAAAAGAAACATTATACAGATTTTTTTCACTCAAGCAAGGGGTATATTCTCGACTAATCAAGACCTCCTACACCAGCGCACAGGAACTGGCCTGTTTAAAGCATGCACTGACCCTAGATCACTGGCTGGTGGGCTGCTCCTCACTAACATGGAAAATCAGCATGAACTAGCAGCTACAGAAAGATGTGGTAGGGTCTTGCAATCTTGCTGCCCAGTATTATCATTTTGTAGGGAAACAGGCTGATTCTAGCTGCCCAGTGAAGTTAATGAACATAACAGCAGGAACGAATAGCTTCAGATACAGAAAAATAAAGAAAACCAGCAGGGAAACACTCATGTGGAGGAATAAAACCTTTGGTCAAGCTTTTTACTGGGGCATTATTTCTGCTGTCAGAAAGGACATACCTTACCAAAGAGAGAGACAGTCCGAGTGCAACTGCGGAGAGCTGTTGTTTTCTGCTAGAGCTGGATAAGGATTCACACCATCCAAAACCACTTTATGATGCCAATAACATAAGTACATAGTGTACCACTTTCAACACCCTTCTGCTTTCAGCCGTTCTCCGGGTTGCTGTATATTTTCATTATGGTTTATATTGGTGTGCAGCTCTATTCATAACTCGTATGAACTTTCTTCGTAGCTTCCTTCTGCAATAGAAAAGAGATTCTTCCTTCCTTGCACATGGCAACCCAACGGCAAGAGTTAATGGGACAGATTATCAGAGAACAATCCCTGTCATATATCACAGCTAAGCTGCTAGGCAAGTTTTGACTGAGGAATTTTCCGTTAGCTGTGCTTCCTCTACCTGCATACTCCCTTCAACATTTTTTGAATGTGAGGTGTAAAATAACTGGGTAACATACCTGCATGTTAGATGAGGTTCCTGTGTGTGTGAAATGGCATCAGTGGTTAATCTGGTTTCTGGGAGCTGTACTACTTACATAGAATCTGAGACAGACCTGAAAAACCTTATTAAAAAAAATTCTATAGAAAAAGAATATACCAATACAAACGTGTACCAAATAAAAGTTTAAGGGCAGTGACTGCCCAATTCTATTACTCTTGGGCTGAAAACTGGCAGCTGTCTTTTGTCACAGTCATAGCCAATAATACCAAGGCAAGTACTACAGCACTAACCAGTTAACTGCTGATAAAATTAATTTCAAAAACATTCTATTCTTTATTATTAAAAAAAGACTGTATTAGTATGCACAAGATAGTAGAGCAAAGCTGTCTTGATTAAAAACTAAGCAAGAATTTTTAATGTTACTTTTAGACTAGATGGAGAGAGAGTTTCTGCTTATTTTCATTACAGAATTTTACACTGAATACAATGGGATACCCCATTACAGATATGCAGATCTGTCAGCAATTCACTGAATGCTGTGACATTTCCACAGTGCTCCACATGATTCAAATAATCAAGGAATGTTAATCACTTTGGGTAAAACCCCTATTGTACAGTTGCTAACAAAATTGCTTAAGAGATAAACCTTTTGGGGATTAAATTCCCTAGGAAGGGAAGAAGAGAGCGGTGATTTTGCTACATCCCCACCCTGACCAGCCAAGGGCCCAAAACAATCAGTCTGCTTGGAGAGACCTCACCCAGATGGGCAGAGCAGCAAGGGACCTTCCGTCCTGGCTGTCCTCCTCAGGTGTGTTATGGAGCCGGGATTTGCACTGCAAGATAGGAAGAAACAGACAAAAAGCTGTCTTAACTGTCTCTAAGTTATTGCACCATGAACCTGGCAATGCCTGATTTTGCTCTAGACAACAGCTATGCTTGTTTGGACTGTAATTAACAGGATAAAAATGTAAAGGAAAAGAAAAAGGTTTTGCTTCATAAATCCTGACACATCATAACTTAATAGGGCTCATTTAAGTCCATCAGAATGTATCTAAATAAGCTGTTCTGGTAGCAGCACAACAACCGCTTCAGGTGTTGCATGTCCCAGGCAAAATAAGCCCCACCCAATTTTAGCTGGATATGTCATTTTAAGAATCTAAAAGATCTTAAACTGGATAAGAGCACATTTTAAAGCAAGTTTCCCTCTGTTTTTAAAGCCAAATAGATTCCATCTTTAGCACAAACGCAAAGGATTATGAAGCACCATTTGAAGAATTGCACCAGGTTTTCCCAGAAGTCTGACTTCAGGTTAATTTTCCTGTTCTGGATCAACTATTTTGAAGTCTTTAAATAACAGATTCAGAAGAAATGTAAAGAATTTTGCAGCATCCACCTAGAACCTAGCTTGATACCTCTGTCTTCTCTTTCTGTGTTCTGCAGGCTAAGGCCTCTTGATGGACCTCTTCAACTTGTCTCCAAGTCTAAGCTCCAAGCATGGGGTTTAGGGGGCCACAGGGGCATGGTTTCATGAGAACAGCGCATGCTTCTTCCCCCTCCATGCTCCCATAAGAGATACACGCTCCTCGTCAGCTCTGCAGCTTTGCCCTGGGGTCTGAGCCAGCCTCCGGTTCTGTTTTCTCAAAGACAAAAATGGAAAAAGTGACTTTTGGGGACAAAACTTTAGATCTAGTCGGAGTCGTTGCTTAGCTACACATGGGCATTTACATTTGTATTGCCTGTCAAGCAAGGAAAAAAGACAACTGTGTTGGAGTAGCAGGAATAAAGAAGTGCTTTAAAAGAGATCATCTAGTCCGACTTGATGCTGTGAGGCAGGCTCATCAAAGCGTATGATGCTCCTGTGGTTACATGTTGTTGCAGCCTGTTCTTAAAAGACCTCCAGCAGTGGCTAATCCACGTTCCACAATACAGGCCAGTGGCCAGGGCCCTGGCAGAGGCTGCTGCCCTCACACCAACAATGGTCCTTTCTCTTCCATTTTGGCAAATGCAGAAAGGAACATCTTCTGTCCTGTAGATGAGGCTAATTCCCTTGCTTGGTTAGTTTGTCAGCTGAGCTTTGAAGATACCCAATAATGTCAGTCCTAGGAGAGCTGTTCTCTGATGAACCCATCATCAAGGACAACACTGTAATGGGCTTTTAAATTGTTTCCCTTAGTCACAGGCTTAAAATAAAAATTAAAAAGAGGCGGAAGAAATAGTACAAGCATTAGACAAATGTAATAGGAATGCTTAGACACTGTAAAAACCAAAGGAGAACATAATTACAGGCCATGTTTCACTGAAAGTGTGAGTCACTAAAGACGACTAAAAAATGCTTTAAATATATATATTCAGCTGTTCAGCTGATAATAATTTAAAAAAAGAACCCCAAACACTTTGGGGCTCCTGTCCTTGAATACCTCTGATTCTCAAATCCAGAAATACAAAAAAAAAAGACCGCATCCTCAGGTAGCGGAGCAGAGAATGCCGATTTACACCAGCTGCAAACCTGCTGATACAGCTGCAGAGCATACAGGCTTCGGATAAAACATACCGGCAAACCCCAGGGATGGTGAGAAAGATGAGTATGTTGGACATATGGCTTATATTTAAGTGGTGCATGAAATCCATCAAGCCGGGCCGCCTGTGAACAGCCCTGTATCCCAGCAACATCGTGTGTGTTGTTAATCTTAGACAGCAGTCAGCAGAGGTGCTTTCAATAAAAGCAGATTTGAAAGGCCCATTTTTAACCACAGTATACTTGTCTGCACCTATATGAGGTCATTGTAAGCTCAGTATGTCATAGCACATCATATCTTAAACTACAGAAGTGGTTTTAGCCTGAGATATCAGCTATCTACTGCAAAGATTATGAGGAATAGTGTTATTTCAGACATGCAAGTGATAGTACCAGTATACAACAGCAGCATGGTTTGGGGTGGGGTTTTTTGCCCAGGTCCTGACAATAGAAAGAAGAGCAAAAAAGGATGTTATGTGTTGGGAAAGTGGAAGTCAAGGTCGCAAGTCTTGTGGCTGAAGTGAACAGATGTCTAAAAATTGCCTGTACCAACATTTCTGCACAACTATTTTACATCCTTTCAGCTACTGAGTGAAACCCTGATGCTGCAGTCCTGTCTTGCGCAGCATGTCACTGATTCCCAGCTCAGAGAGCCACAGGCAAAAGGAAACGCTACAAGCCTGGAGACACTTCACGTGACAAGGAGTGAGAAGTTGTTCTTGTGAAAGACTCTGCTCACAGCGAAAAGTAAGGCAGCCTGCCTTACATCTACCTGGCGCAGCAGCAGCTTTGGGTATTGCACACAGCAAAGTGGTTAAAGCTTCAGGGCATTTACATGCACCTAGTGCATTCCAGTCTTAGGCAGAGCTGGTTCCCTGGAAGGCAGTACCACCAGCATTGCATCGCAAAGCAGAAACTGGCCTTTCCTCATTTGCCCTTGCTTCTCTGGAAACCTGGCCTACAATTTCTTCTCTCCTTTTCCATACCAGTTGCAGAAGAGATGAACACATATTCTGTGTATTATTCCAGCCCTCAAGGTTGACCTACCCCATACATTCACTTCATGTCAAGTCAGTTGCTGCCAGATTGCTTGCATCTCTGCTGATGGTTTCTGCTGGGGGTTATTTTGGTATGTAATGCTGTCTGATGCAATCTGTTGTAAACTTACATCATGGCCTGAAAGTTATCCTACAAACTGTGCAGCAAGGCTCCATCATACCAAAGAAGTTTCTTGGGATTATGTCTTTTTCTTATCAGCTATGCTGCAAAGTTCCTCTTTCATGGGTACCACATACCTGCTCAGAAAAGGGATGCTGTAATACTGTAACACCAAATTAGGACAATTCTCTATTTCCATATTGCAGGAACAGAAGGGGAAGTCAAGTAACGTGCTGTAGTGTCATGGGCTGTAGTGGAACACTGAGAATCTTCTCCAGCAGAGAACCTGCTGCATTGCCTGGTGGAACCAGTGACTTCTGTGGGTTGAAATACACATCAGGAGGCCTCCAATCCAACCTCCTGCTCAAAGCAAGGTCAGCACTGAGTTCAAACAAGGTTGCTGGGTGTTACCCAGACATCTCCAAGGACAGAGATTATACAACCCCACTGGGTCCTTATTCCAGTGTTAGTTATCCTCACAAGGAAAAATCCTCCATGGCCTCTTGTTTTCCCATCGTGCCCCTGAGTGAAATTGTCCTGGTAACCACAGCATAGGAAAGACTTCTGTCATGTTTTCTTCTCTCCTTCAGGCTGAACAAGCTCAGTTCCCTCAGTCTCTCTTCATAGTTCACGTGATACCGCTCCTTGACCATCTTAGGGGCCCTCCACTAAACTCATTCAAGTTTATCAACATCAGAGGGGTCCAAAACTGATGCAAAATTCCATACATGGTCTAGTAAGTATGAAGTCTTTAGAAAAAAAAAAATCACTGTCCCTGATCTACTGATTATGATGCTGATGATAGAGGCTAGCACACTGCCTGTCTTCATTGGTATCAGGCTGTAATGTCAACTCACATTTAACGAACCGTTTGTCCAAACATCTGATTCTTCAGCAGGCTTCTACCCAGCCAGTCAGTCCGCAGCCTGCGCTGTTACAGAGGGTTAGTCCATCCCAGAGCCAAACACTTTGTGTTTGACCTTGCTGGATTCATGAAGTCTTTTCCTCTGGCCTGCCTAGGTCCCTCTCAGGGTGTCCCTGCCCCTCAGCACATCATCTGCCCTGCCTGGTTTGGTGTCAGCTGCAAAGTAGGTGAAGGTGCATACCACCTCCTCCTCCGGGTCAGTGGTAGATATACTAAACCGCACAGGTCTCAGCACAAACCTCTAGGAAACTCCACTTGTAACTTGTCTCCAGGTTGAGCTTGAACTGTTCTTTGAGCTCAACAATCTAGCCAGTCTTTCATTTACCTATTAGTCTAGGCTGTTACTAGGTACTAACTAGACTAACACACATCCAGACTGTACCTCTTAAAGTCTCAACAATGATACAAGGACACTGTGAGAGGTCCTGTGAAAAGCCTTGCTAAAGTCTAGATGGACAACACCTATCGCTCTCCCATCATCCACAGATCTATTTGTTTCAACACAGAAGGCAATCAAGTTGGTGAAACATGAGTTACCTTCAGTAAACGTTATTCCAAATCACCTTCTCCTTCACATGCCCAGAAATAGCTTCCAGAAAGACTTGCTCCTTATTTTTCTAGGCAGAAGTGAGGGTAACTAGCCTGTAGTTCCTTGGATTGTCCTTTGTGCTCTTTTTGAGGATATATACAACATTCGCATTTCTCCAGCAGTCAGGGTTTCCCCCAGCCAACCTCTGCACCCTTTCACAAATGCTAGGCTGTGTCCTTGCAACGGCTTTTTATTCTAAAGCTAAAAGAGCTGTAGAATAAATGTGTTTCACTTGTAGAACAGTTATTTCATTAGGTGATGGTAATTGCTTCCTGCCTTTCCACCCATAAGACCTTAAGTTATTCCTTCTTCTGCTAATGCCAATATTTTTAATATGCCTTTGAGAGTCCAAGACTACGTCAAAAGAAAATTTTCCATCCTGCCTTTTGTCTAAATAGAATAATTGTTTGAAGCTCTACCTCAGAAGCCAATCACATAACAATATAAACCAACTACACTTTCTTAGCATCATCTTTCATGAATTAGAGCTGCTTAATGCATAAGATCGCTGCTTATATATTGGCAATCTCATTTAGCAGCAAAACCATGAAGATGCCAAGCAAACACACCGCATAAATATAGCTCCATCAAACATCAAATGTTTCCTTCAACAGTTCAGTAATTCAAAATTTACATAACATACACAAGAGTAAGGAGACGCAAAACCAACTTCATTCAGGTTAAACAGCAGTGGACAACGCTTGTATAAATACGTTAAAGGGAGCACATATATGTATTTGCATATAAATACACATACAGAGGAGCAGCCTGAGCTGGAAGTGGACACAGTTACCTAAGGCACCTTATTGCAAAGAGGCACAACATCCCCTTTAAGGGGCAGCCTGGCTGCTTTGCTCGTGGATGAAGGAAATAGATGTGGAGGGCAGTCAGTGGCAGCAGCAGAGCTGCAGAAAAAGCCTGCCCCCTACCACAGCCTGAAACACTGATCAAGCCTTAATCACCCTCTAGGAAGGCTGGTAAAGCAGGAAAAAGAATCAGCAACAACCCCAACATACCCAGTCCCCACACCAAAACTGCTTGCAAGACAAAGACTAACTCAGTCCTCTTGTCATAAGCTTCCCCGTGACCCTGTTTTGTCTACAGCTGAGATCAGTTTTGATCTAGCTCTACAGAAACACGAATGACTACTTTTTTATAAATAATCAATGATATTATCAACATTACTCCAAATAACTTCATTTTGTTGTAGAATAATCTATTCCCTCCTCAGCTGCAAGCAAAAGCGGCTGAGACACCATAAGCAGTATAAATGCTGAAGCCATCTTTATAGAATTGCCTAGAGATATCTGAATTAATATGACTCATGCTATTAAGCGCAGTTAATTTTTTCTTCAGTTACTAAATTCTTTTTTATGTAAAGAAGTTTGCACATTGATTTCATAATTATTGCTGTTAATTTTCTACCTAAATGAAATATCTTTCTTGCCGTCCATTTACATGGCATATTAAGGTATATTACAGCAAGTAACAAACCAGCTGTTATCAAGGAAACAAGACACTGCTTGGTGCCTGTAGAACAGCCAGCACATGCTAGCAAATCATCTACATTTCAGACCTATAAAGAGGAGAAAAAATTACCACAAAGGGTAAAGAGTTTTACCCTCTTCTCGCTACCCTGTTGTACAAGGATGGGCTTGGAACATACACACAGAACCTTCAAAATCTTAAAAAATGTTCTCTTATTTAAATTTCAATTATTTGGATTTTTTAGTACTTCCCTTGGCCTGAGGGTTAAAATCCCTGGTTTGAAATTCTAGCTCCAGCAAGTCGAGCAGGTAAGGCCAGCTTTTAGGTTTTACTATGTCTCTCTTTTGCCAAGAAAAGTGAAAGCAAAAAAATCTGTTTATGTTCTATCACTTAACAGGTCTGTATTCCAGTTGAGGGCACCCACATACACATGGATGATATCTGTATATGCATGTAAATACAGGGCACATACATAGGTATGTGTACGGATTAGCTCTCTCACCAGTTAAAATCTTCCAGCTATTAACAACGCCAAGAAGGTAGTCACATTGCTTAAATTAAGTCACTAAAGTTTAAGCAAGAGCTACTTTCCAGGATTTTTTATTGTTACTATGCATTCACTTTAAAAGCATCGCAGAACTCTCATGACATGCCTAGAAAGATACCACCACGCTGGTAAAATAACCTCAAGATGCTTTTGTGAAAACCTGTACTTTACTGTGTCCCTCAAGTACCATTATTCCATGAAGATAATGTTTTCATAATGTAATTGCAACTCTATGATGTTACTGTTATTGCATTTTAATAACACATGTTTAACTGTGTAAGACAATGAACAAATGCACTGTGAAAAGCCATGGAACAGTAATCGTATTCAAGGCAATTTTCTCCATAAAATTTGGAAAAAACTGGAAACCTGGTTTTACATAAGTTAATTGCAGCAAGAAAAAAAATGTGATGGAAGGCATTAGAGTAGTGTCACAGTTAAAACACAATAGTCAGCATGGCAAATTATAGACTTCTTTTAAAATTAATATCAAACACCAGCTCTACAAACTAAATATGTAAATGTCTCTACTGAAATTCAGCAGCTTTCTTAAAATCAAATCTACAGACTCTTCGGAACACTATTACATGCTCCTTTGTGCTTTTGCCTAGCAACGAGCCTTCTGGTGCTGGATGCTTTCGGGAGTGACGTTCTTATTTCCAAGACATACCATCTCTTTATGTCTTCTGCTGGGCTTTTCTGGGGGGAGGCAGTCCTATTTCAGGTTTCCTCCGCACTTGTTCTGTCTGAAACGATGGGTGAGGTGGGTAGGCTGTGGAGCTCCGCACAGCTAACGTTAAACAAAAGGTGGTGAGATGCAAATGTGGTGAGGTGTGAGGTGGGGGCTGCACTGGGAGCCTCGTGGGGGACATGGTGCTCAGGGAGCTTGTGATGCTGAGCAAGACATCTCTGCTCTGCTGGGCCTGAGAAGCCCATATGTTATTAATTTCATCTGTAATTTCTAATATCTTTGGGAAAGGTAAACTGTATGTGGATCATGGGGTGGAACCTTGATCCTGACCAAGGTGGCTGCATGTTTAGGAATTGGTGATGGACAGGACAGCTTAGCCCGAGAAGACACAGCCCTGTGCAGTTCTGCACACCCAGCGTGGCTCCCAAATCCTGCCCCCATCCCCTGCCTGCAGGACCGGCTCAGCCAGCTCGGTTTAACAGAGTGGCCTGCAGACAGCTCCTGCTTAGCACCACAGCTATGCCACCCACCTGGCCGTGCCCTCATCTGGAAGTACAGCAAGAAATTCTCACAGAATTGTAGACTCATTCAGTTTGGAAAAGACCCTCAAGATCACAGAGTCCAACCATTAACCCAGCACTGCCGAGCCCACCACTGAACCATGTCCTTCAGCAGCTACACATCTTTTAAGTACCCCCAGGGACGGTGACCCCACCGCTTCCCTGGGCAGCCTGTTCCAGTGCTTGACCACCCTGTCAGTGAAGACATTTTTCCTAATATCCAATATAAACCTTCCCCGGCACAACCTGAGGCTGTTCCCTCTTGTCCTGTTGCTTGTTACCTGGGAGAAGAGACCGACCCCCTCCGCCTACAGCCCCTGTCAGGCAGTTGTAGGCATAAGGTCCCCCGAGCCCCCTCCTCTCTGGGCTGACCCCCCACCCCAGCTCCCTTGGCCGCTCCTTGTGCCCCAGCCCCTTCCCCAGCCCCATTGCCCATCCCTGGACATGCTCCAGCCACGAGGCAGGTCACCTTGTCACAGAAGGAGATCAGGTTCATCAAGCAGGACTTGCCTTTCATAACCCCATGCTGGCTGGGCCTGATCCTCTGGCTGTCCTGCACCCCACGTGATGGTGTTCAAGTTGATCTGCTCCATCACCTTCCCTGGCACTGAGGTCAGGCTATCAGGCCTGTAGTTCCCCAGATCACCCTTCTGCCCCTTCTTGCAGATGGGCATCACACTGGCTAACCTGGGGCAGGCCTGCTCTTGCACCTTTAAGACTTCCTTCTTGAAGAATGTCCAGCCTTCTTGGACCCCATGGCCCTTCAGGGCAGCATCCCCCAATGGGCTCTGTCAGCCAGGCTCCTAAACAGGCCAAAGCCAGCCCTCTGGAAGTCCAAAGTAGTGGTTTTGCTGACCGGCCTCCTCACTCCTCCAAGAATTGAAAACTCTATCATCTTGAGACCGCTATGCCCAAGATGGCATCCAATGATCACATCACCCACCAGTCCTTCTCTGTCCATGAACAGCAGGTCCATCGGGACATCCCCCTGGGTTGAGTCCCTCACCAGCTGTCAGGGAGGTCTCTCCCACACACTCCAGGAACCTCCTGGACTGATTCCTCTCTGCTGTGCTGTATTTCCAGCAGACATCTGGTAAGTTGAGGTCCCCCATGAGAACAAGGGCTAGCGATCGTGAGAACACCCTTTTGGAACAGATTTTTTTCTTGTAGGGAAATTATATCTTAGCTCAAATGACCGAAAAGGAGGGCTTCCCTCCACAGACAGCATCTGCTTCGCCCTGCACAGCACACTGCGGGAAAATCAACCTGGGCTCTGCCCAATGCTGCATGAACACGGGGTACTCAACATCTAAAGGGACGTAAGAGATACTTGCTATCTATGCTCCTCTTATTATTCTGCCTTATTAAAGCAGTTATTAAGCCATTTGTTATCGGGCCTTTCTTACTGATATCCTGAAAGAATCCTGCACTAGCTCTTTTATGTTGCCGACACCATCGCCCTCTGTGCAGAACAGTAACCAGTACAGGTAAGTGATCAGCTATTTCCAGTTATGTTCAACCACCTCGCTGGTTTTCATTCAGTCACTATACACATTTACCATACTAAACTTGCAGTAGAAGCTGATTTTTAATTTTCTGTCATTGTACAGTTGTACTTGGAATTCCACAGTCTAATACACGATGTGATTGTGTTTACTGGCAAAAGCTGTCTTTTAAATGACGACCAAAGCACCTAGCTGCTTTAATTTATTTATAGGACTGAACAAAGGATTTAGACCCAACCTTTGCTCTCATATTGCCAAAGGCTATCATTAAATTTTAATTGACAACCTGAATCTGCCCCAAGAGATATTTCCTCATCCCTTCCAGGGACTTGCAAGGTTTTGTTCGCCAGACCTAGCTTGCACTCACGCAGAGCCAAAATGTGCTCACATGAGCATTAGGCTTTTTTCCAAGCTTAATTCAAACCCCAGTTCTAGAATGATGAGTAACACACCTAACCTTTATCTGATTCAAAGGCCTTTCATTTTTATATGATGGATTAGTATTCCTGAGGATGATGGTGTATGATGGTGTATTCCCAAGGGTATGGCTCCCAGCAATCCACCACGCACCTGCACTAACACCTCCTACCGCTCCAGTCTGAACAGAGAAAGCCCTTGAGTAGTTGCTTCTGACCTTGCCCTTCAGTGGTGATTTTGAAAAGCTCTGCAAGGGGAAGATCTTTATTCTTCCAGACGTCTCAGCCTGTTCCACTGCTGGAACTGTCACCTTTGCAGCTGGGGTTGGAACCTGCAGAGTTTCCCCCCCGCCAAAGTGAGAAGGAAAGAACAGGCAGAGGAGGGCACATGCTAAGGCATTTGGCCCGATAGGTGTTCACTGAACTGCATCTACATTCTACACAGACACCACCTCTTCCCGAGCTGCCCATGCCACCTTTAGGAAGACACTTTGGACAGCACATTTCCATATTGAAGCACTATGTCCGTGAACCAACCTAACCACGTGCTGTTAGACAAAAAGCGGAGTTAACAAACACATTCTGGTGACTATCCAAGAGGCAGGGTGTAGCAATCTCAACACAGACCCAGCCGCAGCCCACAGTCATTGTTTCAGAATCAAAGATGGGAGCATTCATTTGTCACCTGCCACCCACAGTATCTCTACCTTTCAGTGTGCATTCCTGTAGCAGGCTATGCGTAAATAAACAGGGAAGATCACAGAAAGCTATAATATTGCTTCAGGTTGTGTTTACACACTTCCATTTTTCATTTGAATATTAAAATTACGCCATGTTACAAACAGCAGAGAGAATATGATACACACGCTGGCTGCAGCATTTGAGCTTTTCCCACAACAAGCACCTTTATACCCTATTTCAATACAATAAATCTTTTCCCACAAGGACTGTTGATACAAAAAAAAAGTAATTGCTGATGGTGCTATGAAAAAGGTTGTGCTGCTTGTCCCTGAGTTATAACATCATTACTATGCAAGGCAGATGGGCCAAACACACCAAGCCCTCATGCAGGGCTGCAGTGCAGTCACCACATACCATGCAAGTGTAGATCTGCTACTTTCATTTTAACCTACAGCTTCTGAATCTTAAAACAGCAAATACTTTGTAAGGAATAAAGAATTCTGCCCTCCATGGTAAGCTATCACATGTGCTCAAAGAGCCATGATGGAAACATTTGCACAGAGACTACAAAAAGGAATTGTTTGCTTTGCACACATAGAAAACTGTTGAACATGCTCCAGAGGATTAAAGTGCAGTTAAAACACTGGGGACAGAGAAGACATCGCAGGAAGATGGAGCAGGCAAGACAGTGAGTGGCAAGGAGGGAGATGGAGGAAACAAGATGGATACTCTACCAATCTACCATCACCTTAAAAAAACCAACCCCCCCCAACAAAACCCCACAGCCATACAGACTTTAAATATGTTTTTGTTCCAATCAGGTTGTGAAGGTAGATGGGACATTTTATCCAGGCAGTGTATTTCTATTGTGAAAGCAGCCTGCTTCTCCCTCCTGCTAGTGTATTTTATTCCTACAAAGACTGCCAGCCAAGAAGAGAAACCTACAGCTATAGACTCTATATAAACTAAAACAGTGAGACCTAGAAAAGCTAAAGTAGGCAAGGCATTTAAAGACTAAGGCAAAGGAGATAAAAGATGCAAACTACACAGCAGGTACCAAATGCCTTTTACTTTTTTTTTACTTAAAAGACACATTTTCATTTTGTAACTTTCGCTGCAGTCTTGGTTCACATTCAATGCACTCAGCAAAAGCTCACTGCAGGATTTCCTTCAACTTCAGCAACATTTGGATCAGAAAACACAGATTCTCTTCCTTTTATCATAAAAGGTGCACAGTACACAGGCAACACAAGCGGAATGCTTACCCATACATCTGCTACTCGGAAATCATGTTGGTAGCAGCTCCCTCCCCATAAGTTATTTCACTTTAAAAATCAAGTCTCTTTAAAGATGCATCAGAATGATTGCTCCGCTTCAGTGGGATTGCATTAGCAGATCCAGGAATATTGTCCAGCAGCCAGAATATGCAGCTATTTTCTGTACTACAGTATTATCTAGCTAGGATATAAATATTGGGTGAGGGAAACACTTTACCTTTCTTTCCTTGGTGCGTCTCAGTATATACACAGTCGTGTGCCTGGTTGCTTCTCAAATCACTGGCACCATGAAACAACAGCAATGTAAGAAACGGTGTTACCAAAGTTAAATATGTCTGCACTGGCTCAGAACCTTTTCCTTAACCTGCCTGTTGGTCTTTCAGCAGTGCGTACCTGCTTTTCACAGCAAATTTATATTGATTTGTGTTTAAAGAAAATTGCTGTAGACACTCTTAAGCTTCTAAAGCAAAGAAAGCTTAGCTCTAAACCTGAACAAATATATGAAGAGGTAGAACGCTTTTTTAATTTTACTTTCCTCTTTTGAATCTAGTTGCTGGCTCTACAGTTGCATAACAGGAAAACCTGTCCAAAAGCCTGCAACCATATGCTAGAATCATACTTTGAGAGACTAACCCAAAGCATCCACAACTGTACCGTCTCCAGGCCTGGTTTACCTTTATTAAGAAACCTTTTGTATCCTTTGAGTAACTTCTGAAGGCAGGTTTCACCATACTCTTGATTTCTGGGTTCTAACAAACTGGAAACACCGAGAGCAGCTTTCTTATCTCAGTATAGATCCAGACTCTTTGGCAGGAGCAGTAACATCAAGGTATCCGATGCCCTCCGCGTACAAGCAGCTTATTGTACCTGCTATCCCCAGCCCATCCGAGGGGATGGCAGGAGAGGTCCTGCAGGAGGGACAGCCTCACACCCCCGTGCCCCCCGTGCCCCTTGTCTCAGAGCCAGCTCTGCACGCAGCTGCTCCGGGACCAAGGGGCACAGAGAACACTCTCCTGGCCGGGAGGCTGCAGCTTCCCCCACACCCTTCCCAAAACAGCAAATATCCTGGACCTCAGCACCGATGCAGCATTACTTTCAGAAACAGTTTTATAACTTTCTTTGTTTCCAGCTGCTTAACCAGGGTTTAACTCACAATGCAATTCAGCTGCTTGCTCCCGGTGCTTGAGAGCTTGAAGAAATACCCTTGTCAAAAGTTTTGTTAAAATTTCAAGTTGAACACTTCAACCATTTTCAAATCCTTCTGAAAAATCAAAACAGATCAACATGTTCTTGGTTAAGTTGTGCTGGGTTTGGCTCTATGGGGCTATACTTTTTTTCAAGTCTTGTGCAACTGTCCTTAGTTACACCTTCAATTAATTTCCTGAATGAACAGTAATACTGTCTACAGACAGGTATATCACTTATAAGCAAAGCAAATAATTTCTCGGGGTCATTATTACAACACTGTAATATAACCATGTAATTTGTGTCCTGAACAGCATCAGGACAAACTTCCTCAGGCCACTGACCAAAGATGCCCCTTCCTTTCTGCTTATGGCAGATATATTAAAACAGAAAAAAAGAAAAGAGAGACAAAATATATTGTGGGATAGATAGTCAGATAAACTGACAGACAAGCTTTGTATATACTTATTAGATTAAATTTCCTTTAATAAGATGGAGCTGTTTCAATAACAATAAAATCCTAAAAGCTGGTTTCCAATAATTCATCACATATAATAGTGGTAATCTGTTTTGCATTTTATGATTTGGATAAATACCATCTGGTGGCAGGGTGTTGGACTTTGCCCTAAGGTTACCAAAGAATGTTCAGTTCCTGGAAAGCCACCTTGAGAGCGCATTGGTCCCACCCCTCTCAGTGAAAATGGACATAAACATCTCCTGTAGTTTCCTAATGACCTTGTGGTTCTGGAAGAACAGAACAAGGTGGATCTCTTCACATGCTAGCTATACACATGCCTGTTATATTTTACACTATTATATAGCTGCTTTTAACCTTCCATCAAAAAAATACATACTTGAATACATCTAGTCTGAAAAGCAGTTAACACTTAATTTTTAAGTGTTTTTTTTTGAACTGGGATAGTAAAGTCTGTCTCAGTATCTGAATGGTGTGGGCTTTGATACTGCAACGAAGGCATACAGATTTCAAAGCAGAAGCTTTCTGGAGTTTGAATTCTGGCATTTTTTTATGCATTAAGGTAAGAATTATTTGGAACATACAATCAGATAGTAGCATCCCTCACATGGGGACAAATTTGAATCCCTAGTTTTCCTACAGTATTTCCAGTCAACTGGCTTGGAAAACAGCACTAGTTTTAAGCACTTGCTTGTCATCCTCATGTTAGGTTTGCTAGGTTTTAGAGTAACACATTGTTAGCTAGGTAAGTGATAGAACAGTAGCAATTAAGTACATCAGAGTAGTTTTATTTCTCACATGTCGCATTTATTCTGGTGGCAGTTGTTTAAGAACATGTATGTTCAGAGTAATGAATAATGTTTCACTTTCCATACAGCCAGCATCATTGCAGAAGCATTTGAAGAAAGTGATTAACTGCAATTGCTAACAATTATTTAAATGTTTACACCACACTATAAACTAGGGCTTCAGAACATGGTGACTAGTGCATGCTGCAGCCAGATACAGGTTTCCTTCTCATCCCGATTCATCTTTATAGGCCACAGATGTGAAGAAATGCAGTATTTCTAAGCTAGATTGAGACTGTTTTCCTAAAAGTGTGAACATTGTTATTTCCATCTTCATCCAGAAATTCCTACTTGGTCAAAACTTTTTTAAACCATTTCCAAAAGCCTGTTCTGTACTTCTTAAGTCTGTAGTAGCAATGCTGTTATAAATGTTCCGAGTCACTCAGCGTGTTGGTGTAAGCATCCATTATTCTTACACACTGCCATTAGAGTTTGTCTTCCGAGATAAAAACCTAGTGCCTAGAAATACAGCATGCAACAAAAACCAAACCACAGTTGTCCTGGCCCCAGCATTAGAACATTTCCTGTCTCTCAGTCATTGATTACCTCTTGTTTGTATATCAATCCTGCAGAAAAGCAATGCCAGAAAGAAAGATGAATTCATGTCTTGCTCCTGCCTACTTAGGAAGTCAAAAAAATGATTTGGTGGTGCTCAGGAAAGAAATCCTCAGAAGGGACTAATGACTTCCCCTTTTATTATAACCCTTTTACAATCCATCACACTGACTGGTAGATTTAGGGCTCCACAGTTAGACCTCCTGGCAACCAGCTGCTGGGCCGCAGAAGTGATTCACATAGTTTTACAACACAGTTCTAGCCCAAAAGATTAAATTACACCTGCATCCATGTCTTAAAAACAGCCTTCCCTGGAACCATGGAGGCTGGCAGCAGATGAGGAGTCTTGGGTCCTGCTCCAAGCACAGAGGCAGCCTGTGAAAGTCACTTGAAGGTCCCTTAGGAACTAGATCCAGTACAGAACTAACATTCAGCAGTACTTCATCCCAAAGCATCCAATCCCAAAGAAAGTCTGGGAATTCTGTGTTTGGTACCTAGCTGGTCTATCAAAAGAGGATTCAAAATAGCAAGCATGCTAGATTGCTTTATGGGCCCCACTTCCATTAGTATCCCTGGCTGCCAAACATTTTGAACTAGCAACTTTTTCTTCTTCTCAGACAGTGTAAGAAGACACCCAGTTTCATTTAAGATCCATAGCCTAGACACCAGAATGACATTTCCCCCCTAAAGAGACAGGTAAAATCCTTTATTCTGAAACAAAGAAGCAACAGTGCTCCACCTTTAAGCAGTAGCAGTGTAGTTGCTGGAGTACTTAGCTATACTCAGTTCCTTGCCTGTCACAGCACTATCCAAACTAGCCGGCTGCAACAAGGCTTTTACCACCCCATCCCAGGTTAACTTCAATAAGCAGTCCCCACACCTTGCCCCAGCACGGCCACCAATCCCCCACAAGGCTTCAAAAGTTCATCTACATCTACTGGCTGTACCATTTCTTCAGGCCAGTCCACCCTGCTTCTTGCCTCTGCTGTGTCCACCTCCAGGCCCCCTTCTTCTCCCCAGGGCCTCTCCTACATCAGGGATGCTCTCTCTTCTCCTGCTGCTTCTTCCAGGACTCCTCTTCATTCCCCTTAGAGCTATTTAACTGCTTAGCAGGAACCAGCCACAGCTGCACATTATCCACATCAGCCAGCCCACCGCCCCTGAAGCCAGCCCACAGCTGTGTAATATCAATGTTAATTAACCTGCCTTCATTCCTCTAGAAGTCCTCTACACTTTCCCAATAAGAGAGGTTCAAGCCTGCGGCCCAAATTCTGTAACGTCTTTCATATGTTAGCGTGAGTCGGAGTGCTATGCCAGTCGGGATGCTCAGCACCTCTCATGCTGAAGTCATGCCATCACACCTGGAAAAATTTGCTGGACTGGGGAAAATGTGTTTTCAGGTTGGCTTTCTCTGTGCTCCCCAAAGCACCCACTAAGCAGCTCTGTGCTGCATTGAGACCTTGGACCTCCCAGACCTTGGACCTTCCGCTTCTGGGCACAACCTCAAATTTTTATCTAAATTTATCTAAATAAATAATGTAAATTTAAATAGTGTAAATTTATCTATATTTATCTAAAGCAAACCAGCTTGCCTCCTCTAAGGACTATGTTTTAAAATAAAGTAGCATCTTATCCCTGCACTCCAGAGGGATACCAGTCTTGCCAATACAAACTGCAGATGCCCTGGGGTAGGTGAGAAACAGAGCTCCACGCTCGGAGCCCTCAGAGAGATGACTTAACCAGCCTTTAGATCTCAGTGTGACTTCAGCAGTTCTTGACTTTAGGTAGAAGCGCAACCATTGATTTTAATCTCCAACTAGATGGGGGTTTTTAAAATTACATTTTTGGATCTAAAATCCATCTATCTATGTCCCATTTAAAACGTTATTTATCAGTTCTGGTTCATTTCCTTCATACCTCAGTATTTCAGCTGGTAACACTGGACTGATGTGCAACTTCTTAGTATGAGAAATGAGAGCATTAAACAGAGGTGCTTGCAGCACAGTTCATCAGATGGCAGAAAGAGACACAGCAGAAAAAGTTTAAAAAGTAAAATAGGCCTCTTAATGGGGCATTTACCTAGCTTCTCACAAAGCTTACAACAAAAGCACAAATGAATGAATTACAGCAACTACTCTGCAGAGATAAAGATGTTTTTATATCTGTGGGCTATGTAACTGACATTATGATAGCCTTGGTAACTTTTTTCTTTATTTTATGATCTATTAAAGACTTATGGTTTAATTCCCTGATTATTATATTCTAAATCAGAGAAGATTACTCCCAAGTACTGCAACCATCAAGATTTAATAAGGATACAAAAGTCAGTCGGCAAATAAAATAAGAAAAGCCAATAACAGAAAATAATTGCAAGCATAAACACCTAATGAAGTGAAAACATGGTAACATAGTGCTAGTAAACTGGTCATATTGGCAATTTTTTTTTGTATACTGCATCAAATAATCAGTCGATAGAAGAAACAAAAAGCCAGATGGCGCTGCTTTCTTTAGGCAACAGGTCTCTAAAGAACAAATCGCTTACATATACATGTATTCTTCGAGACACAAACCAAAAGAAAAAACATTTTTCTGGTAGTCTGCCAGTAAAACACCATGTAAATCTGTGTTTCCACAGACAGCCAATAACACTCAGTGTAACTGCAGAGGGAAATGAAGATCATAGGTGGAATGAAAGGATCTACAAGTTCTGCTGAAGGCACACTGCACTTTCAGGTCTAAGTTGATTTTATAAGTTCCTTATGTATCATATTTAATAGTTTCAGTTCAGTCTAGTCTATAGGCTGATAGTTTGCCACATCCCAAAGCTGTCGAGTGCCTTCAATGTCAGTTTTAGAAGCAATGACAAGGACTTAAACAAAACCAACTGCCTTTCTAAAATATATGCTCTGGTTCAACCACAAGCTACTGGGCAAAGTGTAAGTGGTGTTGAGTGAAATTCCAGCAAAATGGTCACGATAGTGATTTCTGGCCTTGAAACGTACGTTTGAGATGGAATTTCCTTTTGCTACTTTAAACCATGTTTCAGTAATGAACAGCAATCAAATTGTGCAGATATCATTTTAAATGATTCAGACCTAAAGATTCCACATGGTTTCCTCAAGCAAGCAAGCAAACAAACAAAGAAATATACTGTTGAACCCCTGGCTTTCCAAAAAACCTATGAACGCCAAAAAGACAATGTGAAAGGCATGTAAATTGATGTTTGTAAATTTATGTATTGGAACATTATCATGACAAAGAAACCATCAATGAAATGCTTCAAGGCTGTTGAGCATGAGCCAGCAGTGGCTCTGGCAGCAAAGGCCACCAACAGCACTGGGCTGTGTTAGCAGCAGCACTGCCAGCAGCCTGGGGGGAGCAGTTATGTCCCTGTATTATTCAGCACTCATGAGACCACCTGCAGAAAACTGCATCCAGTTCAGGGCTCCCAGTACAAACTAGACATCAATAACCTGCAGCGAGTTCAGCACCAGTGCCACCAAGACGGTTAATGGACTGGAGCACGTGTCCTGGGAGGGAGAGGCCAAGGGAACTGGTCTTGTTCAACATGAAGATTTGAGAGGACCTCGTAGAAGCCTCCCAAAGCCTACAAAGAAGCCATCAAGGAGACAGAGCCAGGTTCTTCTCAGTGGTGCCTCATGGGAGGATGAGAGATAACAGATGTTAGCTGAAACAAGAAAGATTCAGACTAGACAGTAGAAACAACTTTGTCACCATAAGGACAAGCAGCAGAACAGGTTGCCCAGACAGTCTCCAGCTTTGGAGGTTTTCAAAACTAAGTTGGGGTAAAGTGCCAAGTCATCTGGTTTAACCTCACAGCTAATCCTATTTTGAGCAAAAGGTTAATTAGCTGACCTCCTGATGTCTCTTTCAACCTGAATTATCCTAAGAATCTAGGAATATACAACTTCCAGAAATTTCCTGCACATAAGAGCTCTAAAAACTTTGACGGATTGCTGCAAGACTATGATATCTAGCAAGGATCACTTTTTCGGTTGGTTTTTTGTTTGTTTGTTTGTTTGTTTTTTTAAAGATGGTTAAAGTAATAAAGTGCATAACAAATGGGGATGGGCTGAACCTTGGCAATGGAGTCTGCTTTTCCGTTCTTCATTTCTTTCCCCTGGCCCATTGCAGGGTAGATGCTTCATGGCTTTGGGAAACTCACCACTGCTTTAGCAGCTGCAGAGCTGATGCCCTACCTTGTGGGAAATTTTTCTTTCCTCCTTCCTTCCTCCCTCCCTCCTCTCCCCGCACACCTTGTGAGCAGGGAACCACTCCTAAAAGCATGAGTCTGTGACACAAAAGAACCTTTTGAACAGCTCATTTTTTTCCTTTTTTTTTTTAAACTACATTTCAATAGCACACATTGTTCATTACATTTTGGAGTAATTCCGTATACAGAGGCCTTTTCATTTAACTGGATTATTCCTTTCACTGAATCACACTTTGCCAATAATAGCTCTAGGGGCTGATACTTCTCTTATTTACCTCATTGTTGACAAGCTATGTAAGGACATACAATTCAGATTCACACTTGTACAAAGACCTGGCATTTTATGGAGATGCATTCTTTGCTCACATTTACAGATAACCTCCTGCCTCTCTTCTAGAGCACTGCACCACCTCTGCTGACAACAAGCGGAAAACACATTAGGCTTGCTTTTTCTTTAAAGTCATTGCTCTGGAATGTATTACTGATAATGTGTCATCTCTGACCTATCACCGAGTATACATTTGATGAAAAAAGTTAAAATTAACCTTTCAAACATAAGTTTTAAAATAATTTTCCATCTCTTTTATGTAATATTATCTATATAAAAAAATTTAATGATAACAAGAAGATTCTGTTGGCTAGAATAAAACAATGACAACAAAAGTTTGGAAATTTAAATGCAACTGATTCCTGATCTCACATTCGTTACCTAGACATAGAGTCAGGAACTCTAAAGTGAATTACTAGTATACCCTCTAAAAACACAACACTGCCTCTTCAGCCTGTGAGTTATTTGTATAGTTTGCAACGTGCAATAAGTTACACAGCTTCAGATGCATGCAAGCATGCTTTTCTTAGCTAGGTACTTTACCAGTTAAGATAAATCATTAATGCACATCACAGTACATTTCAGAAACAGTCTTAATAATGACAACATGCAACCTCACTAGAACTTCTAGACCAGCCTCGTGATACCAAACTTACAACTTTATATCCCATCTCATTTCAGCTATACAGTTTTTCCACAATTTTTGCATAAAAATCATGTGTTCTCTAATTGCAGAAGTGTTTAAATACACATGTATGCACATATATGCTGTGATTAAAAAAAAGTTGCAGTGATTTTACTGGGACTATAAAAAAGAGAAATTCATATATAGAAATAAACTAAGCTAAGCTATTGCAGTCTGTAAAAGCTGTAAAAGTTATGAAGTCCCTAAGACTGAGGATAAAAATAGAAGCTTTATTTCATCTTATTAAGTCTCTTCTATCCATAGTCTTGACATTTATTTCCTGTTTTAAGTAAAAAGCTGAAACTAGTTTCTCAGATAGCATTGTGTAGTAACATTTCTTGAAAAGTGAATACTGTTCCCTTACAGGAAAGGCAGATTCAGCAGTGTAAGCACACGCTGAAGCAGTTTTTCCAGGATGGAGTTAATAGGGAGCTTAAGGCAACTGTGCCAGACCTCCTCAGGAAGTATGTTCTGGAATTAGAGAATAGTACAACCGCCTACCTGGCTGGCTGGCATCATCCAAAACAAATTAAAATGGATCAGCAAACTCTCCAGAGAAGAATGCCAATAATTTTTAAAGCACATTTTTTTTGCTTCATGGGCCAGGCTAGGGGACTGCATAGTTTCCTAGTTACACGTGGTTTATAATTAGACAGCACGCTGACATGCAATGTCTACCCTGTGCAGGTTTCTCTGGTTTCCAGATGATGTGTGGCTGTGCCGCTGCTTTGGACTTTGCATTCAGAGAAGATGCGGCCGCTTCTGGATGCTTCAGCAATGCAGTGCAGCACCCCAGCCACCTCCCTTCCATGGGAGGCCAAGGCCACCCGGGCCCTCTTCTCCCGAAAGACACTCCTGCCAGGCACAGCCTACCTAACAGCTGTAATATAGTCACGCTAGCTGCTTAAAAAACAATACAAAGCACTTCATACTATGTGAACATCTGTTTGCACAATGCAGAATAGAGCAGTTAAGAGGTTTATTTGAGTGTACAGCTAATTTGACGAGTACTGTGAATACAATGCACTATAGAGAAATGCGTTACTGCGTGAAGGACAGCAAGCCCAGGGGAAGCAAGCACTACAGTGCAAGGAAGACATTTTCGTAATGGGTAGTACTTGCTCTTTACTGAGAAAATTAACTGCCTTACCCTTCTAAATGCATCAAAAATGTATCCAACATAGTATTTTTCAATTGCATATCCTGGGTGAGATAATTTTCACAAAATCCAGACCTCCCTATTTTAATGCTAAACCATTTGCGTAGCTGTTTCTGCATATTTCTTATGTAGAAGCTTACTCATTTCCTCCTGGCACGAGTCCAACGCTGTGTGAAACCTTCTCTTCCCCCAAAAGTCTGTTCCAAGTACGTGTGTGCCAAGCAAGCCAGCACATCTTAAGCGAAAGAATATTTTTAATCACTACCTTCACAGATATAAAATCCAAAATGGACAATTGTGATCACTGAATCTGACCTGAGTAACAGAGGCCAGAGATTTCCCTACGTGCTTCATGCATTAAGCCCACAACCAGTTCTGCGCGAATAGGCAAAATGTCTTTCCAGAACCTACTGACTAGAAGTGAAAGGCACCGTCCCTTGCCTTGATCATTGGCTTTTCATGAAAGCTCATAGTAAATCAAAATATTCAGGTCACTTTCAGAACCTTGATATTGTCATAACCATCCATGTATCCTAGGGGCTGCCGGGCAGACCTACAATATAAGTTATTCCGGAACGATTCCAGCCACTTGCAATGCAAATAGGCTGTTATGCAGTAGAGTCAATAAACCCCCTTACTCCTGTGTTAAGCAATGGTAATGATTCATAAAATGAAAAAAAATTCTGAAGTAGTAGAGAATTAGTTATCTGCCTACAAAACAGAAAGCTGCTCGATCATACCAATATGATGCACCCCAAATGTAAACCCCTCTTCCACCAACACTTGTTACAGCCCCTAAATATATTCCAATGGCCTGCTTCTCTGATTGTGTGGCCTTAGGAGATGTACTGCTACAACTAATTCTTAAATTAAAACTTTACTTTGACAAGTTTCAGCTTATCTAAGGATCTGTCGGTGAGCGTGCCCAGCCGACTCTAATATTAGAGACGGCTGTAGCCATAACCCAAAACAGTTTTAAGTCTGTTTCTTCCTCTTTCTTTCCAATGCATAGCCTTGTCCACACAGTCAATTTAAACTTTTTTGCAGTGTGCACGTGCTCGATAGCCATGATTGCACCAGACCTTCCAGCCTTACCTGCCCTATATTGCTCCAGACTCGCAGTTTGTGGGAAGTCAGTAATTTTGCGACATAAATATTGAAAAAATACCTTATGGCTCTATGGAATTAATTGTGTCATTTAAATATAGATCTACTAAAGAGCCAGAGTATGCAACAGGGAAGTCCTAAATTATGTATCATGACCCCTGGACACAAAACGAACTACAGGAGATTAGCTTGCAGTGTCAATTACATCACTGGATATGTCCAACTGCAGAGAAGTAATTCCATACAGGCACCACTTATAACAGAAAAAAAGTACCATTTTCATACACATTATGAAGATATTTTAAACAGGTTGCCTCGCTGGGAACTAGCAGACAGAAGTACATGTTTGGCAAAGACTGACTTTAGAGAGACGAATGGAAGATGCAGGGAATTTTGCAATTCTGCTGCTAGACTAGATGTTTGTCAGACCCTTCAAATCTCCTTTGTTTTTTCTCCAAATTAATGCTTTGAATTTTTTACCCACCCCGTTTTTCTCTGGGAAGGGAAAGTGGGACAGGTCTCTTGCCCTTGCGTGGAAAATGTCTCTCTACTGCATCCTGTCCTGTCATTCACAGAGAGCATCACGGAAAGTCCTCTTTGTCTTTCTTCTCCCAACTCCCAAAGAGTTCACATAAACACAAAGAGTAAGCAAGCACATAAACACAAGGCAGAAACTTATGACAAGAGACCACAAGAAAACAACTAAATGCATAATTCAGGTGAAAATATAAAGACAGGCAGTCGGTTACTTTCTTAGAGTTCACACCTATCAGAAGTCATGAACTAAGAAGATATCAGATAGTAACAGCTAACTATTTTTTTAAATGCTATTTTCATTAAAATCAGTCAGGCATTTGGAGCAAGAACTGTGTAAATTAAGTAGATACCTTTAAAATTATTTCTAAAACACCATGATTTTCTGCAGGGTATATATAATGCAAGGCTTGAAGGGTTAACAGGAAACCAAAAAAAGGAATAGAAACAGCACAAAATAATGTGCTTTTGCTCCAAGTAGTTTCAATGAAACGACACATTCACCTCTTCCCAAAACACATGAACAATCAAACTACACATATCTTACAGTAGATAGAAAGGGCTGGGTTTTTTTTGTTGAGGATAGCTGCCAGGGCAAGAACTAAAATTTCATGTATGTAAATCTTGATGCCAGCAAAAAAACAAGTAGGATGCTCCGAGTGAGGTAGGAGGACATTACAAAAGGTGAAGCAGTTGTAACTGATACAAAGTGCCAGTTCTGGAACCTCTATATATGCTCAAGCAGTCTCTCTCATTTCATCACCACTAGTACCCGCCTCCTTAAATCCATCCCTCATTCTACATTTTTGAATGACTGATCTGTTTTTCCCATAGAGGGATTCCACCAAATGCCATTTTGTGTACTTAAACTTGTGCTTTAGTTAGGAAGTACCAGTTCGCACAATGACTCATTTTTGTAGTGACCACAAA
This sequence comes from Falco peregrinus, assembly GCF_023634155.1. Classification (NCBI taxonomy): domain Eukaryota; kingdom Metazoa; phylum Chordata; class Aves; order Falconiformes; family Falconidae; genus Falco; species Falco peregrinus. The sequence continues at coordinate 109,960,764 of NC_073725.1, read as the reverse complement.
TGCCAGGTAGTACCAAGTACTTTTTATTTTGGTCTTCTTCAGATTGTGTCTTTGGCCACATAAACAGTATTCACTTAGAAAAAATTAATCCCTAGATTTAAAAAAAAAACATAAACCAATCCCTCCCTAAAATCAAACCAAACCAAAAACCTCTTGAAATTTTAGTGAAAATGCAAAATGTTGTTCTTTCTAGTGAGGTGTTTCATTAGTGTTCTAGGGTCATTGTGGTCATTCTGTGACTGTCACATAGTCATGACAGCGATTTTGAGGGGGGAAAAAGTTAATAATGGTTTTAGAGTCTAATACAGTCTAGAAATTAATTTCATGAATACACAGTATTGTATTGTTGTGTCATTACCTGGCTGCAGACCAAGGCCAACACCAGTCTATTAACTCTCAACACCAGCTTGAGTCTGCAACACAAACCAAGCCCTCCCCAAGACCAAACCAAACCATAAAAACCTTGAAATTTTAGCGAAAATGCAAAATGTTGTCCTTTCTAGTGAGGTGATTCATTAGTGTTCCAGGGTCATTCTGTGTCTGTCACATAGTCATGATCGCGATTTCGAGGAGAAAAAATAGTTAATAATGTCTCGAGTCTAATACAGACTGAAAATTCATTTCATGGCTAGGATGCAAAGATGCAATGCAATGGGGCCTTTTTGTCTTGTGTATTTCCATCCAGGTTTCAATGGCTGTTCCGACAGTGATCCCAAGGACCCCCTCTGCACCCTCAATATCTGCTCGGCATAGCACTCACCAAAAATCCTGACCCAGACCCACGTGATAACACTTGCAGTGTTCTCCTTTTATAATGACTGTGCTCAAATTCACACACAATCAGCAATGACCTACCACACAGTATCGTCTTGTTGCTTCATTACATGGCTGCAAGCCAATGACATAACCAGCTTATTAACTCAACACCAGCTTGAGTCTGCAACTATTTTTCTATAGGGACTGCCGGGTCTTTTTCATAAGCAGCAATATATATAGATATATATTTGTGGGGTTTTTTTTCAGATTCACCCAGCAGAACTAACAAAGGCTGGATAACAGGACAATTTACCATTAAAAAATTGATGTTGGGCTGACAAGTGCGACAATATAAAGACACAACAGAGAATTGACTGTTTCAAACCAGATGTGAATAACAGCTAACAGGCCATTTCACAAGTTCAGACTAATCTGTTTCTCAGTTCCACTGAAATTGCACCCATTTCCCATAAGATCAACAACAAGTCCGATTCTCGCCGATCTCTTTGGCATGTGACTACGCAGCACAAATGTAAAGTTATCACAGGGAAGGAATAACTCAGCACTATCATTCCTGAGCATCGCCTGCAGAGAGCAGATATTCTCCCATTTTTAGAACTAAGGGCAGAATATTTCCACTACAGTGACGCAAACCTTTACAACTGCCAAACAAGTTTGTTAAAATGCATTTGCAAAGAGCTACAGAAGATTAAACTGGAGCAATTGAAAATACAGCAGTATCTCTGAAAATGTCACTGGACACTTGCAACCAGAGATGATTCTAGGTATACTCCCCCATGAAGACAGGCTGAGGGTTGGGGTTGTTCAGCCTGGAGAGGAGAAGGTTCCGTGGAGACATTATAGCAGCCTAAAAGGGGTGACAAGAAGCTGGGGAAGGACTTTTTACAAGGGCAGGCAGCATTACAAGGGGGAATGGCGTTAAGTGGAAGAAGGTAGATTTAGATTAGGTATTGGGAAGAAATTCTTCCCTGAGGGTGGCGAGGCGCTGGCCCAGGCTGCCCAGGGCAGCTGTGGGTGCCCCATCCCTGGCAGTGCCCAAGGCCAGGCTGGACGGGGCTGGGAGCAGCCTGGGCTGGGGGGAGGTGTCCCTGTCCATGGCAGGGAGGGGGGGAACTGGGTGGGCTTTAGGGTCCCTTCCAACCCAAAGCATTCAATGATCCTGTCATTCTGACCAGCTTTTCTTGGGGTCCAACCACCACAGCAATTATGGTCCAAGTATATTTAATGACTGTTAATTTAACCGGTAACGTGTCCGATAAAAGCTAGACTAGTTGAGTGCATTACTGAAGTTCAGCTACTACAAATCCAAAACCCGAGGAAAGCATTGTGTTTTTTCAAGCTTGGACTTAAGAACTGAGAACATAGAGTGGTTTATAGCCCTGCTTCAGGATGTCACTTCATTGTGCCTGCCCTCTCACACAGCAGTTGTGCCCCCCCCCCCCCCCCCCATCAAGCCGTGCCACCGCCCGAGCTGGTGCTGTGGCATTGCCACCTGCGCAGCCACAGTGGGCGAGGGCTCGGGTGGCACTGCTCCTGAGCAGCCCAGCAAACCTTTAATTCAGGGATACCTGCACGCGGAGAAGTGAGTACAAAACCTAGGAGGATTTATTTAAAGGGTTGGACCTGTATGTATTTTGTTGGGTTGGTTCTTTTTTTTCCATACAGTAATCCAAATAAAACCAAGAAGAGAAATATCCAGCTTTTTACTACTCCATGTAGTCAAAACATGACCACAGGTCTTCACTGGGAAGCATTTCATCCCAGGTTCCGCTTGCACACGAAGGATGGTTTCCAGGCATGCCACTTATTTGAAAAGCCAGATGGGTAAAAGAGCTTCTTTCATGTTGTTTTGTAAAGATCTAAACTCTAAAGAGCAGCTCTTATTCCAGTTGAAAACTCTTGCCGCATAGAAACAGTTGTACAAAACATCATTCCCCTCCAACTGCATCCTCTCCTCGGCATAAGGACAAAAGACACAAACACATCTTTGCTCTTGTAACACGTTTCTTTCATTTTGTATGGACTGTATTAAGAAAATTAATTTCTCAGTCTGATTCAGTGTTTTCTAGTCCTCTACTACAGAGAGGCCACTAGGAATCAAGGCAGATGAGGATTTCCTATGAGGTCTAATTAAATAAATGTTTATTTATCTGTGCCATTTGTGAAGACAGTAGCTTGCAGCGTGCACTGTGTCAAGGGGTTTTTATGAGGCGAAAGCTGATGGATGAGCAGTTCCGCACCCCCGAGCACAGCGACACGCGGGCGACAACGCGCAGCGGAGAGGCCGGAGCGGCGGCCCGGGCCGGGGGGGTGGCCGGGCCCTTGGGGAGGGGGCGGGCCCTTGGGGAGGGGGCGGGCCCTTGGGAGAGGGGCGGGCCCTTGGGAGAGGGGCGGGCCCGTGGCTGAGGGGACGGCGGCCGCGGTCCGGGGCCGCCCCGCCGGGCCGGCAGAAAGGGGCTCCCCGCGGACAGCCGGGCTGCTGCGAGCCGGCGGTGGCCTCTGCTGCGGCGCGATGGACTCCGGCAGCGAGACCTACGAGCTCAACGGGCAGGCGGAGGGCGCGGAGCCGGCGGTTGCCGAGCGGGTAGGGGCCGGGGCGGGGCCAGGCCGGGGCCGGTTCCCGCCGGCGGGGGGTGGGAGCGGGCCCGTCCGCCGGGGCTCCGGGGGCGGTGGCGGGCCCGGCGGGACGCGGGCCGGGGAAGCGGCGGGTACCGCAGCCGCGTCGAGGGCTCGGGGGAGGCCCAGGGTCCCCGTGGAGCGCTCCGCGGCGCCGGGCGGGGCTGCCGCGGAGAGGCGCGGTGTGCGGGTCGCGCCGCTCCGCCGCCCGCACCTTCTCCGGGATTGCTTGTTCCCTACGCGCCCGCCATGAATCCAGCACTTGGCAGGGCGCGGCCGCGGCATCCCGCCCGGTCCCGCTCCAGAGATGGGCGAGTGCCCGCGGGGCCCGAGGGGAGCCCTTGGCTGGCCGGGGCACGGTGAGCCCTTCGCTTCCCCGCGCAGCTGGAGGGTCCCCCGAACCCCCGCCCGGGGCAGCGCCAGCCCGACAGGGCTTTTCCACCCAGGTGGCTTGGGAGGGGATGGAAAAGTGACTCAGGGATACCTGCACGGGGATAAGTGAGTACAAACCTAGGAGGACTTATGTAAAGGGTTGGGCCTGTATGATATTTTGGTGGCTTTTTTTTTTTTTTCCATACAGTAATCCAAATAAAACCAAGAAGAGAAATATCCAGCTTTTTACCGCTCCATGTAGTCAAAACATGACCACAGGTCTTCACTTAGAAGCATACCATCCCAGATTCTGCTTACACATAAAAGATGGTTTCCAGGCATGCCACTTATCTGAAAAGCTTCTTTGATGTTCTTTTGTAAAGATCTGAACTCTAAAAAGCAGCTCTTATGCCAGTCTAAAACTTTTGCCACATAGAAACAGTCATACAAAACCACCTTCTACATCACTGGGAAAACTTTCTGGTTACAGGGAGACTGGACTGGTTGCGTAGGAGATCAGTCCTTCCTCCTTGTCAAACCCTTGTAGTCATGAATATCATACCAAGAAAAAATATCTGGTGTTAGGAAATTGTGGAAAGTACCTAAAGAGAACGAAGGCTGGGAGAGTTAGGTCAAACTGGTGGCCTGAAGGGGTTTCTTTTAAGCCACTGACTTCTTGGCAATTTTCTTTTTTTATTAATACACTTGTGATTGCATCAGAAGTACTAGTCATGGGAATTTATCTTTTTTAATTTTGTCTGGTCCAGGAATTTTTCTGCAACTTTCCTGTTTTACTTCATCTAAAGTTGCAAGCAGTCATCATTTCGTTAATCTTCTCCATAGAAACTGCAAGTTCTATGTGAGTGCCATTTAAAAAATAAGCAGCAAGATAAAATATTATATTGCATTTTATGTATATAGTAGCACTTCAGAGACCTTTACAGACACCTTAAAAAAAATTCTCACACACACAAAAAGTATATGCAAGGTGAAACAGATGGGGACAGATTTCCTAAAAAACAATCTGAATAGGCGATTCCTTAAAAAAAATCTGACCAAGTTCCCAATTCACACAAACAAAGGAATGGCCCAACTCAGCAGCCAGCTAGACATGGAGAGGCCACAAATCTGCAGGTGCTTAAGTCTTTGCTGTTGGAATCAAAAGGGCGTAAGTGGCTTTCAGGAACGCTCACAGGCATTGCAACTTGGACCACCCTCCTTTGCTTACCACCTTATCCTAGCATCTACCCTCTCCTCAAAATAGATTCTCTTGCACATCTTCAGCTATAAACTGCTGCCCTCTCGTACAGAAGAGCTGACATGAAATGCAGGTATAGTAGTCTTTCCTTCGAAGCATTCAAAGCACATGAATTAAAAAAAGGCTAGTTGAGCCCGCTGTAATTCTGAGTGAGTGGTCACACAGTGTTTTAATGTGGTTTATTTTAAGTCCATCATTAATTTGGATAGTTTTTTTAGCAGCTGTCAAGCTTTTAGAAGCAAGAAATTCCTTGCCTCTAATACTGGGTTGGCATGTCACATGTCAGTAACTAATGTGAATAATTGCACTTGGCAAAAGTGTCTGGCCATGTCTGCAAGGGATCTGTTCATACAAATACAGATAGTGACTGTTTTTCCATCTTCTTCTTTTTGCTTTCCTTGTTGATGATCCATATGGGAACAGTCTAGATTCACTGTGTTGTAAAATCTAGTTTAATGTTTCAAGGTAACAGGAAATACTAGTTGGAAGAGTTAAGAACTATAAAAAAGGTGAAAAAGGATTGGATAGTAGAAAAGAACAGCTCTGGAACAGTTGGCCTCTATTATAGTCATGTTATTACTAAAAATGTATTCAATATTGTATATTAATTCATATGTAATTTTGGGACATGGCGGTTTCTTGGCACCATACTGCAAATAACAAACTTCAAACCTGTAGGAACTTGAAATTATTTTACTTTATATAATGTATATTATATATAAGCATTACTTATATTGAATTTGGAGTATTTTATATACTTCAAATATTGAAATTATTGGTGGTAAGTTTTTGTTCGCTTGTTTTTTAAGTAGCTAGAATAAACGAACAGTCCTTTAACAACACAAAATAGGCAGCCCACAGTCCAGTTGTGAAAAATATTATAAAACCAAATCACTGGAATCAGCAGTAGTAATGCAAGACAGAAAAAAACCAACCAACCCACCACCAAAAACATACAGGAGAAAGCTTCTATCTAAATAGCTGTACAAACAAGTTTTAAGTTATTACTTAGTTTCACAAAGTTACTTGCCGGGTGTGCTGATTATTTTTAAGTCATTTAATGAGTAAAAATATTTTAACTTCGTCTTGGAACCAGTATAACTTTAGGAGAACAGTGCTCTGTTCTGCGCTAACGTGACTGTACTTGTTCCTTTTTTTCATACGAACTTTTTAGCACTCGGGAATCAGCGTGGTTATTTTTTTTTTCCCCTAATGTCATTATACTTGTATTTTCTGTCTATCTGTATAGGAAATTACTCTTCTTAAGTATAAGCTTTTAAAGATGCTTGAAAATTGATGCTGTCTATGAAATAAGAACACAGGCTGAGCTTTTATCTTTTTTTTTTTTTTTTAATTGCCTGTAACCATACTGTCTCAAGATGTGATTGCGGAAGTTTCAAAAGCTAGTTAGTGTTACCCTAGATTGGTACTTGGGTAGACAGAATCCCCCCCTCCAACCCCTCACCACCCCCTGAAATTCTTACAGGAAATATAACTGATGATTCAGTCTAGATGTAGGGATTTTTCTGAGTCAGTGCTAAGCTGAACAAGTGATCTGATGTTTTATTGGGGGAGAAGAAATAATGCCTTCTGAGGAGGTGGAAAAAGGATCTAATCATCTATTACATAACTGATATAGCTTAAAATATTTTTGTTGGAAGAATATTTCTTTTCTTTTTAGAATATTTTCCCTATATTTTTAGATCTGCAAGATTTCTGTGACAAAGGGGAAGTCCAATTTCAGAGTGGCCACATATGGCCCATTTTCAGTATGTAGGTGATGGACACATGGACAGAAATTCCACATCTGCAAGGGTAATTAAATAATTGTTTAAAGTTAGTAGTTCAATTCTGTAACTGTAGGGTTGATCTTAGAAAAAAATAAGTTCTGAAATTATGTTCCGTTTTAGTCCTGTATTATTCCTTTTATATCTGATCCTTCTCTTTTTCTGAAATAACTGAAATTTTGCCTTAATATAAAATTACCAATAAAAGACCTGGAAAAGTTTGGCATCCAGTATTTTTCTTAAAGGTGAATATTTCAAAAAATTAAAAAAAATATTTTTTTTAAACAAAAGGGCTTTTTAGCATCTTTAACAGTTTTGATTAGAAAGACTATTGCAAACCACAGTAAAGAACAGTCCACTGTAAGATCAGTATGACTAAACCTTCTGTTTACACAGCCTCATTATTACATAGCAAGCTTCCATTATTTTAAAATTAGGGCTGCCCCTAAGCAACAGAACTTAAGGAAGCTTGCTCCGTAACATTACAAACTCAGAGCTCATATCAGCCAACAAGGTCTTTGGATCTTGTTTTGAATCAGAGTTGTTTTGCTGTTAAGTGTCTAAAAGCTGCCATAAAATTGCAGTAATCACTAACCTAAAATAGAAAGAAAACTGTATGTAGATTAGAGCAAGCCAAAGACTATGATGAGTGAGTGTATTTCAGAGTAAATGTAATTGAAGGTGAAGAACCTTCTGTTATTAATCAGAAGCACAGTTTGGAATATGGAAATATTAATCAGCATTATTTTCCCAATTATCCCATACAAAATTGTGGGTCTCCTGTATTTAATAAAGACATTGTACTGCATGATGATTTAAAATTAGAATACCATGAAAGTACTTGGTGGTAATACTGTGCCAATAGTAAAATATGTATTTGTAAGTTCCCAGAACCCAGATATGAGACTCTGGGCCTGATGTGCAAAAACACATCAAGCTCTGGGTCCCAGCTGGTATTAAGTAGCTGCAATTACAAATTGCAAATTAAAACTAAAGTGACCCAGGCTGTACTTCTGGCTTATATTTTGCAGTTACTGGTTCTAAATACTCATTTTAGACATTAGAAGTTCACCTTGCTGGCTGCAAAATACTGGTTGTCTAGTGGGTTTTAGGAAGAAAACAGTAACCAGTCTTGTACTACTGCAAGTATCTGTTAACCTCATTACGAGAACAGTGAATTCAGTGTTCATAACAGATCTGACTCTTTAACTTGGAAATTTCAAGGTCCTAGTGGTTCAGGCAATATTTGCCTTTTACATTTTTTGTGGGGCTTTTGTTTTGGCGGGGTTTTTTTAAGGTTTTTTTTTTTTTTTAGGTTTTATTAAAACAGTCTCTTCAGGGGAACATATATATGGGGGGAGATGTTTAAGAAATTGAGTAAAGTACCTAGGAACATACCAAAAGAAAGAATGAATCCTGAGAACTTGCACTCAAAATCCATATGATTTCTTTCCTCCTGCATTCATAGGGCAGAGTGACAGAAACAAACATAACTAAGTTCTAAATACAAATGCAAAATAGGTGGTTTCACTTTTTTTTTTTCTTTGTGGATTACATATGGCTGGCATGTCAAAAACTCCATCAGTCTTCTCCACACAGAGTAACCAGTACGTTTTGGGAAATTCGGGTCAACTTGGACAAGAGAAAAAAAAGATTTACTTTTGGGCTTTCCTTATTTTTTTTTTTTTTTTGTCAGACCTCCAGCACATTAATTTGACTACTTCAGCAGTCACTACTGTGATAAATACTCTATTAAACAAACAAATCATAAGATTTTTCGCAAGTAGCGATTTAATGCTGTAATAGAGGCAGAAATCCTTAGTATAACAAGTTATTGTATTTAGCAAAGATACTTTATTATTTGTTTTCAAATGTTTCCATTTTCAGTGCTGTTTCCTTCCTGTTGAATCACAAGGTGATCCATGGAACTCAGCATATAAGGACATTTGCCTCAGTGCCACTTTTATTTGTTTTTTTATGATGTAATGAATAAATCTTTTCTGTATTTTGAAGGGACTCAGTTCCTGAGTGTACTGTTGAAATGAGTGAAGCGAAGCAGCAGCAAAGTCTGTACCAACACAGTAAGACACTGTATCCAATACCATTCAGTCCTGGTGGGAAGGTTTGGTCTTGGAAAAGCAAAAAAGTGCCAGCTTCTCATGCAGCATCTTAGCTTTATCTTGGCAAGCTGCAGTGCTCTGGGCAAGCAGACAGACCCTGCTGCTGTGTAGAGACGTGGAGTGGTACTGTCTGTGGGGACAGCGTTGTGTGAATGTGAAAATAAGCTCTTCCACGAGGGATTCTTCCAGTCACAGATGGAGCAAGATGGGGAGGCTTTTCACTCCTCTCTTTTTTTATAACCGTGTGTAGACTAGCACGGTGGGTTGTTCTGCTCAGACGTTGATGCTTTGCAGGCAATAGGAGACCTGAGGGCAGGCTGTTCAATGACAGGGGAAGGAAGACACAGAAGTTCTAGCTACACCTGGCTCTTAAGCACACACGTGTGAACGCAGATGCTGTTTTTCCTCAGACTCATTTGGTGACACCAACTGAAGGGATCAGCTTGTCTATACCAGGTAATTAGAATATTGAAAGTGTGTAATGAGGTGTTTTGATTACATTGAGACTGAAGCAGGTCATGTGGAATACATACCCTTCTCTTGCCAAGTGACACCTGCAGGAAAAGCCTTACTTTACAGGCATCCTAGAAAATCTCCGAATTTTCCCTCTCTGCAGCCCTGCGGGTGGGTAACAGCACAGTAAGTGCTTGGTGCTGCAGGCTGCATGTGTTGCTACATGCTTGCAATCTCCCTCAAACCATAAAGCCACATAAAAAAGTTCCCATATAATTTCTGTTGTACGTGACTCATCCTGAGGTTAAGGCAACAGCTTTTCTTTCATTGCCTGTCTACATACTGCTGTGTAACTTGTAGTCTGATCTGAAAAATTGCCGCCATGGTACTGACTGTTTCAAATACTTTTGGCAGTTGCCTTCAACTTTCTTCCAGAAGGCAAGGCTAATTGGCTTTTTTTTAATGGTTTTCCAGCATGAGTCAGGAGGTTCCATTTCTTAATCAGGAGATGGGAAATTATTGTTTCTGGGGCTTTCATGATTACAGATCCTTTTTCTTAGCAGAAGGCAAGATCACAGGCTGAGAAGAAGCTCTGTACAGTAGAACAGACATCTCAGTTCTCCGTATGCCAAGTTCCAGTTCTGAGCGGGTCCGCTTTCAGAAGCGGCGGCTGAAAGCCTCTTAACAGAGTAAAATGCCATTTTTTAGAATCTAAACATAGTAAACAGCTGAGTTTTCATTCCAAGAATAAAAAGTTTTGCCTTAGCAGCACCCTACTTTGAGAATACTTCTCCATTTATTGGAGTTAAGTGACTCAAAACCTTTGCTTCCACTGCAGTTCAATTGCCATCGCCTGCTATTTCCACCTGCAACTTGCCTATACAGAAGATTAGCAAACAGCAAGCTCCTGAAAGTACGTTTCCCCAGGAAAAAGAAAACATTGTGTTCTGTTGTTTATGTAGAAACTGTCTTATATCACGTAGTCACAGATGTAACTGAAAGGAAGATGTAGCCCAGTTATTTACTCTTTTTGTATAGTTAAAAAAAAAAAAAGTAAACCCATGTCAAACATGATCACATTCCTACATCAAGTGAAAACAAAGAAACCAGTCACCAGGCATCATGTTTTCACTGCAGTCCCCTTCTGTAAGGATTAAGAATGGAGTCACAGCTCCCCATGTAGTTTTTGCCTGTGTTACATACTTGCAGCTTCATAGACCCAGTAGATATTTCAAAGAATTTTTTGTGGTTTTCACAGGGAGGAGTTTCCTAGTAGGAAAAGACTTCCTTTGTTATGAGCTTGTGACAAAGTAGACTGTATTATTTCTACAGTCTACTGCGAGGAGTTGCTTTTAAATTCATGCCCAGAAATTGAATCCTTCTATTACACACGTAGTTCCCCATCCCCTCTTATACTGCTAGCATTAGGTAGCCAAGAGCTAAATGTGTGTGTTTGGCTTTTTACTGTACAATAAATGGTGAAAAACATTAGTCTGGATTTTTCTGCTTAGTACTGCCAGCACATATTCCATGCTGCTTTCCATAAGGAAATGAACATCCACACCTGGTTCAGTGTTTCTGGTGGATGGTAAACTAGAATTACAGTATTTTTTCTGAAGCATCCAAATGCTGTAGTGGTTTAATGGGGCAGGGGAGTGGGAAGGGGAGGCTCTCCTCGGGGAGAGAAGAGGTGACAAATGTGGGACAGGTTCCCCAGTCAAATTGCATTTTTAGATAGTAGGATACAGACAAAACCAAATGAGTGTCCATTTCTTCCTGACTGAAGTCAGTATCTACCTCAGAGCCATTTTCTTCTCAGGAGCTTGGTGTCAGTAAAGAAGCTGTCTGTGTGAAGCTACAATTACATGGCTTCCTTCTCTTCACAGAAAAAAAAGTCTGCTGCTGCCCCATGACATTTTTCACTCAGTAAAATATTTAGGCCGTGGTTGATTACAACATGTCTGGTGAAAATAGGTCAAGTTTGGTGTTTGAATGCCCTGGAAAAACTGGCAATGTGTTTGCTGTATGCATCAATATCTGTCCTATTTAAAGGGCACTCTTAGGTCTGGATAGGGCAAACCTGCTTTGGAGTTGGAAATCTGATAGTTATTAGTGCTGCTGAAGAGAGAAATGAGAGGGCGTTTTCTGCATTTGACCTAACCTTCAAGGCAAGACTGTTTTTCACAGTATTTTCTGGCAAGCAGAAACACATTTGTGTGGTAAAAAAGTCTCTAAGAAGCAAGTTTAAAGATGTCAGAATAAGCTTCTCTTAATATATTTGTCTATTATTTTTGAAAATAAAGTCTAGAAGTAAGAGCAGTGAGAATGAAGTTCCTAACTGTTCAGAGACTGCCAAAAAAAGGGATATCTACTCTTTCTTTGTGGAGTTAGATGTCAGTCTAACCTAGATACCCTAAACTGCATGTAATCAGTAGAGAAATAGGCACCTCTGAGAGACAAGCTGTCAAATTTCAAGTCGGGTCACATGAGTTATCTTCAGGAAATTCCCATTTTATTCATCCCACCAGGTTAACTAGCTTTAGTTTGCCCTGCAGATGTTTTTAATTTTTCTGTTTGTTTGCAGGGGAATTAAAAAAAAACGACCAACACCTCCTGATGTGAAAATGGGAAAAAAAGTTTCCCTTTTAATTGAGCAGTACTTGACAACCTCAGATCATATGATACTTAAGTGGAAAAACAGTTCACTCTGGATGGATGGACCCGGACAGTGGCATGGCAGAGTAAGAAACAGCAGGAAAAGAAGTCAAGCAAAGCTCATACACTTGCCAACTTCCACATAAATCCTCAAAATAAGGCTCATGAGTAATTAAGCAACTACATAGATGTGACATGGTAGAGGGTGAATTTAATAAATATTTGTATTTTTAAGTATAGCTTTAAGAGTATATTAGTTACAACAGTCTGTTGTTTGCTTGATTGTTTTACAGTGTTTTTTCCCTCCAACTTTTCTCAGTGCAACTTTTCAGCTTTTTCAATTTTTCCTTTTCCCAGGGTAGAAGCATACTGACTGTGTAGACTGATCCTACAAGTTGGAAAAAGTGTATCTGCCAAAATGCAGTGCAGACAGTATTTGCTGCTCTCTTGTCAGATGGAGGACAGTGGTAACTGTGAAAAAGATGCACGGATAGTCTCAGTACTGCTATTACTCATTATGATCACAGAAATCAGTTGATGGGCCAAGAGATCTCTTGCTCACTACACCAATTAAAAGAGATGTGAATAATCTTCTTTCTCTTTCCCAATTTTAGCAAAGAACATCACAGTGGTTTCAGAGGAATGGACCCATGAATATAAACCACTATGCAAATAAGAAGAGCGCTGCAGAAAGCATGTTGGACATTGCCCTGCTGATGGCCAATGCATCCCAGCTGAAGGCCGTGATGGAGCAAGGACCTTCTTTTTCCTTCTACATCCCACTTATTGTTCTTATCAGCCTGTCGCTCACACTGCAAGTTATGGTGGGAGTGCTCCTGATATTCCTTGGTATGTAGCAACAGTGAGAACCATTGACACGTATTTTTCTTACAGGGTGCAACCTCTAAGATGGTATATAGGGTCCCCATTTATTTTTAAAAAGCTATTATGTTTGTAAGTCTTGAAGTTTTCTCCTAAGACCAGAGAAATATTGTAACAAAAGGAGCAAGGGCGGCTTTATGTGGCATCTTCAATTTTGATCCACTTCCTCGTATGCATTTGCCCAGAGTATGAATATTTTTCTTTTCAGAAGGTCTGAGGAGGAAGGAACATTATGAAATACTGTAAAAGAAACATTAATAGACTAGCTAGGATCATGCAGCCTGCCCAGTTTCATAATACTGTTTCTGGCAAGACCTGTTACTTAATCTTATGACCAAAATGTATTATATTTATAAGAAAATACTGTGACCATAAAAAAAACCCAGAAGTGGAAGTTGAAATGTTCATCTTCATGTTGGTGTAGTGTATTGTCTTCAGTTTGTTGGTGTTTCTGCAATCAAAGGTTTGAATAATGAAGAAAAAAAAAACACCTTAGTTTTAAATGTAGAAAAATTATTCAAAGCATCCTAAATCTCTAAATGGGGAATGGTAGAAATGGTCTTGTTATTGTTAATTTTTAAACCTGTGTTGAGCTGAAATTAAAGTTAAAAAGAAAAATAAGCTACTTGGAGCAAGATTTCATTATCCACATAATATGACTTCAGTCAAAAAATTTGAAATTGCATATAATATGAAAACACAGTCTGAGTAGCATCCTGGGACTTCAGACAGACTATTTTGAATTCTGCTTATCACTAGGGAAACATTTTCTACCTTCTACGGAAGAAATGTGATGCAATGCCTTTAACATATGCTAGAAATCATTTCAAGAGAATGAATTCAAATAGGAGTTGTGTTAGTACCTGCTTTGGACACAGGTAATGAGACAGCTGTAGGAGTAGTTCCCTGCTCTGTGCCTTCCCTGCTCTCCCCTTTCCGTCTTATTTGTTTGACCTTCAGATTCCTAGAAATTCAATGCAGCATCTTTGTTGTTCTCAAAAATAGAGGTTCCACTGTTCAGTATTAGAAGGTATGATGCTGTGAGGCACAAGAATCAGTACTTATCACTAAAAATTAGGTATTTTAAGTTAGTAATGCTCAATTAGTAGCATATGTATGTCCTATACACCCTGCCTTATTCTGTAAAGCAGAATATTAATCTAAGTAGCTGTAGAACCAGGCTCATTTCTAAAACTATGTCATCACTAAGTGAGCATGAATTACCCAGAAAAGCCCAACTAAAACTCCACAACACACTTCTGGAAATCTGAGTTTTCTATTTTGACCTTAAAGAAGTCTTCAATACTTCTCTTTGCTATCTTAACCTACTGTGATATTTTCCCCCATGCTTTTGCAAGGCAAAATGCAAAAAGAATCCAGGGGCACTTCACAATGTTGCTGAAAGCATGTGACATTCATTAGCAGCACCCAAAACCCTAGACTGTAACTTTGGAGAGTCTGTCAAAGATACCTGTGGAAATCAATGAAATGTTTAGGTTTCAACACCAGTTGAACCCCGTTACTCACTGCAGTAAACACCTTCACTGGTAGGAACCAGCTATGGATCGCTTCTTTTGCTAGTGATATCAGATCATTTATTCTTGTAACATTTTTCAGATCTTTCCCTTTAATGTTACTATATGACAGATCTTAAGTCTACCGTAAATGTAAAGCCTTGAGGGTGGTAGCCAGAATTTGCACACGGCATTTACTAAATTATAGGTACTACCTTTGTAATCTCTGTTAGTCTTTCAGTGTTCTATTTTGTAGCACAATCAAAAAAACAACTTTCTCTTCAAGGAGGAAGTCCCTAGGAATCCAGGATACATAAGGCTTGTAATATTACTAAGCAGCTGACGTAGCTTTTTTCTTCCTTACAAAAGAATACAGCTGTCTCTGCATTTGGTAGAGTTGGTACAAGAGCAAAATCCAGGTCCTGGCTTGGAGGAGATTCCAGAAAGCAAATGGAAAAAATCAACCTGATAATACTAGGGAAAGTGAGAAAAAGAGTTATGAGAAAATCAGCAAAACGCTGATATGTTGCTTGAAGGCATCTCCCTGGTGGTTGTTTTAGTTAAACAGGCTGTGAGGCTGTAAATAAGTTTCCTGATTTCTGTTGGGCAATAATTTCTCAGATATGCTGAGACATTGCTTTTTAATGCTTGGTTCTGCCCGGTGTTGCCAAAGTGGTTTCCATCTCTAATTTTTATCTTTGTCCCATTGAGAGTAAAGAGAGTACCCAGAAGCCCAAAGCTGGCTGAGGCAGAGGTCACAGACCGCTTAGCGAACAGTGAGATTCATCAGCGGTTCGGCCTGTGCTGTGCAGTCAGCAGTGGCTGTAGGTTTGGCGTGCCGAGGGTGACAAAGCCTCGGCTTATAGGGAGGCAATGCTGTCCTGTCGTGCTGAGGTCAAGAGTTTTGAAGACAGGAAATGGGGTATGAACGTACAAAGACGCTGTCATCACAGCGAGAAGTTGGTTTTTATGATGTGTGTTTGCTAGTTTTGGCCTGCAGGAACAGTTTGCCTTTCTGTGCACCCACAAAATTCTGCTTCTTACAAGCTTTCACAAGTCCAAACAGAAATGCAACCATCCAGTTTCTTTCCCTGAGATAAGAGTTTTATGCCCAGGAGCTACCAGTTCTCCCAGTTCTCTACTATGGATTAAAAGCTCTTTCTCCTTCAAAAGAGCCTTTCACAAAAGCATTTGGAAAAATGTTCAGCAAACTTGTCCTTGAAAGTGATTTGATCATCTTAACTTTTTGGAAAAAAAGCAAAGAATGTCTTGAAATAGTTTAAGTGGCATGAAATCATAGTAATCTAATCCCACTATAATAAAATACTTAAAGAGTAACTGTTCTTAAGAGCATTTTCACAAACACCCTCATCTTAAGTACTATAATCACAAAGATAGGATTACTGCAATTCTGCTTCAAAATTTAGAGCACCGCCTGAACTGACAAGCAATACTTGGCTTCTCTGACCTTATTTGGACAAAGGGACAACTCTGAAAGTGTCAGTCGTCCTCTGAGCATATTTTTTTTTAACTCACAAGACACATTAGGCCATTATTGCCTTTTCTGTTTTAAACCAAGTGTCTGAAATGCTTTTCTTCCGTACTTAAGGATTAATTATTCCATTTTGTTTATTTTTCTTCATTCACATGACAGTACTAGAGTCCTTCCAGGTACTGCTGGTATGCAAACAGCTGTGTAGCTCCAGATGCTTTACAGACATGTATATACTCATTTTCAGGGTTAAGTACTGCTGAGCTTAAATTATGTCACGGCTACACAGGTGTGCAGTAGCTTATGCTTCTCAGATAGTTCCCCCACACTGTTCTTCAGTGCTTTGACTGGCCTGTGATGTTTCACTGCACTGCTTTAGCAAGCAGAACTCGAGCAGGGGCCCAGAATTCCTTGAAATCAAAACAGCGTTAGTCTTCCTGATTAGGGACACCAAGTGAACCTGGCTTTTAATACTTCAGCATCACAAGAGTGTTTGCCACCACTTCTGCTTAACTGCTTCAGCAAGCGAGCGAGTCTTGGTTCTGTGGTCAAGTTCTGCAGTGTTGACAGGGTCATTATGTTAAAAGCAAACAACAAAGTTTGTCTCATGTAGTAGAGTCTTAAACTACACATCGATGTATGTGCCTATCAGAAGAACCTCCAAGTTGTTTGTTTATGTTGCTATATAAACTTGTCAGGTAAAAACTTTCTCCCACATGTCCTGTACATGCAGACACAAGCTCCAGTGATCTATGCATTTAAGAACTAGGAGTCTTAACAGACAAAAACCATTCTCAAAACACGCTCCAGAAGTCATAAGCACTCATCCCACCGGCATCAAAGAAATTTAGCACTCAGACAGAGTTGCAGAGCTCTTGTTGCAGGAGAACAAACAAAGGAAAATCTTGGGTTTCTGCATGATGCCAGACAAGTGCCGCAGACTTCTTACTGTCCTATGTAAGCACATGCTTCAGTCTATCATCAAGTCTATCATCAGTCCATTGTAACTGATGTATATGTTTTCACAAGGCCTGGAATCAAAGCTTAAACTAAATTACTACTATCTCCCTTGTGTGTTCCTCCCTCACTCCCATTAGTAGTTCAACCAAGGAACAACTGCAAGAAACGAAAGAAAATGTTTACATAGCTGATGCTCTCTGTAAGAAGGGCTGCAGCTACACTGCTTTGAAGTCTTCCTCTGTTTAGCAGATATAATGCCCTTGCTTTCTAAAACCAGAATCCCTGCAAAAACAGGGAGTACAGCTGGGAAAGGAAAGGCACCAGTACAAAAAATATCCAGCGCTGGTGAAGCGATGTGGCTGTCTGCAAAGAACCTGTAGCCTTTTAACTGTAGAAATTTAACTGCATTCCATCCTGTCAGGGCTTCAAGCTTTGTGTGTTCAAGACTGAAATATTTTTTTAAATGCTTAAAGTCTGCAACAAAACTGTTTTCAAACGATCAAGAACTCAGAAGGTTTCTGGTAACGTTTGTGTATCCATTACTTATCATCTGCACCCACAGAGATTAGATGCTAATTACTGGAAGCTAATAGGCTCTTTGTGGTTTAAGATCTCCTTAGCGCTTTTACTGACGCTGCAGAATCTTACTTCCCTTTTAAGTATGACTGATGCAAATAGCTCCATGTAAGAGAAATTCTTGAACTATATGAGTAGTGAAGTTTTATTCTGGATTTTGAAATATACATGTAATTTAAATTTTTTTTCCATTTATCTTTGAAGTAAAATATGACCTTAACAACCCGGCAAAACATGGAAAGCTGGATTTCCTCAACAACCTTGCAACTGGACTAGTATTCATTATAGTAGTTGTGAATATTTTTATCACTGCCTTTGGAGTGCAGAAGCCAGTTGCTGAGCCAGCATCAAGACAGTAAGTACCAGGTGAGTGTGGTCTCGCTGCACCGTAAGGTAGTAGGGCACAGCATACGAGAATGTGGTGCATAGCAGGGCATAGCTTTCAAACAGCCATGAGCTTATATAAACAGTTCTAGCCTTTGCAGAGAGAGGATTTTACTTCAGACTACTGCAAAAGCAGAAGCTACTAGGAACTGCTGAGTTACAACAGTGTATTTGTAAACATAGAGTTCAAAAGTTGATGTCAGCATCTTACTTTGTCAGGGGCTCCTTGTGTGTATCACACATGGGGAGGGTAAACAAGGTCCTTCTGGCTCAGCCACTCCTTTTCCTCATTGCTGACTAAGCCAAGAAGGGAAATAATACTGTTTTGCTTCCTCTGAATGCCTCTCCTTTTTTTAAGAAAGTTTTGTGGTATACTTCATCTAGTCTGTTATGAACACTGGAGGCTTAATCCTTGTCCCAGTAACTAGGGCTATTAAGTCTATTATGTAATCCCACACATCACTGGAGCCCTTCAGTTCCTATGCAGATTGTGGGGCTTTTCTGGCCTCCCAAACTGCAGGGCTCTTGCTTTGTGGGAGACTTAGCCCGCAAAGATGAGCACCATCACTCTACTTGAACGTGCGGTCATTTAGAACAATATTGTTTGTTCTACCTGCATTTTCCAGTTTTTTATTTACTTATACAGAAGGATAAATATAGGAATTGTGGGAATGAAAATGTGTATCTGCATAGCGTCATAGTTATGATGAACAATTTGGGAGGAGATAAACCTAAATTGTAGGCTTGTAGCCCAAGAAGCGCTATAGTCCACCATCTGCCTTTAAAATAGCACTGCGAAGTCTGTGTGTGCCAGCATTGCTCTGGCTATTTATCTTTCAAATCTCAAATCATGTTCAGAAGATCTGCTGAAGAAGGTATTACTTGACTTTCCTGGGAAACCATGGTACACTGGCTACCACACGGGCAGCCAGTGTCACGTTATTGGTTTAAGTTAACTTCTAGGTGAAGTTTCTTCATAAAAAAGAAGATAACAAGGCCTTTAAACTCCTAATCTGAAGATGAATGGCACAACAGAAATCTGTAATGAGAATGGAAACCAGACCAAAATGTATCAAGACTCTGAACAGCTTGCAGGGAAATCAGTGCAACAAATTACTAGGAAGATGAAGAATTAAATTAATTTATTTGGGGGTTTGGGTGGAATTGTCAGCTTTAACTAAAACCTGTGAAATTCTGCCAGTGAAACAAGATAGTTTTATTGTATTTTCTAGCCATCATCTTTACAAATAAATTAATAACTATTTAATTTTAGCAGTAAAGAGCACATAATTATCTCAGATATTATCAAAATTATAGGTAGAATGTCCATCTCAGCAACAGATATTCAAACAATACTGAAACAATAACCGCAGAATTGTGCTGGCAAAGCTAAGAGAACTGAATGTTGGTTTACTGGAATTTTAGCTGTCTTCAGAGTAAAAAACATGTACTATAGCCAGGAGCAGGGGCAGAGACAAGAATTTGAAATAGGCATCAAGAAATTAAAATAATGGACAAGGTGGTATACCAGACTGAGTCGTGCATCTTTTTGATACAGTGAAAGAAAAACTGAAGAGGATAAGCAGTTTTTGCTTATCACACCGATGTATGCTCAGTAGAGGAGAGGAAGATAAGGTGACAATCTGATCCCAAGCCAGTTAGTGCCTTAATGTAATGGTATATTGAGAAATCAGCCAATATCCAGAAGGTGTGACACACCCTGCCTTATCAGGATGGTTTGAGCTCACCCACATTTCATGTTACTTCTCTACTAGTACCGCGTTCTCTAATGAGGTGCCTTACTGATTCTCCTCAGTACCAGTGCCAGCTCTGCTCCCTTTTTGATCTCTTGCTGGCTTTTAGGAGATGCCGCTTATGCAGTGTTTCCCAAACACGACTGCTGTGTTTCTCTACAGCAGAACACGATAGTGAAGTGCTTTGAAGAGCCCTGCAGCTGTTAGCGGATTTTGCAGGACAGCTGTTCTGTGTGTTACAATCCCAATGCCGCTCCGGACAGCACTGACATGCGAGGCTGGTTCCTGAACACAACGGGGCATTAGCTCTTTAAACACGTGAAGTGCATCCCCCCCACAAATTTCTCCCACCTGTTCATGGCCTTTGTCTACTTTCTGCTTCCTCCACACACAATATGTGGCGAAGTTGTATGGAAACCTCAGTGGTTTTGTGCAATGTCTTACAGCTTAGCTGGCACCGTCTGGCAAGAAGGGGCTCTTCCCAGCATTGGTGTTGGTGTTTCTCCTCTACTGTTCCTTCTGTTCTCCATAAATTGTCAACCCAAAGGGGTTTGTGGCTTAATTATGGCTAGGATCAGGGAATCCCTATTTAGAAAGCTAGATCTTAAATGAGAAACCAGTTCACATGTCACTTCTCTGAGACTGTCATGAGAGCCTGAAACGGTTCTGCCTAGTGGGTGTCGATAGCTCATACAGCTGTAGATCATATATTGCATATAGCTGTGCACACAGCCGGGGTACTTGTTCACATACATAAATATGACTGGTATCTACTGCTGAAATAGTTTTAATAAACTTGCAGTGCCTCAATAAAGGAGAAAGAGTAGCTGGTTTTTGTAGCCTAAGGTAGAATCAAGACCAAAGAGTGTTTAAAGCAAGTTTACATCTGTACAGACACAGCAGCTGGGTGATCTTGCCTTCATGCTCTCACACATGCAGTTTACTAATAAACTGGCCAAATGTGGTGTCTGAGACCTGTGTCTTCTTGCCTCAGACTGGAAGTTCTTCATTGCTTTGGAACATTAAATTGGTTGTTTGCTCATTTCTATGCATTGCCCTTGCTAGAAACACCTGGTCATCTGAATGTAATGTGAAAAATAAGTCTTTTTCAGTCCCTTGCCACAATCTCCTCAAAGCCCTGAGAGGAGTAGCCACCATTTTCTGGTTTCACCTTTACTATTATGTGTACTTTTCCAAAGAAAACTTAATTCCCCCTTTAAGGCAAATGTCATTTACTATAATTCCTGTATCACTAACCTCTCAATATCTTTGGTTTGTGTTTCAGAGACCTGAAGCATTCATTCTAGATGCCATTTGCACTTGAGCCAGTTACACCTGGACACGGGGCAGGAAAGTGGGTGGACGGAAATCTGAAGAAGCTGGATGTACCGAGCAGCTTTCTCAAGTTTCCAATAACCAACACATTTATGTACCTAAAATTTTCCCCTGTGTTAATATTGAAACTGTTTGGCATCTAAGGAAAGCTTGATTTTTAACTCAAGGACATTGTTTTTCTGGAATATTGGCATTTCAATTTCTGTAGAAACTGTTTTTCAGAGAAGTGGCATAAGCCCGTCAAGCAAGGTAGTATGAACTGGTGGCACTTCACAGGACTTCCTATTTTCCGTGCCTTTTGTTTTTGTGCCCATTTGTCATTTCTGCCGTGGTCCAAAATGACAGGCCTTTGGTTCAGGCATAGTCACGTTGTCCTTTATTTCACTCCCTTAGCACTAAACCAAAGTACCCCATAGCACAGCAGCCGTCGTCTTTTGCAGTGTGCAAAGATAGCTATGCCTGGTTTTCTTTTTTTCCCACTCTAGCTAAAGCAAAGATGAGACCAACAGGAGCAGTGGGCGATCATTTTTCTCAGGTTTGCTCACAGGTAACTCATTTGTCCTGTGTCTTCAGCCCTGTACCACACTTAAAATTACCTCTTCTTTGTGCAGATACACAAAGAACCTAACTGCTGGTAGTTTCTTACTATTAACTGCTATACTCTGTATTCTGGGCATTAGATATATTTCTGGAAACCCTGCTAGACGCGCTACCTTTTCCAGGCCCAACTGGGAAACCAGAGGATAAAGGGTGAGCTTTAGCTGCTAAACTGGAACAGAGCGGCTGTCAGCAATTCAAGTAGCAAATGGAAGGAAATTTATCCTCTATAACTTTTCCCTCTTCCAAAGATTGATTGCTGCAATTGTGTTATTCTTAGGAGTTTATGGCTAAAAGCATAACTAATTTTTAATTTTTATTTTTAAATATATAGATAGAGATATAAATATCTTCTAGGTTCTTACCTGCTGGCTCAGGGACTGACACTTTTTCTAAATACACTATTGCTAGTAATGGTGTAGGTTATAAAAATTTTGACAACAAAATCATTGCAGTCATTTTATTTCCAAAGTATCACACGTGCAATCGGAAAAATCCTAGTTTTCTAGATTGTGTTTACTTGTGGATGCAGATTTGTACTGATAATTTCCTTACTCTTAATCAGTAAATGCTGCCTTGCACATATTAATAGAAGTTTGACTTCCATGTGTCTCATCTCATTTACAGTTTTTATCTCTTTAGTTATGTCTCAAGGCCCATTGATTTACCTTATCTTCATTTACATGTTCTGTAAGAACTAACAGAAAACGAATCAGAAGCTCCTGTCATTAGTAAGAGCATAGACATTCTTTTTTATTTTTTGTCTTTTTTTGCTTCATTTCCAACTTAACATACATGTAACCAGTATCTAGCAAGCGATGGTTTTAATTGTGCGTGTTTTACTAATTTAAACGTAGCTCAGAACAAGTTCCAAATGAAATACTCAGGACAACGTTCCTTATTTATTTTCTACGAACCAGCAAATTGTTGAAGGACTATCATACTTGTGCTATCACAGTTTTGATGCTGTAGTGTAGTGAATTGACTGGCCAGATAGCAAGTACTGAAAACCTTGAAAAACCTTTCTTTTGGAGAAAATAGGTGACTATAGGCAGAGGCCTTCCAAGCATGAAATTTATCTGTGGCTCAACATTGGGCAGTAATTTTGAGAAGATTCTTGACTGTACCACCTTTGTAACCTTTTTACTCACTGGAATATTTGCCTGTCTGCGCATCTGATTTGGTGTGGAGAGGCTCTCTGGAGGCGGCTGCCTCTCCTCTGTACAGGAAAATTTGTACCTAAGCTAGATGTGTTAAAAGAGTTGCTTTGTGTTGTCCTAAATACATGATCTGTCCGAAAGATAGTTACTTTTAACTTGGGTATTAATATTAGATATTTTTCATTGCCAGATTTGCACCTTTCTAGTTTTTTAAGCAAGACACAGAAAAAGGAAGAAATGTTTCTGGCACTTAGCTAATCCTCTCACTTTTTGACTTATCCTTACCACCCTAAAGGCAGATGCAAACAAACACCCAGGTTCTGCTGATGTTTACCATCTTTATACTTGGTGGTGATTTGGCCCAATTTTGAATGTAGCTTTCCATTCCTGTGCTACTTACCGCCTCTCTGATGAGCATGGTCATGCTTGTCTTGCACTGAAACACTTGAAAGGAGTCAGAGGGGGGTGCAGTACAGACATACCATGTCTTTTCCCATTTTATTCCTCTCTATTGGGCCATAATTTTTCAGGTCACTTGAGCAAAGAAGCTGTTACAGTGGGTTTCTCCTGAAAAATGTAATAGCTGTTCCTATAGCATCTTTACTGCTAAGCTGTTGTCCAATGGAAACTACCACGGCTTGTGTATCCCATCTCCCAGCGGCTTGTGGAACTAACTGGATCCAGAGCAGCAGGGTAGGCAGTGCTCACCAGGCAACCACTTGTCAACTGTGGATTCCAACAGACTTTGCAAAACGCGGGTTTTGGGACATACAGGAGGGAGAGAAAAAATACTTCAAGCCTGACCACATTGCTGGGTGCAAGAGCTGAATGTGGAGACCTGTGTTAAGGGGGTAGGCGTCTGTTCACGTGAAGTCTGCCAGAGCCTGGCTCCGAACAACAACAAAATACCACCATGAATCCTGCCGGGTCCTGAGCTCCTGGAAGTGTGGCTGAAGCATCGTCACAGGGGTACCTGCAACTTCAGAGAGCCTGGTCTCTTCTTTCGGTTCTGAACACAAGAAAACCTGATCTGGAACTGACTACAAGACTGTACTGGGCATCAGCAGTATTTGACTTGCAACTGGATGTCTTTTTTTTAAATAAAAAGGATACTGGTTTATAATCTTTATTGTAATTAAGTAAGATTTGCAAAACATCCTCAGACATGCAATCTGTATTTTAAGCATTTGAAGCCTTCAGAAATCATGTATTTTTTAGCAGACAAAAGCCTCTGTAAGTTGGCTTCAAGTATAAATAATTTAATCACATGATTATTATTCGTTCAAGTCAGGTGCTAATTTAAAACCCTAGTGAGTATGTCCTAGGGGCGGCAAATGAATGCGTCAGTTTAAATAGTTTGTTGGTTTGCTGTGCTTCTCCAGAGTTCTTGGTTGTAGGCAAACATTTCACTTAAAAAGGGGTCATCAATAATGTAAGTGAGAGGAATTTTTACAGGCTTTCCTGGGAAACAGTTCATGCCAGGTCATCCGTTTACTCCTGTTTCATAAGCTGCTGAGCAGAGGAAGAGCTCCACATGCCGCTCCGGTCGTTCTCATTAGTCCCTTCAGCATCTAGGGCTGCCTGGGTTGAAATTTTCAGAGTAGTTGTACTTACTGAAGCCGATGACAACAACTATATTTACTGGAACTGACTTTTTAAGTATTTGTCTTCTAAACCAGGTCACTGCTTGAAGCTTATTCTGCAGCTGATGATGACATAAAATGGGCCAAAGTAGAAAGCACCATCCTGATTACTGCTTTCTCCTCAACTATCATTTGGAAGGTTTTGGTCACTCATTTTAATTTATTCTAACAAATGCTTTATCCTGTTTTCTGCCATATCTTCCTGCAAGTGGCACTGAGCCCTGCCAGCCCTGCAGGTGTAGGTACTAGCTGGCTGGGGTGCACCGCCCTGTACCAGAGGTGCTGGTGTGCTGCACTCACCCCCCTGCTCCAGGGCATGGGCTTGTCACTACAGCGTTACCCTAAAAGCTTGGATGCTCTTTTGTAGTTAGAAGAAGAAACATGGTAATCTTGATCCTTCAAGTATTTACAAAAGCAATGAGTGACAGAACCCAAACACTAAGCTCTGCTTGTTTTCTAGCTTACCAAAGGTGTTGCCATTACAGGTTCTATCTGATTGAGGAAATGCGACGTGGTACAAATTTATGCACCATTTTAGTTTAAAAAAAACAACCAAACAAAAAACAATGTCAAAAGCTGGTTCTTGTTTCTACAATATAATTTTATGAAACCACAGGAGAACAGGCTCTACTGAAAGTGTATTTACTTACTGCAGGGCAGTGGAAACACTTAGAAGAACAGTGATGATGTATTTTCATATGTACAACTCATATCTTTGATAACCTGCACATTTAAACATACCACTCCTTGAAAAATCACCCCCCCAAAAAAAAAAGTTAGAGGCAGTGTAGGACATACAGAAGCACCGAGACTGAAAAGAAGCAGACTCCTTCTCCTTAGCTGTTTGCATACAAGAAGCCATGTTGCTTCATATTGACAGTGTTTTGCTTTCAAATAAATGATTTACAGTATACATACGTAAATAAAATATCCAAATACGAGAGGTGGAGCCTCCCGTCTTTGCATGGCCCGTCCCACAAACCCTATACTTCCATTAAGAAATTAAAAAATGATAAACCAAGAGTTTCTGAATACTCTCAGCACTTTTGCTACTCTGTCTCTAGGGAACTGCTCTAGCAGAGCAGCAGCAGTCCCGTTGCCTTCTGAAGACAGCCCGTTCCGTGTTAGCACCGTTCCGCCAACATGCAGGAAAGGCTATTGCAGAAGAGCAGCGTAGGCACCACATGTCCTTTGGAGGAAGTCCAGAAACAACTGGTGCCCCAGATATCACCAGATGGTAGCTTTTTGTAAAATTTTTTTCTAGTAGAAATAAACATGGCTAGTATCACTTAAATGTACACAAATCTAATGGCCTGTCCTGGTTGCAGCTGGGATGGAGTTATTATCTTCTGAGGAGCTAGTGCGGTGCTGTGTTTTGGCTTTGATGAGACTTCTCAGCTCCTCAGGCCTTGCTAGCGAAAAGGCTGGAGGGGCACTAGGAACTGGGAGGGGACACGGCCAGGCCAGCTGCCCCCAACCAGCCCAAGCAGCATTCCATACCATTCCCTACCATGGGACAGCAGCCTGGCACAGGTACCTGGGGGTGGCCGGGGCGGGGGTCGCTGCTCGGGACCGGCTGGGCATCGGTGGTGGCGGTGAGCAGCTGTGCACCACGGGTTTCCTTCCTCCTCTCCCTCTCGATTTTATTCTTTCCCTCCCCCTTTTCATTCTAACTGTTATTGTCGTCGCTGTTATTATTGTTCTTTCATTTTTACTCTGTTTCAATTACTAAACTGTTCTTACCTCAGCGCTCAAGTTCTACATTCCAGTTCTCCTCCCCATCCCTCTGGGTGTTCCTTAACTACCAGCCAGGGTTAAACCACAACATGACCTTGAAGTGACACTCACACGTTGTGAAGCCCACACCACCAGGCTCTCCAGGGGCAGATTTTGCCCCAGAGCACTACCCCAGCGCACAGTATGCATCTTGGAAGGAACTTCCCACAGCGATGGGAAATGAGATGATGACGTCCTTTGTGAAATAACACTTCAGCACTGCGTTCCGATTTTAGAAGCTTTCGTATACTCCAGCACGAGGCCCCATGGTCTGAAGCCCTGAGAAGGAAGCAAACTCCTAATAAGCTCCAGCTGGCTGCTCACTTGGCAGCACACACAAGAGAAGCAAGCTTGCTCCGTCGCAGATTGCCACCACCTTTATCTCGGAAAGCCCCGTGTGAAGAGCAGGCTGTCTTTCTCCCCTGGAAAAAGGAGAAGTTGCTGCTTTATGTACTTGTACAAACACCTAAGGAGCAGGAGAGGCCAGTCTCGGCTCCTGAAGGGAAGGACCCATTCACCCTGTTGTCACCCAGGGGTCTTGCCGCAGCCCCTTAATGTTCACAGGTGATCAGCGAGGCTGGGCGAGAGCCAAAAGCTAAGACGAGACGTTACTAGAGCAGGAAACAAATTAAAATATATGAGACAAAACACTTGAGGAGGAGAGAAATAATCGCATGGCCACAGCAGGCTCTTAGGGCAGAGTTTTCATGGGGGGCTGGGCTGACCCGAGTGCTGCAGGGCGATGCGTTAAGCTGTACCCAGGGTGTTACCCTTAACCCCACCGTCATTTATTCACACCCTGACGTCTGAGCACCGGCAGCAGCAGCGGGAGGGCAGAGGGGCAGGAGCAGGGGCAGAGCTCATGGAAACACCCCGCGCAGATGGCCCTTCGCTGCGCCCGGGAGCAAATGCCGGCCATGGGAGAGACACACACAGCAAAAAGACTGACATGAAACAATGGGGTGTTTAAAGGCTTCTTCTGCAAGGAGGAATTTCACGTGTTCACACTGGTTGGACTCTTTACTCTCTATCAAATGCCCACACTCAACCTCGGCTCCGCTGTTCTAGTGGGCCTTGGCTGTGACATTGGGAGCGTTGCCCTCATGTCCTTGCAGGGTACATTGTGATATATAGTGGAAGACACAGAATACACTTGTTTTGAGAATAATATCTAACCAATTATTATCCAACCTCCTAACAGGGTGGTGACAAAAAAAAAAAATACTTTCCCTGCTATTGGATGCAATGGATTATTTTGAACTCCCTTTCCTCCTTCCCTTCAGTTCATTGAAGATCCGTTTTCATGGTTAGTTTTCCCCCCTCTGGATTATTTCATAGCAAGAACTATTCAATAACCTGGCTGCCTTCCCAAGGAGAGTGCCACAGCCTCCCAGCCGGGAACAGAGTTCCCAGTACCTGCTCATCAGGCAAGTTTGACTTAGAAATGGAGATGGAAAAAACTCTGGTTACTTTTTCTTCCAGCTTCCTTCACAAAGCTTTCCACTCCTCCTCCTCTGTTTTGTGATCTTCCAGCTCAGAGGCAGCCCCAAACCCCCTTTTTACAGCACAGGCTTTAATTAGTTGGGAGGGGTACAAAGCACCATGCCGAGACTCCTGAAATATTGCTGTTTTCATGGGTGCCAAAAATATTTGAGAATGAATTGATTTCATCACCACCCAACATTATGCCGGTTTTATGGCATCAAGGACAAAACCAATACAAACTGTTGGGAAGGCCGTACATTCCACGTTTGTGTTGAACTTGTGGAAGCTACGGAGGGAGACAGCTACGTGTCTTTACCCTGAAATAGGATTATTTTTTTCTGTGTCAGAAAATAGAAATTATCAGGCATGCCAGGGAGAGTAACATTCAGGAAAGAAATTATTATCTTTCCCGCCAGGCTTTTCCATCGTGCATGGAGATTCAGATTCTGGGAACGTGACTTAACAAACCCACACTGTATGCAGTGCGCTGTATGGAGCAGCATCAGCGCAAGCCACGCCGGGCCCGTGTATGTCGGTACTCTGCTTCACACTCTGTAAAAGCTCCTTTTTCTCCATACTGATAAAGAACGAGGTTTGAAAGCCCTACCTCCCACGCCACGCTGGTAGACCTCATCACGATATCTTGAAGGGACCACGTTTATCAGAGACTGCGACATCTTGAAACCCGATGTCACTGCTACTATTTTGTTCAGTTTGCGTCCCCTTCACTTGCAGAGAAAGGGTGATGGGATAACAAGTTGTCTTGTCTGTGTTTCCAGAGTCAGGGGCAGCCTAGACTCATCCAGGGCTGAATTTCATCCAGCTCAGAATGAGGAATTTCCTTCCTACTAGTTCTCTTAACGATTCCATGCCAGTCAAGACAAGTTTCGCCTGTACCCCACAGTGCTCCCTGCCTGGGAATACCCTGAAAGACACCTTTGCAACTCTTTAATAGAAAATAGCTATCTAAATGATTATTATTAATTATTATTATTTTCTGCTATCATTTTACCTGTTATACCTGGACTTTGAATTTGTTTCCTACTTGCTGTAAACTACCTTCCTACCTCTTGGCAGGATGGAGTTCTTCCAGAGCAGCGAAAAGCAGCAGTGATAAACCAGGGTGACTGAGTCAGCTCCAAGAAGCCCATTTGAGTGCCCAGAGTGAAGGGTGACCCTCTTCTTGCCTCTGGATGCTCTAACTGCACCTCGCATAACCATAAAATGGCATAAAACTAAAGCAAAGCAGGCATGGAGTGGTGTATGATGTAAGGGTGGGAGAAAAAGCTCCTGTACTTGCCTTACCAGCCCTCTAGGTGAGAGATTCAGAAGCAGGCCCAGCCCCACACTCACAGAGATGGGACAAGAACGTCCCCTCTGCAGGACCTTCAATCCACCAGGACACAGCCAGCTCATGTCAGGTGTGAGGCAGAGAGCGAAAGCCACCAAGAGCATAGGAAGGTGCCCGTTTGGAGTCTATCTAGATGTCTAGAAACATCTAGAAACATCCAGCGCAGCCTCTGATGGGTCAGTGTTCATCTGCGTGTAAGGGGTTCCATTTTGCCTTTGAAAATAGTGCTGAATTCTGGGTTTTTTTGGATTTTCCTCTCCTGGTGTGCAGGAAAAAGCACACGAGTAAAGCTATTGCCAGTTACTGCAGCACAGCGCCAGTCACCCGTGTGCCACCCACTGTTCCCCCTGTGCCAGCGTCCCGAGCGCCAGCCCGAGGCGTGGGGTACCGCAGCCCACCGCAGTGGGGCCGGCAGCTCTGTGCCCTCCTGCCAGCTGAAAGGGATGGGAGGCACCAGCTCCGCTCGGGAGCAGCCCTTCGGTTTTGACAACTGTGAGTCTTAAAAATGTGTTGTCCTTCCATGCAAAGAGAAGCCCCAAGAGAGAAATGGTAGGATGGAGAGTGCAGATTTTTTAACCTCTTCTCCATCCCTGAGAATACGCAGCATCCAGTTTGTGCTTGGCAGCCGCCTTAACTGATCTAGCAAAAGTGAAAGACCCAGGTAAGCGGAAAGGTCACCCCAGGACGTGGGGGGGGTGGGAGAGGGAGAGAGGGATGAACTCTCCCTGGGCAGCCGTGAGAGCGGAGTAACATACCTCTTCCAAAGATTTCCAGCGTGCTTCTCAGCTCTGTGTAGATTTGGAAACCTCAGTCTCGGTGGGTGGGTTTTTCTCCTCCACGGAGAGATGAGAAGAGTAACCCAGCTGTCTGCAACCATTACGGAGCAGGAATATTTAAGAGGCACAGGCATCCTATTTTCAGCCTCTGCTAGGAGATTTTAAAATTAATTAGCTCAGAGCAGACAGAGGAAAAATAATCTTAGAACTCTCCCTTTCCGTTGGTGCAGGGTTGTGGCACTCAGCAGGGAGCCAGCCACAGGACCAGGCAGCGCTGCTGTCCCTGCGGTGTCTGGAGCCGGGGCTGCGGGGTGCTGGTGGCTGTGGAACAGATGCTGGAGAGCACAGAGCATCCTCGGGACGGGGGCTGCAGGGCTTGGGCACTGTGAAATCCCTGGGGTAGCTAAAACTTGGGATTAAAAGAAAAGGAAAAAAAAACCCACCTGAGTGAGATGAAATTGTTTTGCTACTGAAAAGAGAGGACTTAGTCCAAGCCATGCCGTGAGGACATATCCTGCCTTTCAGGCTTCAGGTGCTGTGGCACGCCAGCTGCTGGCATCTGACTTCCCCTGTTAACAGTTCATGAAGCACAGATCAAGTCTGAAAGGTTTTAGCTTTACTAGGCATAATATTATTAAAGATTTATCAACAGCAACATGGCAGAAAGCTTTTCCTTGCGACCGCAGTGTATAGTGGCCTGTGCTCCAAAATAGAAAGGGCAAGTCAGGATTCACCCGAGATGCTCTTTTACGCCAAAGCAGCCTCGCTGAATTAAACAGAGCAATGCTGCTGCGTACCTGTCCCATCTCCAGCATCTGGTTTCTTTTGCATTTGGCATTAATAACGGCCCTAGGAAGTGGATGTGTTGAAGCTATAATGAAAATTATCCTCCCCCCCAAAATCCTACAGTTTTGTAGCTTAATTGAGCTGTTTTTTCACACACATCAGAACCTTGGTGACATCTATGAAGAAAAGCTCCGCACCAGCCCTTCCGCTTGGCACCAGGTGCAAGAGCTCTGCTGCGGTGGCAGAGGGTCAGGGCACCACACACCTGCCCAGCACAGATGCAGGCACGGCCCCCCCAGCAGTAACGCTGCTCCTCATGGTCCCCCCCCCAGCAGTAACGCTGCTCCTCATGGTCCCCCCCCAGCAGTAACGCTGCTCCTCATGGTCCCCCCCCAGCAGTGACGCTGCTCCTCATGGTCCCCCCCCCAGCAGTGACGCTGCTCCTCATGGTCCCCCCCCAGCAGTAACGCTGCTCCTCATGGTCCCCCCCCCAGCAGTGACGCTGCTCCTCATGCCCCCCCCCAGCAGTAACGCTGCTCCTCATGGTCCCCCCCCAGCAGTGACGCTGCTCCTCATGGTCCCCCCCCAGCAGTAACGCTGCTCCTCTCCCTCCTCCCCCAGCAGTAACGCTGCTCCTCATGGTCCCCCCCCAGCAGTAACGCTGCTCCTCATGGTCCCCCCCCCAGCAGTAACGCTGCTCCTCATGGTCCCCCCCCAGCAGTAACGCTGCTCCTCTCCCTCCTCCCCCAGACACCCACCAGTAGGAAAGGGGGGAGAGACTCTCGCTCTAACCCATCAGGCAGAGGCACTCCACGGGAGGACGAAGAGGATCTCTCTGGCTGACCAACAGTTGTCACAAGACGAGACTATCCCGCACTGACACGGATGACCCAGCTCCTGTCTAACAGTGTCTGATGCGCTGTGGGAAGGTGCCAAGGCTCTGGGGTTCCTCTTGGCCCCCGAAGTGCTGCAGCAGGGGACACGCACCCGGCTGCAGGTCAGCAGCTCTCCCTGGAGCTTCTGCCTCAGCAACGTGTTGCTTTGGTAGGACCCTCACCGCTGCCCATAGCCGCACCGGGGCCGGCAGATCCCCCTTCAAAGTTTACCCCCAAGAAGAGGCCAGTAACACATCTGTCTGCATGTTTTCCTTACCTGAGATCCCTTTTTGGGTGGTCAAAGTAATCCTTAACATCAACCTTGTGTCAAAGTCACCTCGTGTCCAGAAGAGGTAGGCCTCCACGCGGGTCTGGATAGGCAATGACTCACTGCACTACCAAAATGACACAAAGTCAAACCTGAACCAAAAGACACACAGTCTTTGCACTGATGTGTCCTGTTTAACTTCAGATCACTAAATAAATTAAGCAGAAAAACCACAAAGAATTTTGAAAGTAGATGAAAACATTAAATACCCAAAACAAAAATTTAACCATTGCAGAACAGAGACCAGGAGGAAGCCAGTGGACAGAGAGCAGCCACAGGAGGGCAACACGTTCAGGGGTGCTTCTGGAAGGGCGAGCAAAGCATTAACTGCAAGATAAACAGCACCATTTTTTTTTCTCAGTAAAGATTTTATTTCAATTTAATTGCCAGCTTCATCCCATTAAAAAAAAAAATCGATTAATTTCTACAGAATTCAAGAAGATGTACATTAGGAGGAATTACAAAACACAGGACCGGTGAAGTACAGCAAAGTGTTATCGTTTCCTAGTGTAACATCAACGCCGATTCCACAGTGAAGCCATGGCATCTCTCTGGAGTAACACTTGGGCGTACAGAACAGCAGTGAAAAGCATCCACAACTGCAAATTTTGACCAAATAAGTTTTCAATTTATTACAGTATCAGAAAAAAAATAAAAATCACAAGAAACAAAAAGAGTAACTTTGCCTCAGCAGCTTTGAAAGCGCCAGCCGGCAGCTATAAAGTAGCCCAGTATGTCCCAGAATGAATCATCACTTCATTCCAGCTCTGGCTTGCAGGCACATCGTACTTCACTGAAGTACTTTAAATAGCAGTCTGTCTTTAAATGGAATTCTGCTAATTCATTGCATGATCTGTCACTTCGCTTCCCAGCTCTCCCACGCAGATGGCCCCATCACTCTGCCTTTACTGTTTACGTGGTGGGGCCACCTGCACGCTCCGCCTGGGGGCACAGCGCCAGCTAGCCTTGCCCTGGGGTCGCCATCGCCCTGGTGCCACCACCACAGCAGAGGCAGCTCAGCTTGACTTTAAATCAAAAAGGCCACTCCCACGTACCACGACAGGGAAGGGGGATGATTTTTGGCTGGGTCTCGGAGGCCTCCAGCCTGGAGCACAGGGAGCTCACCCAGCCCCCACCCAGAGGAATGCCCACACGAGTCATTCCGGCAGCAAAGCGGGACCACGGTCCCTGGCGTGAGGCACCGGCTGCAGAGCACAGCCCAGGCTGGCAGAGGAGCCAACTGCTTTAGAACCTGCACGCTCCCACCTCCGCAGACCACAGCCTCTCCCTGCTCACCTCCCTCCCGAGCGCCGCGTTCAGCTCCCCAGCTGATGCAGCAGCCGTTCAGCTCCTTGGCCCGTAACGCAGCACGGCCTCCGCGCTGCACGTGCCACCTGCTGAATTTCGTACCACCAGGACAACCTCCCCGCACACGAAGCAAAGCACCTCCCTGAACACCACCACGGTTTCAGCAGCAAACGCCAAGGTATTCCCGACTTGACAGGGAAGCTGGAATTCTGCAGCTAGACAGGCTCGTCCGACCCCCTACTTATTTCCAGTAACACTGCTTCCCGACAAGGACCCGACTCCCACGCAGGTACGTACGGGCTTCCTCCAGGAAACCAAGATGGAATTATCCCTTCAACTGCTCTCGGCGTGCGCTGCATAGATGTGATTACAGAGAAGTTTATTCCATGCCCCTGAAAGAAAAATCTTCCAAGAAAAAGAATGCCCCTCAACCTACGCACACGCCAGTTTTATAGCTAGCCTCACTTTCACTTTTTTTAATTGGTAACTAGCACTAATAAGGGAATAGATTATTTTCTGCTCTTTGTTGTCAGGTCCTTTACCTGGCAACACTGGGATGAACCAAGATGCATTTTTCCTCTCTCCTCCCAGCCTTAACCCTGGGGAGAGCTCATCCTGGATTAATTTTCCCACCCCCACCAAGAGGCATCCTCATCTCAAGCAACCTCGTGAAGGGAAGAAATATAACTATAGCCTTCAGTAAACTCTCCTATTCCATACACTTTTCAAAGCTCAAGCAAGCCACTTGGTTTAAGGAACTGGGAGGACCACATGCTACCGCACCGCCAGCGTGCTCCTGGAGCAGTTTTATTGACCCGAGAGGGCTCCTGGCACTGCACGGCATCCTTGAGCCAGTAAGCGCAGCAGATTCTCACCTTCAGATGAAATAAGGCACCCGTAACTTCTGTAGGTTTCAGTAACAGCTCACAACAATTTGCAACTTGTTACTGAAAGGGTAACATGGCAAAAAATCTCAACAGAAAGAACGTGCCTAGCACCAATAAGGTCTCTGCTTCTGCTTTAAAATGAGATGCGACTGTTAAGATTACTATGAATAATGGTTTTTTTTGTGTAAAATGGAATATGGTTCCTCTAATGAAGTTTCAAGGCTGGCTTTGAGGCAAAGATTTAAAACTCCTTCAGATTTCAGAGCTATTTTTCCTAGTCCCTTAAAAGGGGGCTGCTCTAAGAGGTAAGCAGCAGTGCAGAACGGAATATTTCAAATGTTACAAATTAGAGCTGGTTTGCTGGAGAAAAATACTCAACCTGTTGTCACCTTAAACACAAGGCAAGGCAGAGAGAAAACAAGAGAATATTAAAGCACTTCCCAAGATGGAGGGCAGCACAACAGCAGAGCCTTGTGTAACAAGGGCAGCAGAGCCTGGAGGTTAGGCAGTTCTGTGGGAAATGTGCTCAGCTTCATCACCATTTTCTCCCTAATTAAGAGTCCCTGCGGAGATCAGATCAAAGAGATGCAAGAGCCGGTGGGGTGGAGGCAGAGGCAAAGTCTGAATAAACCGCTCAGCTGGGTATTATTTTGTTGGCACGGCATCTCTCTTAGCGTTTCACAGGGCAGCAATCAGGCTAGTAAGTGCTTATCACCTCCCTCGGCCCACAGCTGATTTTGAGGAATGTCTGCCTGTCCGCGCAGAAAACTCTTCCGTCAGGCGCTGCAGTTACACCGGCGGAGCTGTCGGGACCGCCAGCTCTGCAGTCAGACCAGCGGCTGCAGCTGTGGGAAAACAGCCAAGCCAGCGTGAACGTGGCTGGCGGAGACACCGTGCGCAGTGCAAACCCAGCAACGGGGAGCTCAGCTTCCCAGTCAGAATAAATACTTAACCAAACAGCTTGTCCTGACTTACAGTCTCGGCTGTAGTGTTATCCCTGTAGCCCATCCGATTTCACTTGGGTTTTCCAGACGAGCTGCACTCACACCAGCATCCGCCACAAAGACGCACCGTCTGTCCTGGAGATTTAACGTCACGAAGACTGTGGCTACCTCCGCGTGGGCTTGGCGCGTGTCCCAGCTGCGCTTCAATGCCATAGGCAAAAACGTTTTATCAGAAGAGAAAAATCAGGGTCCTCTGAGCCCTTTTTCACCTCTCTAAGACATTTCCTGCACATACTCTTTGGGTCTTTCATCTGAAAATTTGGCCCTGTACCCAGCTCCTCCTCTGGACTACCGTGTGAGTGTTGTCCCAGAAAGAAATACAATTATTACAAGATTATTTGCCCCGGAGAAGATGATGACATTTTTGTAGCATGAATAAAGTTTAAAGCTGGCAGACAATTTTCAGTCTGTTTTGAGAAAAACCACTCCAAATGACTGAAAATTTCACATGGGATCATCCAGTGCGTGGTAATTTGTGATGCAGCTGCAACTTTTATTCAGATGACATTTGATTTGATCTGGAAATCTCTTCAGTCAGTCAGTGAATGAAGAGCCACAAAGCGTCTTTCTCACCGAGTACAAGGACACGGTCTCCTCCTCCAGCTCCTTATGCTCTTGAGCACGTAATTGAAGAACTATCCACTAAAAATGCAATTTCTCACAGCCAGTTCAGAACTACTGGCTT
The DNA here is from genome assembly GCF_023634155.1 of Falco peregrinus. NCBI lineage: Eukaryota > Metazoa > Chordata > Aves > Falconiformes > Falconidae > Falco > Falco peregrinus. Next base: position 109,925,168 of record NC_073725.1, on the reverse strand, counting down.
CTCCCTTCTGCAGGAGGAAAGCCATTTGTACTGAGCTAGGCAGGAGCAAGATAAGCAACCCCAGGCTGCTTCACCCGCAGCCTTGTCTCCCTGCATCTCCTTCACGAATTTTAGTCCTACGATGGTTTCTGCAAATTTTTCGGGTTTCAACTCACAGACGTATCATATCTCACAAATATATCATATTTTCAATGTATCATCATCAGATGACATTATGAACAACCTCAGGCTCTTCAGGTAAGCATACTTATTTCTGGCCATACAGAAGCCCCATGTCACAAAACTTAAGTCCCTGTAAAGTATCTCGGATTACTTCAGTTTCTTAGATATATAGAATGCAAAACATTTCACTGAAAAAGTAAAAGCTAAATAAATCTGAAAAATGTTCTGGGTAGTCTGAAGTGCAGATCGGACATCCCAGCCCCTGGGACCCTCCGCAGGCTGGGAACCAGTCTGCGCCAGCTCCCGCACCTTCAAACCATGGCCAACAGCTGCGTGTGGACGTGAACAAGGCAGGCTGGCGTGAGGCACGAGCAGCAGAATTAGAAAACGCAGCAAGTACTAGGGACACACAAAGGTAACTGGCACTGATAAACTTCCCAGGTGCCAGCGCCCACCTGAGCTCAGGCAGCAGGTAGAAAGGATCTAGACAAAACAGACAACCCTGAGATGGAAATCCATTTCTTCGTAAGGCTTTGAGAGCACGTGGGGTTTTTAAGTGCTTTTCTTAAATTAATTCTCACAAAAGACAGGCTAGCATTCTTTAAACAGTTGTGATCCTTCATTCCAGTATAAAACACATATGCAAACATGGCTTAAGACCCATGATCACTTAAGATATAATTTTAAGGTTTGTATTAAAAATATTTTTTATCCAAATGATAAATATTTTAAAATAAGCATTTACAAAAATAAATGGTCCGTTCCATAAGGAAGGACATATATAGCTGAAATTCTGAATACATGTTGAAGCAACACAATTATTGATGAATCTAGTTAATAAAATCTTTGGTATGAGAGTACAGTAATTTTCATGCACCGTTGTCTTCCCCTGGCAGGTATACTGTACAGACAAGCGAAGAGGCAGCTTTTCCTTAGTTTCTTGCTATGTCTTCCAAATACAACATACAAATATTTCTAACGTGTCTTCCTATGATAATGGGAGAAAAGCCCAAGATTCTCCTGGCTCTTCCTACGACTTTCGTATCTAAAACAGAATGAAGACGGGAGGAAAAAGAGAAAGTGAACACAGTTAAGTTTCATTCTAGCTAGTAAGCAGCAGCTACAAAAAATAAAACTCAATTTAAAAAATTACTCTAGAGGAAAGCCCATTTCCTTCAATATTGTATACATCAACTGCCAAGACAGGAGAATGACGAAGCTGTTTGGATTCATGGCTGCAAGTTCAGAGACATGAAGGGAAGATTACCGAGTTAGGTCAGGGGGCAGCCACACACCTGAGCACAGCACCGGAGGGTGCAAGCCTGGCACACCACATCCAGGTCTGGCGGCCCTGTTACACATGGGGCATTGAGATACTGCGCTGCTACAGGGAACAGCCTCAAAAAGTGGAAAAAAGAGCCTTGGAACAAAAGACTTCAAGAGATTAGTTGGTAATTTTAGCAAAAATAAAGATGAATCACTGACTTGAGGCACAGGGACCTCCACGGGGAGAAAATGTAGAATGTCAGCTGGTACAGAAACAAGGGGCTAAGGGGCTCTGCACTCTGGTAGAGAAACGCTTAACAAAAACGATAGGCTGAGGCTGAAAGGAGTTCAAACTGAGATGACGACGCACCTGCAACACTATGGACAATTAACTGGGATCAAGGGAAGTGATGGATTTTCTGGTTTTTTTGCTAACAGTCCCTGAATACTTTTCTGAAAATGCTTCTATTAAATGCTGGTGAGTGAATTTCATGAAGGAAACACATGGGTTAGCCTCAAAGGTCTAACGGTCCCCTTTAGCCTTAAACCCTGACTCCATGGACAGTCCAGTTGAGAGACTATGAAGGGTAACACAGCCCAGACTCACATCACCTGAGACGTCCATGAACTGGTGCTACTGTAGCCTACAGCTCTGGGGAAAAAAAAACCAGGAAAGAATGACGTCCAACTGTAACTGCTGTGACTGGTTATGAGGAGCAGAAGGCACTAAACCAAAATGGAAATTGGATTCTGTTCCCCACGTGAAGACTGGCACTTCCCACAACGCCCATGAGAAGACCAGAGAAAGTGACACCTCTGAATCAGCCACTCTCTCCCCCTTGGATCTCTCCCACGAGTGCTGACTCACTGCTTTGCTGAAGTTGATCCATGTGGACACATCAACGCATTTTCTGCTAAGAGCTGTCGCTCTCACAGCCACACTGGGTGAGCGGAAGGTGGGATAGTGAAGAGGAGCAGGAGCTCTGCTCTGCTGGCTGTGTGAAGCAGGCAGCTTCCAGCCAACAGGGAGAGCTAACACCCAGAGCCAGCAACAGGGGCAATGGCTGCAGCTGCTCGGGCTCAGCAACAGCAAATCAAGCCAGCGTCCTCTGGCCCTGGCACTGGTCTTGCTTCAGCCAGCTCCCAAGGGATGGGGAAGCCAGGAGGTTTGGGCACGTCTTGTGACTGCTTGGAATCACGACCCATTTCTATAGCAACAGGAGCTCACATGACTACTGCCTTTAAAAAGAGCCCCTATTTGAGGCATCCTCTGTAGGCAAACTATCCATTATTTATATCTCAGCATGTCTGAAGCACAATTTGTATCCTAACCTCATTAATGAATAATGACACCTTGACCTGCTCTATTAAGTAAGCCATGTTAGATCAAGAGGCATGCTGCTCTCCCGTCCCGTGCTAAAGTAAGGCAACCAAGACAGAAAACACCGGAGTAGATTACCTGAGTTACAGCAATACCAAAACAACGCAAATCCTGCAGCAACACTAAAACAAGCGAGGAAAAACACTGGACCTAAAGAAAACATAAAAAGAAAGCCATTAAGACAGAACACAGCAGTGGAAGTTTAGCTCAGTTCATAAATCATCAGTTGCTATTAATATGCATAATTAAGTGTATTCAAATGAAGCTAACATTCACAATTATGTATGTTTAGCTAATGTACTATGAAGCACGTTTACTATACTGTAATTAATTTTTACTACAGTTGCTTTGATACCATTCACTGTTCATCTAGCTATATATCCTATGAAATTTAAGTGAAAGCTTCCTCGGATGTTTTGTCACTCTAAAACTTTGTGCAAAAATCCCTTTAAACGCTATAACAAAATACTAACCAGACTACTGGGACCTCACCACCCAGTGTAGCATTTTACTCTGTAAGCAGCCCCCACTGGGCCAACGCATTGCCTGTGGGTAAGAGACTGCTTCGTATGAGACTGCAGTCCCTTAGAAACAGGTTTTTAGGGGTTTGTTTTTTCCCCACAGATGTCCCACAAATTCCACTTTCATGACAAGAGCAAATATTCTTCTTTACAGTTCTGCTGGAAGCTGAAAAGCAGAGCCACAGGCACACCTCAGACAAATCCCCCACTGGAAAGATTTCCTTCATGTGCCTGCCTAGGAATTACATGCAGTTTATCGCTGACGTTCAGTACTGATGTTCAATAAAACCTATCTAATTCACACTTAGCCACAGGCAAAACCTCATAAAAATTTATATTGGCTTCTTTATTATTTAATATTCTATTTATATTTACTACTTCACTAGGAATACAGCTACAACTAAACTGCACCTGTCACTTTAAGGACAAACGTACTGCAGATTAACAGACTGGGGGGCTGCCCATGCAGAGAAGGGGGGAACAGCGAAGGAGCGAGGACCCGGTTGCCCCTTTGGGTGCAGGTCTCCCAACCCCAACGGGGGTGACGAGCAGCCGGGCAATCTCCCGTCTGAGGCCAGCTCTTTCATCAGCACGAGAAAGAACAGAAATGATTTAATTTTCTTATCTCCAGGCACCTCCTCTGTTCTTCCTGTACTGTTATGCTGATGTCAGCAATAGAGACGTGAAAAATCGGAATAGCACTTTGGTTCAATATTCAAAGTAACAACAACGCAGGCAAAAATATACATGGAGTGAAACTGTGTTTCTGCCCCTCGCTTCAGTCGCCTCTCAGGGAAAACTGGCCAAAAGGCACAGCTCATAGCAGGTGCTTTTATTCTCTCATAACCGTACCTAAAGTACTAAATAAAACATTGGTGAAACTTAAATGATAAGATAGCTCGCTATCAATTTGGAAAATTCTTCAGCTTTCTTTCAGATCTTCAATTCCTTTTCAAAATATCTTTCAGTGAACAAAATATTTGCCTCTGTAATCTGGGCACTGAACAGAAGAAGGGGCAAAATTTAACACATTTTCCTAAGGAAAATATATTTTTAAATACATTAATCTGAAATGCATTTAAATTCACCCTTGCTTATCTTCCTTCCTGTCTTTGTTTTCAAATGTTTTATACTTAAATGGAAAGCTTAAAAAACTTTAAAAAGTGGAAAATTATATGCGCAATGACGCTACCAGCAGCTGAACAGACCTTACTATTCCATCATTGGCGAAATCTTGGGAAACAAAGAGTTTAGCTGTAACTGAGTAAAGATACCACTGTAAATATTGATTAAACTCTACAGTGTCTTGATTTTCCTGGCACTGGTTTCCTCAACAGCAGCTCAGTATATTTTCCTCCATTAATTCCACTTAACTTGTGACAGTAAAGACATCGTAAAACAAACTATTTGTTACATGAAAAGCAAATTACATGATAAAATAAATTGCATCATAATCTGAAAAGCCATTCCATCCGGTGACACTGTATGCATTTATTTACCCCTGTCATTTAGCATATATTTCTCCTTGTCAGTGTCTATCTCTGTGGAATCTGTGGTTTCTAGAAATAAAAGCAACACATGAGAAGTTAGTACTCAGCTCAGGCAAACCAACAAACATAATCAGCACATGCAAAATTGTGCAAAACAACGCATTTCAGAAAAATATCCGATTTTGACATAAAATATTAACCCCCTCTAAAGGTAAATAATTTCTATAGTTGAATCTGGGTTTATGCTGATTGAAGGAATATAGGTGTATAGTCATTTTAACGCAACTCTAAATAGCTGCGGCGGCACCTCCGCTGCGGTTGAGCACTAAGCACATGAGTAACATCACACCCGCTCCCCCAAGATCGGCGCCTGCTGCACGCCGGACACCTGTAGGGTCACACACACACAGAGTTCATTAACTAATTAATTAATTAATTAACACAGATAAACACCGTTGCTAATCCAGTGTGGCCACAAACACCCCCGGCCTGACGCCTGGCCGCTCTCCCCGCCCGGCAGTAGCGCTGGGCATCAGCAGGCGCACCCGGCGCCCGCAGCTCGCTCCGCAGCCGGCCGGGACGGGGTGCGGGCACGCACGGCTCCGCGGGAGCCTGGGGGTGCTGCACCCAGCGCCCGGCACCGCCCGCGGCAGCCCCGCTCGGCCCCCCGCTCCGCACCGCTCCGCACCGCGCCGCGCCGGCTCCAAACAGCGGCGGAACAAAGGTGGGCGCGCCGCGCCCCGCACCCCCCGCGGATCGGGCTCCGGCAGCCTGCCTGCTGCGGGGCGGGCTGCGGGGGGCGCGGGGCGGGCCGCGGGCCCCGGGGCAGCGGGCGGGGGGGACGGGACGGGGGACCCTGTGCGGGCCGGCGGGCCCCGGGGCTGCGGGGGCGGACACGACCCTGTGCGGGCTGCGGGCCCCAGGCTGCGGGGGGGGGGGGGGGGGGGGGGGCGCGGCCCTGTGCGGCCCCACCGGCCGGCGGCCAGCAGGGGGCGGGGCGGGGCCGCCCGCGCTCCCGCCACGTGCCGCGCGCGCCCCCCGGCGGCACCAGCGGTGCCCCGGCCCAGCGCCCCGCCAGCCCCCGCCCCCAGCACGGGCCGCCGCGGAACGGGGGTTCCCCCTGCCCAGGCGTGGGGCCGCCCCGGGCACAGCCCCCCCTCCCCGGGCCCGCCGGGAGCTGCTCCCGGTACCGCCTGTCCCCGTCCCAGCAGCGCTCAGCACAGCGCCCCGGCCCGGGGGTCCCTCCTCTCTTCACAATTACAATGAGGGTATAATTTCTCTAAATGCTCTGTGCTACATCTGGCACATGGAGTAACTGCTGCTAAGAGCAACGTTTGAGTAACCCAAACATTGTACTTTTTAGAGGTCTGAAGGATAATGCCTTCAACATTCAAAACGTCCCATTTCACTTAAATGAGAAATAACACCTCCTACCCAAAAGGGAGAGCTTTTCCTGAAGAATCAAATCGTTTGCAGTTTCAAAGTGCCACACAGATGCTCATCAACTATTCCATCCAGAATGCAGACATCTGTCTCAGTCACTTAACTCATAAGAAGCAACAAACACCCACACATCATCTCACCGTCTCCTCCTCAGGTCGATGTAAGGAAGCTGCAGGACCTCAGCGTGCAGTAGGATTTTAACTCAGCTATTTATTCTCATCATTTTGAGGATGGTAACGTAAGAGAGTGTACCCAGGTACAGAGAAGTTAATGACTTACGATGGTTACTGGAGTCCCCTTGCATAATGCCAAAGCAGCACAACAGTTTGGGGGCACCACACACGCTATTTTTTCTGCAAAGCGCTTCTAGCACGTGCACTGGTTACGCACAGTCTGCACATGAGAAGCCCCAACCCTGATTGGCTCCCCAAGTAAAAGCTCTCAGAAGTAACCACGTGTAGCAGGTGCAAGGACGAGATGTTTATGCTCCAGCTCAAATGAAAACACCGCGCAGACACCCAGCGCAGGTTCCCTTTCAGCTGGCTTGGCCGGGCATGAATGAGAACAGTGCGAGGCAGCATGAGAGCTCACCTGCACAGCGCCTGCACAACTTCCAGTGTGAGCTGCATGGGTACTTGGTCACAGCTGTGCTATTTCTAGCAGCCGGCTGAATCCAGACCCATCTATATGATCTAACTCAGCCGCATCTATATGGACGCGGTCAGGCCTCGGCTACTGTGTACACGTACGTTAAGATCCATTCTCAGAAATGGCTTTGGGTGTTACTGAACATTAACAGAGCTTAAACTCCTAAACCATCAACACAGGTTTGAAATTTTATTCTTAGTAACTACACTAAGACTACTTAAGTTGATCTGAATTAATAAAGGCTGTCTGCTGCCTTCTAGGCAGGGTGGCAGAAAAACCTGCTGCTCTTGAGCTCTACCAGAGTAAAAACAACAGATCCAAGACTCTTTGATTGAAGAGCCTGCTCCCTCAAAGGGCACGACTCTGCAGGGGGAACATCGGATCAAAAGCACTGCCCTAAAGCTGCTGCAAGGCTGAATCAGCTGGGATTTGTGTTCACCTGAGATTCTGCAGCATGGATGGGCTCAGACTCCCCCAGTTCAAGAGGGTTCGGGTATGGATGTGGAGACCTGCGGTAACTCTGCAGCCTCCCTGCGAATGCAGCAGGTAAATGGTGTAGCTTCCACTGGTATTTATTTGTGGTGGGGAGATACAAACCTTTTCCTTCAAAATGAAAGGTGAAACAAAGCTAGACAATGCAGTATCTTCGCAGGTAATTACAATTTTATACGCCATATTCACTCCAGAAATAAAAGAGGCCTAACCTACGGGGTTTTGGTGTAACAGTTTGCATCTTACTGGAGTTTGACCCGCATGTCTAAAATTTCCCCTGGAACCTACCTGTGGGGTTTCTGACAACAAGAAATCAACTGACCGGTGAAGCATTAGTGCTGTTAAGATACTTTATAAGGATTTCTTAAACTGCAGTCCCTCCAGAGCTTCATTAACTTAAATGTGGGAGTTTTCCCTCAAGCTCCTCAAGTAATTTCAGTATACAGGATACCCGAACTTGTTTCTCATCCTTTTGGAACACAGTTTTCTCCAGTCCATTGGGGGAGGAAGAAGGAACACCAAGACACAGCAAGCATTATCACAGGTTGGCAACTCAGGCTGGATACTTTTCCTTAAAGAAATGAGCTCCTCTGCAGCACAGAACCAAATCTGTTTGAGGCTCAGTCCTTCTAAAGTACATACGTCTGTATCTGGGAGGCAGCTTTACAGATACCAGTCAGTCCTGTCAGCTGCACAAACAAGCCTTACATGATCAGTATCACAGCTCTTCTTTGACAGGGCCTGTGGATGTTTGTTTCACGTTAAACTAGACACAACTAGGAGATTTATGGATTGAGGGAAAGCCAAGCTTCTGGGCCACCAGAGTTTTAAGCTTAACAAATCAGTGGCTTGTAATGTTCTTATGTGCTACGGATCAGAATCAACACAGAGGAAATAAACAAGCCATTAAGAAGCAATGGTTATGAAAAGACAAATTGCACTTCATGAGAGTTATATTGCTGTTTTACGTGTTGCACTTAAACAATCAAAGAGTTTTGGACTGCCCACATTACTCAACAAGTAACAAGAACTATTCAGTCAAATCCCCTTACGGCTTTTGGAAAATTCAAATCAAACAGAATTCAGAATTATTTAAATAACCTAATTATTTAAATTAAATATTAATCAAATAAAAAATAACCAAAAAATATTCAAATAACCTAAACGGGTTATTTAAATAACCCAAACCTCAACTGAAACATGGTTTTGTAATATACACATGAGGAAATCCACAACTCACAACTTACAAATCAACTTACTCAAGATTTTCCTGCTTGGCAGGTCATTATACAGCTGTTCAGCATTGATCTGTAGAGCCCTGTAAAACTCTTGACAGTGTCTGTCTCCTTTCTTTTGAAGGTGCTTTATCAGATCTGAAAGTCTGGTATGGAGTGATGCCTTTGGATTCCTGAACTGAAAGAGAAAAGCACTCATGAGAAGTGAGATCAATTTTACATCACTTGGAGATCAATTTTACATCACTTTACAGTATGCCTGGAGTGAAGATACGGAGCTTGTTTTTCACTTGCTAAAAAGAATGGGCCAAAAAAATGAGGGGAACCTAAAAAGGCCGTATGCGCATTGCACAGCCATCATCAAGACACCAAGCTCAATCTCATCAGCACTGCTCGATGGAGAGCATATTGCCTCTGCCTTCCCTCATTCTTTTTTCTGTCCTCATGAAGTGACAGCTACTCCATGCTTAATGTTTTCTCTGCATTCAAACTAACATGGTACTTGCTATTCTACAATTTGATTCTGACAGCTGTTGATAGAAAATATCAACAAATCTTATAATAAGTTTTTATGTCTCCAAGTTTCCCCTTAGTTGCCTAGTAACGATCACTCAAAAAAGTACTTTATGCTGCTTATGTTAGTCCCAATATTGGAGTGTTCATCATCCCAAGATTACATGTTTCATTGTTTCCAGCACAATTAGCTGCTGCATACCCAGTGCAACATGTACAAACTCTCATTACTCAGGCAACACAGCAAGAGGCTGCAGAAGAAAGTACTTTCATTCTATAGCCCAAACCATGATGAATCTTTACAAAGAGAATGAAAACGCGTACCTAGCCTTAAGCACATCAAATGATTTCAGCTTACCTGGAAAATGCCCAAAGCCATTCTCAGAAAGCATCATATTTCAGACCAGTAAAACAGATAACCTTTGTGGTATACTCTGTTGGGATCAATTCCTGCTCTAGGGGGACAGGAATGCGATATACATTATACAACGCTCCTTATTCTGACAAAATTCCCACAAGGTCTGCCGGATATAGCTGAGACCGTAAGCTTCCTCAACACTCGACAGAGTTGACAGAAACTTGCCTGGACCTACATGAAAGCAGTTTCTTCCAGTCTGATATGTGCAGAAGTCACAAACTATGTTTCACTGATTCTTTATGCATTTATTCTGATCCTCTTGAGGGAATGAGGTGATCTTTAATTGTGCATGTCACACTGTTTATCGTAACTGAGCAACTAGACTGGCTCAGCTGATAATTTAGCACTGCTCTACACCACCAAAACACTATTCTGAACTCCACGGAGTTCATTTATGACAGAATTAGATCTATCTTTCCTAATGTTAAAATACTGGTATGTCAAAACCCTGAGCCTCAGGCAGTCAAAAAAGTCAGAGGGCAAGTACGAACAGTTATTAGTAGGGCTTGGGAAGCTTTTAACTGACTTTAACTTTCACTCCACATAAGTTTCAAAGATCTTTCTCCCTAAAAACAGCCACCCATTTTTGAAAGCTTCGTTCCAGGGAGGGTAGCCTTCCTCCGTACACAGCAGCACCACTGGAAGATGTTACTAACTCCATTCACTTCCCCCAGCTTACAGGTGGGACTCATGCTCCCCTTCTGTACCAATACTCAAAGAGTTATTGATCCCATTAATCAGCAACTAAAACTGAACAAGCTAATATAGATGATTTTGTGGACACAGCTGGATACGGCACAGATCATCTGACATGACACTCCACACTGCCTCATGTGAGGAAGCAGGCATGCAGGGCACTTGGTCACACGATGGGTGCAATCCTGCCCACAGAGTGATTGTAAGAGTCATGGCAAGGACCGTGGCATTAAGCTGCTGCTGAAAAAGAGTGCCCTCTCTCAAAACCGCTTGGCACAGGGAATGTGCCAGCCCTGTGACTTCTCCTCTGATACGAGATCCCAGATACAACCAGTCAGCAAGTAAGAGGTGAGGAAGACCGGCTGCATGTGGCAACAAGAGTCAAGTGAGGAAGAAGGCAGCTGAGCTACTGACCCGCAAAAACAATGCAACATTCAGAAATGTAGTAAAATTCATCAGATTACCTTTTCTGCTTCTGCATTGGTAAGAATTTGGGGGTAGACTCTGTTAAGCTGAAGAATAATTTTATCAACCACTTGCTCATTCAGTCGGCTATTGCTTGTAAGAAAATACATGTCGTGTTGCAGCCGCTGACAATATGACTGATCTAGAGAGAAAATAATACAAAGAACAAACCACAGCAGTTACTTAGCAAGCCATTTTTAAAATCTGTAAATTTCATTTTCCTAACAGTGGTTAAACAGCTGAAATAGAATTACCACCATCATAAAACTTCAGAAAGCTGAACTATCTGTTAGGGAAACACAAGATAGCCACGTGCTTTTAAAGACCCAGCCACTTAAAATCCCACACATCTGAACTCCTGGCTGGTCACTCATGCCGGCTCTCTCTTTCCAAAGGGAGAAGGTTCTAAGTTACTTAGATGTCAAGCACTGACAGATATTTCATCAAATACAGTCCTAAAGTCGTTAAATCACTGAAGATAATTTTTCTATCATTTATGAAGTCAGATTATGGAGTTTAATGTGTTTTATAATTTTTTTAATGTAAATACCTATTTCATAGAGAGAGGTTCTCTCTGGTGTAGATGTGGGGTGGGGTGGGACGCAGAGAAGCTCACACAGCCAGGCAAGGCTGAGGACTGACCGAGCTGCAGTGATCTGGCCCTAACATCACCCAACCTTCCAAGAGTTCATTGCTGCCTTTGGTCTGTCGGAAGACTTCAGCAACTCGCCCAGCGGAAACCACCCAGACTGAAACAGAACCAGACCATCAGGAACGGCATCTCTGCCAAAGAGCCAGGATGTTTTTTAGGGTAGAACTTCTGCCTTCGCACAGGAGTGGGGAGAAAGAGCATTCAAAAAGCAATACATTTTCACCATGGAAGTACACTCAAATACACATACAAGTAAAACGCCTTTTTCTACTAACCCAAACCTCTGCCAATACACAAATCCAGACTTGCTACTGTTTTAGGCACCATTTCCAATTTGGCAGCAATGGATTTTGCAGGAGCACAGCCTTCCCTATAGCTGCTTGACTACAGTCCCTAGATTAAGATACAGGCACAGACTGTTTCCACGGGTTACTGTGCCCTTATCAGATTTAGAAAGAGAATGTCTATGACTGCATCTGAAGTAAGTGTTAAAATGTCAGCACAGCACTGTATAACCAAGCAGCATAGAAAACAAAACCAAAACACCCCCACCCCCACCACATTCCCTGTTTAAAGCAAATGCATAGGTCTTACAGCATTTTGGCTATCAGAAAACACATAACCGTCAGCCCTTTGTGCCCTGCGATTTAGAGAAGATAAATAAAAGAATGAAGGAAAAGAGCCAGAAAACTCTGGCACGATGCACTGCACCTATGCACAGCCCTTTCTATATCGAGATGGGGGGCAGGGTGGTGGTGGTGTTTGTGTTACACTGTCCTTTCCCTGTATCTGTGTAGCACTAACAGTACTGACAGGAAAGAGCTCAGGAAAAACTCCCAGTTTGACCATCACGCACTAATAACTTGTCCAGTGCCAGTGTGCCTCCTATTCAAACAAGAACACACAGCTATTGATGCTGCATAGAGAGCTGTGATTCTACCGGCACAACAAGATTTCAGTTACATTCTTACTTTTTATACAAACACTGTATTATTTCCATGCGTTTCTAATGCCTCGTGTTTCCACGGCTCACTGTCAAAGCAGCTTTTTAGTGTACTGCCAGAAACATATCGCCCAGACACCCTTGCTGTGCAACTTCCTTTTGTTGCAAGAAGTTCCGCGTTATCTCATTCAGTGTGGTTAAGCTTCCCCTCTTCAACTCACTGGCATGTGCTAAAGGCTAAGGCAAGGACCAGGAAGCTGAAGTTGTGCCTGTTCATGCAAATACTTTTTGGGGACTTAAGTGCCATGCTCCCTGCAGCTTCCTCCTTCTGCCTCAGCTACATGATTTGTAGTGATTCTCAGTGTCACCAACAACTCTGTACCTTCTGCAAACTTAAAACCCCATTCTTTAAACCAGGCTCTTCCAGCTAGGAGAGCAATTAAACTTCAAATAACACTACGACATTCAAACAACCACAGCAAGCAGTAAAAGCATGACAAGGATCCCGTAGAATTAGTATACAAAGTAAAAGAAAAGCAGTTTCAAAGTGTCATCTCCCTCGCTGCCTCCTGCTCTGTTGCTGCCTTGTCATTACCAATGCCTGCACAGGCAGCACGCAGAAGTCTATTAGCAGCAATTACAACAGTGAAGTTAACTGTGACCAACTGAAGACTGCATTTAAGCCAACATCATTTTCTGAGCAGTCAGGAGCACTCCATGTCCTTGCGGCACTTTTCATTTACACACACTCATTCAATCATCACCAGCCGTACCTGTCACCGGAACCCTGCGCGCTGGTGCACCATCTTGCAGGGTGTAAGCCTCTCTGAGATTTCAGGGGTGGCAATGCTTTCTTCCCATCTAAGCCAAAAGGTAGAAGCGAACATGACCACGCTCTTGGCCTCTCTGGCTACTGCTAGATTGTGCCTGCCAAGCACAGGTCTTATGCCTGGCTCTGACATCTGCAAGATGCTTCTCCCATCCTCTGAGATGCTCCATTTTTAAGAACCACCCATAAAGCAGTCTGCCTTCTCCCCACTCTCACAGAGACATTTCACCTGTCTGCACCTTCACCTCCTCCAAATTACTTCAGTACATTAGGATGGTGTGTGCAAGGTTTAAAATTTCTGTAGAGCAGTTATCAATCAGCGCAAAAGTATCTCACCTTTCCAGTATCTAACCTCTCTCTTCAGAGATCTTTCATGTCTCCTCTAACTCTGAGGAATCTTTGCCCAAACCACACAAGGAACCAGCTTCAGGCTTCTGGTAGACCACAGAAGTGGAACTTCCCACTGACATCGCCCACCAGTGCAGAATTGTGCCCCAGCTACTAAATTTAAAGAAAGCAAACAAAAAAAGCCCCACCAATGCCAGAAGCTGGAGCATGGCACTCTGCTTTGGAGTGATAAGGGTATCTGGAAAGCACACGTGTGCATTTGAAGCCACCACATGATGCTCTTGGACCCAGCTTGCCGCAGGAACTCCGGCAGCTCTGTTATGGCAGAGACTCACTCCCATGCACCAGGTATAGATGGTGGCACTACGAGGTTTTATTATCACCGTACACAAGCAGCAGCTTTTTAATATTGAACATGCCCATTATTTAGATTTTAAAGCAACAGAAACCCCAAAGCAGGTAACTTCACGACTGCAGTAAGGCTACTGATGTGCTGTCAGGTTTTAAGGATTTAAGGAGTGGTTGTCTGGGATATTTTGCATATCCACCTTTTATCTCACTGCCTCAAAGAGACAACAGTTACTGCCAGGAAAAATTTAAATCTTTATGCTAAAAAGACTTTAAGCGGGAGTAACCCCACCATTAAAAGGACAGTCATGCTGTTAGCCAGTACCTGCCTAGAAAGTTCAGAGCAGCAAAACAGGGAGACCAAGTCAATTAACCACAGCTTACGGCACAGACGCGGCATTGCCAGGCGTTCTAAGGCCCTCAGACTGCAGGAGGATTGTATCTAACTCTGAATTTGTGATTTGATGTTACACCTTCTCCTCCGCTAGAACATTAATCTGACTGGGCTTAACCCTGTTTGCAGGTTTTGGACCCAGGCACAGGTTTGCTCAAGCACGCAGCTGCAGTGGAGGAGTGCGCAGGCTTCAACACAGCTGGAGGAGCAGTGGACGGAGCTCAGCCTCACTGAAGAGAGGGAGCGAATACAGCTGAGATTGAATACCACAGCAACGAAGCTGACCTAAAGGTTGCTTAGAAAAAAGTCGATATTTACATTTCCTCCAGGTAAGAAAAACTTGTCAGACACAGACAGGAAGCTCAGGAATGGTCTTTGACAGTTGAGAAGAAAACATGACTAATAACTTCATGTTACTGCCTTATAATTACTGTAAGCCCACGACACATCACACACGCCTACTTTTCTCTCTTACCCAAAGTACAAAAAGCCTCTTGCATACAGCATATGTACACCACACTAACATACACAGCCTGCACCTGACCGCACACACGGAAGGAAAGGAAGTAGACGTATAATTAAAAAATATTAGAGAAAAAGCAAGAGATTACTGGTTATTTGTAGCCAGCAGCTCCTCAGACAGAGAATAAAATACATACAATCGGTGATGATAAATGCACAAGCAGCAAATGACAGAAACAAAGCAAGTCAGTCATCATTTTTCACCTGCAGGTAAAAAATTATCACCCCTGTGGCAACTCTTTGTAAAATGACACAACTCTATTCTTCCTTCCAAATGGACAATTGGGTTTCTGACAACAGCTGCCAAACGACCCAGCCACTATACTAAGTGCTGGCATTTTAAGGCTGCTGAAATATATTCTGCTCTTGGAGTAACAAGGCTCATAAAAAAAATCTGATCGTATGTGACCATAAGGTGCCACACTGTCTTCAACAGCACCTGCAGGAAAAATGGCAAAGACGACACAGCCACTCTTCCCAAAACTCCTTCTAATTTAATAGCAGTGTGTTCACAGAGAGTTTTTCAGAGACAACTCCTTACCTAGGCACCAGCATGCCAGATCCTGGCAGCAGCCAGTATGTCAGACAAGCGCTGTGGTGTTGGCACTCTCGTTCCATGTGCCTGTGGTGAGCAGTCTGGCCCCTGAAAGGTGTCACTAGCCACCGGCACAACGCACTGATAACACAAAACATAACTTTCAGGTTATAGTGGCTGTCGAAAAACCCTTTGTAATTTTGATTCTGCTTAATTATTATAAACATAAAAGACTCCACGTTATTTTCTGTACAAGGGACATCAAATGGGATTTTGTCTCTTGCAGTCCCCTGCACGTGTTTGTCTACGATCTACTTTTGCTTCCTTTCTGGATAAAACCTAGGGACCTGCCACCTTAGGCTGGGGTCTGCATTGCCACCTCATGTTTATATGAATTTTTTTACATGAATAAATCCAGCTGCATTCCAGATTCATAGGCTGGATCAGCCCCTCCTCCCTAAATTGCGACATGGAACCACTCTCATCCACACCTGGGCTGGCCAACCACCTAAGTCAGACAGGCAGACTTTTCCAATTAATAACTCCCCCAGTATTTACATAGGGACCCTTGCTACTGTCTCTGGCACCACTGTATCTTTATTAAGAGTTTCATGTTTTGTTTGTTCTCCCCTTAAAAGCCTCCTTCAATTTACCAAGCAAACAGACGGATCATCACGAGCGTAGAAATTTCAAGACACAAACCCTCTGGCATTCTCCACAACAACACACAGAAACCTCGACAGTATGTGCTGTGCAAACACAAGCTGCAACTTCCTGTAAAACTCCTGGATGATTTTCATAAACTTTATAAAGGCAATGTGACAACCAAAACCTTGAAAACATGTGACCTGCCATTTGTATGCATCCCTATGAACTCCTTGCTGAAGCATCCCAGGAAAGAGATGAAAAAGCCTCTCTCAACAAAATGCAAGCTTAATGCTTATTTAATTTGGGGGTTTTCCCTTTCAAGAGCCCAAGAAAGGGATGATGAGGATTTAAGAAGGAATCTGACTGCAGAGAATGGTCTGGGGGGATCAGATTGCACTGGTTACCAAATGCACCTCCAGTGACAAACAACTGCTCTTCTCCTCTGGGCTGGAAGTGGTGATACAGAGGTGAAGGACCACTTGCCACCGTCCGCAGCCACACTCACCCACTGCCCCCGGACCGCGCTACTGGCACGGTAGTAAGCAGAAGTCAAGAGTCCATGAGCTGCTGTCAAAGAACCAGAGAATCGTTCAAGATCAAGCTCAACCATTAACCTAAGGGTGCCAAGTCCACCAGTAAACCGTATCCCTAAATGCTGTATTTACACGACTTTTAAATACCTTACTTTTAAATAAACCACGTCCTGGGCACCCTGTTCTAGCACCTGCCTACCCTTTCAATGAAGCAAGTTTTTCCTAATATCCAATCTGAGCCTCCCCTGGTGCAACTTGAGGCCATTTCTTGTCGTATCGCTCGTTATCTGGGAGAAGAGACCGACTCCCACCCTGCTGCAACCTCCTGTCAGGCAGTGGTCGAGTTCAGTACCTCATCTTTATCTGCAATATCTTTCAAAAAATAGAAGAGAAAAAAATAATAAAGCAGTGAGCAAAATACTAAAATGCTCCTGGTACTCGAGTGCGACACGATGTTACACACGTTCCCAGCCCTCCCAGCTTCCTACGAAGGCGGCTACAACAACGGGGCCCTTCAGCAGCCGGGAAAGCTCCTGTGCACCGCAGGCGCGGCGGCGGAGCCCCCCGGGCAGGAGCGGGGCCCCCCCGAGGGGCACAGGGCGGCCCGGCCCCCGCGCCCCAGGCCACGGTACCGCCGGCGGCCGCGCTGCGGACACACCCCGCCCGCTCCCCGGCCGCCACTGCGGCGCCGGCTCCCACCCGCCCCCGTGACACCAGCCGCCGCACCCCGGAGCGCGGCCCGCGGGACCTGGCACGACCGCGCCGCCGCCCCGGGGACCCCCGGCCGGGCCCCGCCTCACGCAGCTCGGCCTTCGCTCTGCGCTGCCCGGGGAGCGGCCGCGACGCCGCAGCGGCCCCCGCCCCGGCCCCGCAGCGAGGCGGCGCCGCCTTCGGAAAGCGACCGCCTCTCGGCCCCGCCGGCTTAGTGCCCGGCCCTCCCTGCCGCCCCCGGGCTCCCGCCGCCCCGCACTCACCGGCCATAGCGGCCCCGGCCCTGCCCGGCCCGCCGGCGGGCTGCTGGTCTTCCTGCTGGGGATGGCGCCGGGCCGGGCGGGCGCGGCCTGCCGGGGCGGGGCGGCGGAGCTGGGGCGGTGCGGCCTGCCGGGGCGGTGCGGGGCGGCCTGCCGGGCCCTGCCGGGGCGGCGCGGGCGCGGCCTGCCGGGCGCTGCCGTGGCGGGGCGGCGCGACCTGCCGGGCGCTGCTGGGGCCCTGCGGTGCGGTGCGGCCTGCCGGGCCCTGCCGGGCGCTGCGGCACGGTGCAGGCTGTCGGGGCGGCCCCTCCCCGGCCCGGGGCAGGCGGTGCGGGGGCGGCGTGGGGCAGCGGCGCGCCCGGGGCTTCCGCCGCAGCGCTTCGTGACGGGCCCGTCGCCCTGACCGCCCCGAGGCCTCAGCGGGCCCGTGTGCCCTGAGCGCATGCGGTGGGGCGTGGGGCAGCGCGGGGGTGCGGGCCGAGACCCGCATCCTGCCAGGTTTGAAATGACCGATGCCACAGTTCGCTTTTACACATGTACTCAGAGTGACATCATACACACATGACCTCATACACATGTGTTACGTCATACACATGTCACACATATGTGACATCATGCAAGTACACGTGACGTCATACAAATACACATGACCTCATACACATGTGATGCTATACACCCCATGATGTCATACAACCCCTGTGACGTCATATACACATCCTGTGGCGTCATACACACCCCATGGCGTCATATACATCCCCTGTGACGTCACACCCCCATGACATCATATATACACACCCATGATGCCATACACATCCCACTGTGATGTCATACATGTCCATATGACGTCACACTGCACGTGATGTCATGCACTCCTGTGACATCATAAACACCCCATGACATCACACACAACTGCTCAGAGTATGTCTGCATTTTCATCACATCTGTGTTTTTCTTGTGCCGCAGCACTGTACCCATTTGTTTCAATGCAGTGACGAAGTGTAACGCAAATTTAGCAGGTAGTTGGAGCAGTGACAGTGTCTCTTAATCAGAGAAAAACTTGCGTTGAAGCCTCTAATTGGGATATATTAACTTCGAGAGGCAAGAAGTGCAAGGAAATCTGTACATCTTAAAAACTCCCATTTGCACAAAAATTAATCAGCATTTAATTACCCAGCAAAGTAAGGAGGACAACATGCATTCCTAGGAATGAATGCTGCAGAGGAGTGAAGCTGAACCTTAGCTTTACAAATAGTGGTAAAGGATGGGATATATTATTTAATACTACAGATATTTTTTTTCACTGCAAAATCTGCTATCTTGTTAATATGTTGGAAAAGGCAGATTTCTAGTATAGCGAAGACAGAGGGCGATTAGTAATTGTGACTTGTGTTGAAACCATGATGAAAGTGCTTATGTTGAAGAGGGACAGAGATCTTCTGGAGGGATTAAAATTACAGTAGGCAAAGCTGAATCCAGATTGGTACATAAAATGCTTCAACCACACAACTGCCCTTGCACAGACACCTCTTAGTAGCAGTTTGCTTCTGTTAAGCAGCAAGCCCCCAAGCACCAAGAGGTGCCCTTACCCAGGAAACAACCATTGTGGGGATGACCGCTAGTCCACGAGATCCTGAAAGGTTTGCTCAAGTTTGCCTCCGTGCCGTCTTAAACCAAGCATGTGGAAAATCTATACCAGTGTACTGGGACTGGATAAACAGAGAGTAAAACGTACAGCCCCTCGCTTTGGGTGGTGGTCTGGTGTCTGGGAAACTTGCAGCGCTGAAGCCACCATGGCCCGGCTGATGGGCTGGGACTTCTGAAGCCCACAGGGTAGGCATGAGTTGCCAAATGGGAGGTAAGAAAGGATTTAGTTTAAGACTTGACTTTGCGCTTGGGTACATGTTGTACGCCTTCTCGTGAGAGACAGCTCCAGCTACCCGGGGTCTTAGAAAAAATGAAAAAAAGAGAATTTGCTGGAAGTTTGCGAGTGCTGCCACTTCGTGGTCTCACGGAGGAAGTGTCACACCCAGCACAGCCCCGGGTGGTGCTCGGGGCTTACCGGGCGCGTTGCTAGCACGTCCTGGGGCAGCATTGCAGCTAGCAGGGTTAGCCACACAGACCTCAAGCTTTCTTCCAGTTAATTTCTTTCTCTGATACTCTCGCCTTTGTTTTCAGTGTCTGGCCTTCCCTGCCAGGGGGGAGTTTCTAGCCTGGCAGAGCTCTCCAAAGACAGCAGCATCCCACCCCAGCACTGTCCTTGCCATGACTCCGAGGAGCTCATCACGGAGAAGTTCCTGGTGAGCACAGCCAGAACTGCTGTAACTCACGCAATTATAGCCATCACCATTAACAAATGAGATACCTGCATCCCCACTTTTACTCTTTAAAATGTTGGTCTATAACCCTGTACTACAAATGAAAGCAGCTTATTTATCTCTAGAAAGGGTAAGAACACGGGAAAAAAACCCTCACTGGAATATTTTTAGTATTGTCAAGTGCTGTGACATTTATGGTGCGTGTCCTTGGGAAGACAGATGAATAGAGTATAAACATCCTGAGTTTATTCCATTTACCCTTAGGAATCCAGATCTTCTGAACAGCATGAAAAGAGATTTTTAAAATTGTTATTATTGCACATGGAGACCTTGATCATGCCTGTATCAGAGTGCTTTCTGGCAATGTATTGTAGTAACAGAAACAGGCACCTTATGGAAAGGAGACTGTAATTTTATAACTCCTTCCATCACAGTTTTCTAAGACTATTTCATATATATATATTAAAATATCACAGCAGAAGGAGTTGCCTAGTACTAATAAGCAGTGGTAGTATGGCATGCTGAGGATTTCTTTTTATGACCATTTTATACCATTGTGAATTCACTGCATTTTGTGCTCTGCTAAAAAGTTTCTGTGGAATTGCTACCAGAATCTAAACCTCAAAACCGAAAACCTAGTAATCTTAATGTGACATAGACTGAAATCTCTAATATAAATCTTAAATGTTTTTTAGCAGACAGTGTTTCCAAGCACTGTGAGTGAAATGGAAGTAAGTAGCAATCATTCAGGAGTGCTGCAGCATAAAGTGCCACATTGCCTGGAGATATTTTTACCCTATAGGCTCAGATAATGATACAAGAATCAAGGGTTAAATATATCACCTCCTCATGCCCATGACAGGCAAGACTTCTGCAGCCATATCACTGTTAGGTTTGCCTTGGAAAGACAGGTCCTCAGGGAGTTGTCCGGCCACGGCAGAGGCAGCGGAAAGGGACGGCCATCCGCACGCAGGGGGCACATCGCCGGGGAGGCACACACTTGGCCAGAGCTGGGCCACCAAATCCCCTCCCACGGTACGATCCATGACGTTCAAAGAGCACAGCCGGATCGGGTGGACATACGCTCGGTACTGGCCACAGCGATGTGCCGTATGCAAATGGCACTGCGAGACCCTTATGGTCTTTGAGGCGAGCAATGCTGATTTTCACCCTGCTGACGGGCCGGGTGGCACTGCGCGAAGCCCTCGCTCCCTGCTGACGGCAGGTATGCCATGGGAACACAGCCCAACTTGCTTCCGAAACTTTTTCATTTCAGATTTCTATCTCCTGATTTAGTTGCTAAGCTAAGTGGCCTGCCCAGCAGTGTTTTATTTCCCAGTGTCTAAAGGACAGCAGATGTATTTTCTGGTTAGCTAATTGCAAAAGCCATTGCTGTTTCCCCCGAGAACTGACTGATTTGTTTATTTGAGTGAATTATTTGATTTACTAAGTATTACCCTTGTCCTGGCAGCATCGGCATGTAGCGTTTTCTTGTTTTATCAGTTAATTGTTAAATCACAATATGGTTTCTTATTTTCCCACAGCTGAAGAGGACTGGATCTCTTTAGGAACAAATTAAACCCAGATAGCGCAGGCAGTTTCTTTAACAAAGTCCTTCTTTGTGTTTAAGAAAATGCAATGAAATAGTTCTTAAAAGCTCAGATTACGCATTTAGTTCCCTTCAGCAAGTTTTAGCTAATCATTTATAAAAACAGACTCTAAGAAGGAAAAAAAAATGGCAAGGCAGCAACCGGCTGGCCACTCCCGTCCGAGCCACTGCCCCTCCTGGCTCTGCACTTTTGTTCCAGCAGATTCGGACTTTTCAGACCGGTCATTTCGCCCAAGTCCCTCATTAAAAATAGGCACTTACATGTCTTGTAGAGCATCATCCATAGGTTTCACAGGTTTGTGCTGTACACGTACAGCGGCAGGGCAGCCGGAGTGCTGTCCTCCTTGCCTGGATGAGCAGAGGTCACTGGAAAAGTGAAAGTAAACTGGGAGGGAGCATGTCCTGCTGCATGCCGCCAGCGATGGCCTCCCGTGTGTGCCAGGTCACGGCTGCAAGCACAGCCCCCAGCAGTGCCAACGCGGACTGCTCCTCCACCCCTGGCAGCCAGCCACACTTTGCTGTTGGTTTTAAGGAATGTGTAATCAGCTCTGAAACCCAAGACGTTTGTTTACTCAGAGTTATGGGATAATTTTTTTTATTTTTTTTTTTTGTGCTAGTAATTTCTAGGCTTGCTTTGCATATAGAATGGGTAACTTTCCAGTCTTATTTGTCTAGTCATATTATAATTGGTATAACCACCTTTTATTTCTTCATTCATTAGGAGGTAAACAAAAACCATTCACTGATTCCAAACACAAAGGCAGAAGCTGTGCCCCAAGTACTCAGCTCTTTAGTCCTGACCAGCTAAGCCAAACTATTAGATGTGAACAGAACTGACTTGGGTGAGATCATAGCCCAGAGCATCCACAGGTCTGGAAATCTCTGGTCAGTTTTAACCTCTTGTGTTCGTTACATGAGTGAATTACATGCACACCAATTATGCTGTATGACACCCAATCCTTGGAAATTTTGATGGCATTAGTGAAAAAAAAAAAAATGATGCTGATAATGGAAAAATTAAGTATGTCTTGTTCCTGGCACAATGGGAAAGTCAACATATAGAATAAGGCCTTGTATACTGATCATAAATCAGCTTGTTAAACATTATGGAAGTTACATTAGATGTTGGCTGTTGTGTTGTACATGGGATAATGAACAGCCAGCTTCACATACATGTTCAAAACCACACTTAGCTCAATACCTGATCCCTTTTAAAGTACAAATCGCATTATAAACAGGAGAAAAAATACAAACCTAATTTTTTTTTCCTAGAAACCCCAAAACATTGACATACTTTGAAGGCAGGAAGCAAATAAAGCAACTTGAGCATCCTCCCCTTAAAGCAGGTGTGTAAATAAACCGCTGACAAGTTTGGCAAACTGACATTCCGCAGAACTCCAGGGAGAAAACAAAGCCACTTGTTCTACGGTGCCCTCACATGGAAGCCATCACCCTGCCAGCTCAGTGCCTCACCTGACTGCCACAGGCCGGGAAGGACAAAAAGGAAGGTGTGCTGCCAGCATGCAGCCCACAGGCTGTAGGAATTAAGGGCCAGTGTCTGGGCAAGGATTAGAAGCCACTGCAGACTCCAGCTCATAGATGCAACATACCTTCTGTGGGAAACACTACTGTGAGCACTTCCATATGACCTTGACCTAGAAACACATGAGCACTCTGAACACACACATGCCATGCTTAAGTATAGCATCAGGGATCCGGGGAACAGGCTGCTTCTGCTCTGCCTTACACCAGATGAACTTTCACTGCCTCACTTGCTGCTGTGCCAGGGGAGTTTCATGTTCCCATCATTTCATTGCATTAGCGTTAGCTACCAGGAATGGAGACTGGCTTTTGAAACATCTTGATGTGCAGGGTGCTGGGGACCAGACAGTGTTCTCACAGCTGACACGGTCTGGGTACAGTGACAATAGAAGTGGGTATTGCTTGTGGAGTAATTCTACAATAACCTTTCCAGACTAGCTCTGTCAATCATTCCTTTCTTCATACTAGTTCTTAAAAAATAATTGGAAAAGATCACCTGCTCGTGTGATTGAAGAGATGGGATTTAATCAGATTTTACATAGTCATGTATTTCGAGGTTGAACTCAAAATGCTGCCTTAAATCTGAAAGGTACTGCTCCACCCCACAGCAAGAGGTTGTGGAAATGTCACAGAAGAACCGCACTTTACCCCTGCTGGAGGTTGGTACCCAGCTCTCGCCTGTGGTCTGACTTGTCAAGCTCTTTCTTGTAGGGGAATGAGCCCAAGAGGAGGTGAAACAAGTCCCAGGGATATTTAGAACATAAATCGATAGCTTTTCTGGACTTTTTCTCATCCATGAGTTACCCTACCCTACTCCCAAACCAAAAAACATTCTTAAAATTCTCAACAGTTATTAAATGTGCTGAAGATGGAAAGTCCTATAGATGCAGCCACCTTTCTGAAGCAAGCCAGAGCAGCATGCATGCTCAACTCTGGCTGGAGGTCCTCCACCTGCAAGGTGCTTGTTCTGATGTTCCTTTCTCCTCTTTCCTCACATGTTTGTTATGGGCACAGGAGCTACTGCACTATTTAAATATAGTATAAATTCTGCAGATAACTTGTAAACTGTATTCGATGTTATCAGGTAGCATTTATGTGGATCTTTCCTGAAACTTCCACAGAACACTTAAATCCCTAAACAAAATAAAATATGTATAACAGTTTAACAGCTTCTTGCTGAACTATCAGTTATGAAAGGATGCAACCGTAAATCACCTCAAAAGCTACCAGCTGGCATGTTGCCAAGTCTGCTTCTTGGTCTTTCCAAGCAGAAGATTCAATTATAACTACCATTTAATTAAAGTTATTAAAAAGTTGTGCTGCGTGACGTTGCTAAAAAAATTTTAAAAATAGTTGCAAAAGCCTTTTACATCTGACAATGAATTGTAGCAGATTCATTTAGTTATTTTACTTCTAAGACATGGCTGATGACTGGGATGTTTCGGAAGGAAAACTGTTAGAGATGTCTGCCTCCTCTCCACCCCAAACCAACAGTCATTTATATCCTGTTCTCACAGCCGATGTCTGGTGTAACCAGAGGGCTCCTGCTTTCCCGTGCCGTGCCGCTTCAGACCAGTGGTATCCGCCACCTCCTGTAGGTTGTTCACGTTCCATCATTTTCATGGTCCTGCCCCTTTTCTGGGTCTGGAGCTTCCCACAGAAACTTTGAACAATGGCAGCCTGTAGCCAAGAGATTGACAGCAGCAGAGCACGCTGAGGAACGCAGCATCTTTAGGGGCTGCCAGGATAATACCCAAGGGGCAGGTGTCCAGGAGAAAGCCTGCACGGCCAAAAATTCATGTGGAAGGCTCCATGAAAGCAATGTTAACTCTATGGTGGCTACTCTGGTATCCATCCCAAGCTTCATTGCTCCGTCCAGATCAAAAGGAAGTCTTTCCTTTTCTTTCAACCGTAGAAGATGTGTCAAGGTCATACATTTGACAGCTTCATGTACTTGTGAATCATAAGTCAGGCCCCTGCAAATCATGTCATTACCACCAAAGAAACTTAAGAGACTCGTGTGTTTTTTCTGTTGTTTGACACTTTAGGACTGAAACTTCTCCCTCCAAATACAAGTGAAAGACACTTACTTATTTTTAAATAGAAACTGCCATTTTTACACATTCATCCAACTCTACCATTTGTGGCTTAAGAAAATAAGAAATGTCATGAGACTTGCGACAAAAATCACAGGATCTGGCAACACTACATTCTGTGATATCCCACAAAGACAAGTAGGTGTCCCCACAGGAGATATTTCTGTAAGGACTTACTGCTGCCTGTTCGGGGTGCTGTGGGCTCCAGCATCCAGCGCTCCAGGTTTCCAGCATGCAAACTCATTCTTTCCTTTGCTTCAAAGAATGATTTTTCATTTAAAAGGAAATACGGATCAGATACCCTCCTACAGCAAATAGTACGTCAGCTGGCTTCAAAACTATTCTGTTTAGTATTCAGCATAAGATCTTAAGAACTGTCTTGTGGCTTTCTGCAAGCAGGCAAAGCGTAACAACAGACTAGTGCAACAGCCTCGGCAGAGTTGCCTGGTTTAGGAAAAGTTTTAAACTACAGGATGAGGGAATGCATATAAGCAGTTGTTCTGATAAACACTGTTGCCAGTTTTTAAATCTGTGAAGAATTATCCTGTCATACTGTAACATGCATTGATTAAATTATAAGCATCCATGCAGGGAGAAGACCGTCTTGTGCTTGTTTATGTAGTTTGTGGCATTTTAACTTGTTCTTTAAGTGCAAGCCATCGGTTTCATCAAATACACAAGGAAATGCAAGTCATCTGTAGCAGAAATGGGAGCCTAAATCCATTTGAAACCACTGGCTGGCAAACATTTAAGGGTTAACTTAATAAATACGAGTTTTTAAATGTCTATTTTAGATTCTCAGCTGCTTTCATCTCCTTCCTGCACAGCACTTATTTTCCTTCTGACAATAAATAATGTTTACATGAGCAATAAAGCTAACTCCAGGGGGTGCAGCCATCATAAACTAAGCACCGTCCCAGAGGGAACCAAGCCACAAATCTTGTAAAAACAGTATGGGTGTTTTTTCCTTTTCTTGTGTAATTTTGCTGCCTCTTGTGTTAGATGCCTAAATAAATGATAGTAATCCAATGCTCTGGCACAGAGACAATAAATTTACCTACCTTCTCTGTTGCTTCCCATGGCCATCAATGTCCTTGTCATCTCAAGGTTTTACTTTCACCCATCAAACATCTCACAGTTTAGACTCATCTGCAGAACAGGGCAACTGGGCTCCCTTCTCACACAGTGTGTTGACCCAGACATCCCAACAAGTGCATTTGTTTCACTCAGTGACTTGCAATCATATGATTACATTTAAAGTCACATGATAAAATTAAAATGCCAGGGAGCTAAATCATGAAATCCAATTAACATAGTTGCAGAGATGTGGAAGAAGAAGGAAATTCTAAAGGGCTGCAGAGGACAGGTTCAAGCCTAACTGGGCCACCCTTCACACGTGCGCCTTACCTGCTTTTAACAGGGCAGGCAGGACATCACTGTAGAACAGAACTGTTCCCTCCTGGGCCTACAGCTCTGTTTAATCCTAGGTTGAGATGTGCCGCCTTTGCAAATTCGATGTTTATAATCATCTGTCCTACACCCTTTCCGGGTATCAGAGAAGGCCCTTCATCCTGGTACTTCTTGCAGTTTTCTACTCTCCCCTTAAGAAAGTTAGGTTAGCCCTTTCCCATCTTCTAAGACCTCCCTCGTCCCATCAGTTTCCTAAAGCAGTGATGGTTCAAGTGTTGCTTAGCCAATGCTTTAGTGCTTTAGGCTGAATTTCATCATGGAATCACATTTATCTTAATATTTGTGATCTTTTGCTTGCTTTATTCTAGGCTGCAATCCCAGTCCGATGTTAAAATTCATTGCATTAACCAGTGAACTCTTCAGTGATGCCTGATCCAAAGTAGACATTAAGTGGTTGTCATCTCTGTGTCCATTTTTTCTTTTCCAAAGAAATACCTTACTTGCAGTTTTACTGTTTCTTCCACTGTGTTATTCTCTTCTTTCATTTCCCACGCTTGCAGTAACGTACATTACCTCTTATCTTTCCGAACAGCTCCACTCCTTTTTGTCCTGCTCCTCAGTCATCTGCCCCATTTCCATTTTTTGAGTTTTTCTGCTCTGATTTTCACGTCCTCAGAGTTCCTGAGGCAGCTGTATCAGATTTTTGCTGTCCTCTGCATCGGGTTTGTCTGGCAGCCTTTAAACAGTCTCTGCCAGTGACTGCCAGCTCTCCTGCGCTCCATCTATCAGATTATTTCTGCATAGATCGTCTGTTATTTCGGCATGTCAAAATGTGCCTGTTTGAGGTCCATTCTCCTTATTCTTCTGCTCTTCCTCCTTTTCTTAAAAATGTGATGTCAGCTATTTTCACATTCACCCAAATATGACTTTGATTTTTAAAGCTTTTTCCTGCTACAGTCAGAGGCAACTGCCACCCCACTTCCCACACCTTTGGAAATAAAGCAGTCACCAAGACATATGTTTGAACTCCTGGTAGCTGTACACTTTTCCAGCGAAGAATTAGGCAAAATTACCCAATATTAAAGGTGGTCCTATTATTTCCCCACATAAACTTCTGCCAGCTCCTCCTCCCAGATGCAGGTGCTGAATGCCCAGCAGCCCACGCTCCACGCTCCTTCACCCTTTGTTCTTCAACCACAGACACTAATTAACCAGCATTTCACCTCATGCTGAACTTCAGAGAATGCACAGACCTTTCTTCTCATGGATCCGACCTGGAACAATCTGTGACTTACCGTGCCAAGATTCTAGTCCCGTCATTTGTCCTTTGAGCACGAGTTGTACCTTTTGCGTGGGAAGTCTTTAACTTCTTTGCATTTAATTCTAACATACCAGCCATATGTATAGAAGCATCTCAGATGGTCGGCTGGTTCTCCCAGCCTTTGTTCCTCTCTGTGCTCCTTTTGCACATTTTGGTTTTATTTTTGTCCACCTGTGGACTTTGACCACTGATGCTATTCAAGTCTTTGCTCTCAAAGAGGACCCAGGAGTGCTTTCCTCTGGCGGCTGGAGCCCACCAGCTGTGCTGTCAGAAAGCCCCACACCAGCAGTGAGGAGAAGCTGCTGCTGTGACAGCTGGAATGCACAGCTTTGTGCAGAGATGTCACCTCCTTGCATCCCATTTTCCGCTTGAGGGCACACCGCTAGGGTCTCCAGCTGGGAGGAGTCCCTCTCAGGGGCTGCCTTGCACCAAGACTTGATAACGCATCTTCTCAAAAACTTTCTGACCCCTTGGAATGCCCCCAAACATTGCCAGCAGCCACGCCAGGCTGGACGGGCAGTGCCTGCAGGTGATGGGACAGGCAATGGAGCTGCTGCCAGCCCCGCACGCAGTCAGAAGCAAACGCTGCATGTGGGATGCAACAAACACATCCAGGTACAGAAGCTGGCTGGGTCTGGCAGGATACCAAAAAACTGCAGGAAAAACGGTTCATGGCACAAATACGTCCTAATAAACATTGACTAGTATTGATTTAATGAATTGAGAACTTAATTGGAACGAGCCTTGAGAAGTATATCCATTCTCCTTTTCACAGCATGCATTAAGAAGTGCATTGCAGAAGTGCAGCCTGTTATATATGTATAAAAGAACAACAACAAAAAGCTCCTTTGCAGCAATTTCCACATAGCTGAAGCTCAAGCATGTGTTTTTCATCTCTGCCAAGTATGGCCAGGATGGAACAGGGCATTTCTGGGCCTGACAGCAAGCTACAAGAATTTGAATTTCCAAACCTAAACTTCAGAACTAAAGGTCTTAAGAGGATAATCGATTCATAACAAGTGGTATATACAATACAACAATTACTGGAACTTGCAATAAGATCGTATTTCCATCATGACAGGAATGTGATGATACCCATTAGACAGCTGATGACAGAAGAATAAATAAGGCTTCAACTTGAGGAAGAGTAACTATACTGTAACTATAAGATACACGTGTGTGCACACAAACAGCAGAGTAAGAGCCATATCAGTAATTTGACTATACAAAATGGACAAAACGAGGAAAAAAAAAACTTGTTTCCTCACACAGTGAACACATGAATAATAGGAAAGGAATGCAGGTTTCCAAAAAACTACATCACCCCTTTATTTAGAGTGCTCTCCCAGGGATGCTGCAGCCACCGTCTGAGCCACGCTGCTCCAGGAAGGCTGCACTGCCTTCCCCAGCCACAAGCCCCCACACCAGCTTGGCACGTACACCAGGTATAGGTGTCCATGGTATGTATGCTCCCTCGCAGGGCAAAGCATGCCACAGCAAGGCTGCACATCCTTCCGTACGCTCTCCCCTCTCCGACAGGCTGGTGGACCTGAAGATGTGCCTCTGCTGCACCCGGTCTCACGTGGTCTCTACATGCGGAACAGATGAATTAAACAAAAAGGCCTTCCTGATAGAAAACAACGGGGGCTTTTAATTAAAAACAGAATTTTATTGCAGTTCTATCATACTACTGTGTAAAAATATGGGGGATTTTTCATTCTGAAATGCTTACAAAAAACACTGGTTAAAAGAAGGTTGGAATCTTACGCATGTGTAATTATCATCAGTGACTTTGTATGAGGCAAATAGACAAACTGGCTACCATTTCTCTCTAGAGGTACAGAACAATGACATTAAGCTTCTGCCGTGGTCATAACACATAGCACACCATAGAGAATAGCTACGGCCTGCCAGCCTCAACATTCCTTTCTTTTTCATTTGTATCAGACTTTGAAGCATTTCTGTTAAATAACCATCTTAGAATATAGAAAACTTTCAAACTCATATGAATAATTAACTTTCTATGTTGTCTTTAAGGCACGTATTTCTCTGCAAATTTCTTTTTGGTCCAGAGGAGCGATTGTATCTCAGACACCAGCTATCCAGGTAACTGACAGCTTGGTTTGTTATAACTATCCTTATGCCCATAGACTTCAACGACATGTATTGAATTCACTGCCTGTACTGCAGTGTTGTGTCCTGGTACAGCTTGTTTCACAGGCGCACTACCGCTCTTGGTGAACTTAGGCAGACGACTGGTGTCTTTGCAACACCCAGGAGCTACAGTGTCCCGAGTCCACTCCTCCTGGAACCTGTAAGCATGAAGGAAAAAAATTATTTCTGTTTCATTTGCTCTGGTGAGAACACAGAACTCTCTAATCCATTTTATTTGCACATCAGACATTTTGCAAACAATTTGTGCTGTAACATAAGGACTCACTTCTCCTAGCATCAAAACCAGTTGGCCACAGTTGGGCAAATAATTGTATTTCCGTAAAAGCTGATGCAGACCCTGAAAAAGACTTGTGAGGTTGGTTTTATTTGGGGTTGGGGCAGATGTTACGTGTTTGTTTTCCACCAAAAGAGTCCCCAGCTTCAATTGACTGCTACACTATCTGGAGAATATTACCAAGAACACATGAATGCTGAGACTGGTGCAGAAGGAAAGTCCTTGCTTGGCTCTCCGAGCGCTGCTGGGAGCCCAAGAGCCAGTTGTGCTCGGTGGGGTTTGAGGTGCTATTTGTGGAGCTGCCAGCAATGCTGCTGCAGTGCAGTTGCATCACGACCTGTGCTAGCCCATGGCTGCCTCACCTGGCTACTGCCTGGCCCTCCCAGAGGGGACCACAGGCTGGGACGCTGCATTTACCAGCTGTGCATGTATGCAGCACTGGTGGCCACTGATCCATCCCGCACCCCACCTCTCCACACTGGGAAAGGAGGGTTTGCCCCGCTGCTGACCCAGACAGCAAATAACCCAGCAGTGGCTGGTGTGGGCAGAGCAGCAGCAGCAAGAGATCGCAGAGCTGCTGAAAAGATACTCAGTGAATTATACGCAACTCGCTCAGGAAAATGGAGAGATGGGATGAGCTTGTTGTTGAACTCTGCTGCAAGAGGCACGATGGATGCAGTGGGCTTTAAGCACACAGCTCTGCAAGGCAGGAGCGGGTAAGACGCAGCCCTTTTGGGTTTGTGCCAAATTACTGTAGCCTGAGTGTGTGGGCTTTTGTAAAACATCAGTTATTCCACGGCAGCTGCTTGCACGCAGGGCAGATGCTGAGGTTGCTTGTCCCACATTCACTGCAGGTGAGGAGCTGGCTCACGTGGCTCCTCTCGCTTTCTCCGAAGCCATCGGCGTTGGCCACTGAATGCAGCAGCCTGCACACCCACATCCAGGGTAACGCAGTCTTACCCACTCGTACATGAAAAGCCGGTCAGGAAATAGAAGCTGCATTCTGCAAGTATCAGTTGCAGAAAACCAGCAGAAATGCTCTCACACACAACGTGCATACGTATAGGAACCTCAGGGGAATAACAGAACATAAAACCAAATAACCGAGGGCTTGCTGTTCTGGTACAGAGTAGATATACTGCAGATATATCTTTCCTGTAAAGGAGAATAAATCTTGCTCTTCACTGGAAAGCTGTATTACAAAACTATTCGGGGCATGAGCTACAGTCAGATAGTGTAAAGGGATCTTAAAACACCTCTGTGTTAGATGTGACAAGGCACTGTATCGGTGTAGTTAGAATATATTCATCATGGAGGTGCGCAGATGAGAAGAATTTACCCAACTGTAATTTGGACAATGACAAACGCATCTATTTCTTAAAAAAACCCAGCCCGGTAGCTTTAGCCCACTTTGCACTGACCTGTACTGTTTTAACTGTGCCTTTTAATCTCAGTGCATCAACAAGCCCTCAAGTACCTTTGCGCTGGACGCTGGAACACCTACCTGAGTACCCCTGTGGCTTGTCATCAGGGAACAGGAGCTACATGGAGTAACACTGCTGAAAGAAAATCTTCCGAGATACCTGCTGCTGGGAATTATTTATATATATATATACACACATATATAGTACGAGGAACTCAGTCCTGTCTTTTTGAGGTGGTAGTCAATAGTTACAAAATAAAAATCAAATCCAAAGAGCACGATAAGGAGAAGATCAGGGATAAAGTTTTGCATGGGGTAGCCACAGCCTTTGCAAATCGCCCTGCCAGGATTATAGGTCAAATCTAGGTATTCTGGTTGTTGTGCAGTAGAGTTTACCTGGGCAGAATTCATCCCATTCTGATGTTTTCTTCTATAAAGCTCTGCACTGTGGAACTCTGCAATATACCCACAGCACACTACCAACTCAGAAAGCCAAACTGGTTAAAACTGTGCTTGGAGGACAGCTATACTGTAAAGATACAGTATATACCATATAGTATACCGACTAAGCAACCTCTTCCTCCCATTTCAGGCACTGTTAAGCTTCCACTGACTGAAATAAGTCTAGGGTAAGGTGACAGCAGGCACCCCGCATTCACTCCAGTACTTCGAACCCTGTGGATGTCAAGAGGGACAGTGAAGTTGCACCTAAGCGGAGGCTGAGAAGAGCTGTTGAGAGGGCTGCAGCGTCAACAAGGGATAGATAAATATGCACAGTGGGCTCCCCTCTGCTTGCATGGCTATCAGTCAGGTGCAGCCTGCAGTTTGCACTTTCATCCCCTGGAGTTCAGTACTTTATCCCAAATAAGGTTGACTTTTTTTCAAGCTCTTCAACTTTCCTTAACTCCAGTTTCCAGCTGGGCCACTTCAAAACATCAAGGTAAGAGGATTAGAAGACCTCCCCGTGCTGTTATCTGGAAATGCAAACCCACCCAAGGATGCTAGGTGCTGAACAGCCTGGCTAGATGCACAATACATTTGACAAGGACAGACTTTATTTGACAGATAAGGCCAGAGCTCCATCTGGGGAGAAGAACAGCCACCATAGCATTTGTCAATGGGTTTTAGAGGATTCACAAGAATTTTGCTTTGTGTGACTTGAGAGCTGTTCCTAGCTGGAGGGGAAAATGCTGTTAACGGGACATCTGAGAAGTGTGAGAACTCAGGGCAGTGGGGCTGCCACAATGCTGCCTGGTGCTGGCACTGCCTCTGAAAAGAGGTTTTTATACTGGAGGATGGGAGGGGATTTTTTTGTTGCTGTATATCTGATGATTTTGTACAAGACACTGGGGTAATCATGGAAGCATTATGAAAACAACAGCAGCAGCTTTATTGAAAGCACATGTTGCTGCGCACACACCCTCCACGCTCACTGCGATGACAATTAAGATTGAAATTCAGAAATCTGTACACTACAGCAGCCAGCTATCCTGCCCTTTGTGGCAGGGCCCCAAGACGAAACCACAGCTCACTTCCCCTGCCTGATCTTTCTTTGAAACTTGTGTCAAAAGGTACTGGAAGATTTTAGTCTCTGAAAGGTGGTGGTGGGGAACACAGAGCATGGTAATAACAAACTAGAAAGGACCCCCCCCACACACACAAATAGAGAAGCTTGAGGTGGGACAATCTATATAAAAGCTTGAATAGGAAATCTGCCCCTCTCCTGTGCTGGGTCTCCTCCCCTCCGGTCCTAAGCACCACTCAGTCAGCCATTGCGTGTGTAGGGATACACATTAATGAATTACAATTCTCAAACAGGTCATTTGCTCTCTGCAGCCATTTCACTGGATGCTTTGTGTAACAAAGCATTAAACACCACAGCGCTGATCGGTCCTACATCTCTTCCTGCGGCCCCGGGAGCAGCCCGCTGCTGGCTTGCTGCAGTTGAAGCCTGGGAGCTGGGGGGGCACATCCATGCCCGCGCAGACATTCAGGTCCACTGTGCAAATGGTACCGCGCACGTAGCGCAGCCTCGGGCGGTGGGAGCCAGCAGGCCCGGGCTGAGCTCGGCGTGCCCACGCTTTCAGACAAACAAGAGCAATTTCTGACAGTGAGGCTGATCCTAAAAGAAAACGCATGTGTCTTTTGGACAGGGTGAAGGGTCCAGCTCTCTGGTGAGACTGCTGACCTTCAAAAGCACCCAGACAAATTGGTTTCTCTAGGACCTCCAACAGCCTGGCACTAAGTCACTGTTGTAGAAGATGTTTTGCCTTCTTAATTCTCCCACTGATGCATTTCCTGGCAGTCATTCTAGGTGTCCTGGTGGTTTTTTCTTGTTCTGCTTATGTCTTCCATCGAGCTTTGCAGCAGCTAGTCTCTCCACATGGGTATTTCCTCAAGTGTTGTCCCCCTTCACTGTGGTAAACCTACACCACACCATCCTGCTGCCAGAAGGGCACCAATCCTTCAGCTTTTTCATCTCTTCTACTTAGGTGTTCAGAGGGGAAAAGCAGTTGGGAAAGTGCCCTCATGGGGGCAGAGGGCAAGGCAGGAATGCGGCCGAATGTCCCATCCCATCTTGCCCATACTCCTAGAACATCCTCTGGCTTACAGCCATGCTCCTCAGCAAGCCTGGGCAGGCATGAACACCTTTTAGAGCAACACAAGTTTCTGATTTGCACCTTCCTTGCAACGCTTTACACAAGGTAGCGGGAAACTTCAACCATTATAGCCACTAAATCAAAGAGAAAAAGAAAACACATTCCAATTTACTGTAGAGGCCAAAGCTATGAGCTAATTTCACCAGCCTTCTTGGACTGACTGAAAAAGTTGAGTTACCTCTCCTAAAAGCATGCTGGCTTTGGATTTTTTGCAAAAACTTTTCACTTGGACATCTTTGTTGTTGGATTGTCCTTACTTGTTTTTTGCCAGGTACACTGGTAATGCATCTTGTAGTCAGAAAGGGCTCCAGTACAAAAATTTCAGGCACTAAAAATATCTTCCGCGGGAGAAGATACTAGCCTGTTTCTCTGCAGAAAAGTCTTTTTTTCTTCTTGATAATATGCTCCAGCTGTAGTGGATATCTGAAAGGAGGACTTTAGACCTGCTGAGACACAGGCTTTTCTATTCGACTCAATCCTGCAGTCAGATCAGCTACTTCATAGAGAATGTTTTATAACTTAGCCTAGAGCTGTGTAAAATAATTCACCTCAAAACAGTCCAAATTTGGAATGCACAACTTCTTCCAAATGTTTCCACACCAGGAAAAAAAAAAAAAAATATCGCCAAATATCTCTGCTGCTCTTCAGATGTATTTTTGAGCTGGACTAGTTTCTTTCTGGTCATTGTCTTAGCTAACAGAGGGTGAAAAGGAGTTAGTCTACAGGTAACTCCAGTTCTCCTTGAGTGTGGAAAATATCGGACCACCAGTTCTCCCTTGCAAAGCAACAGCACATCCCCGAGTACAGGGAGTATCTATTCCAGGACAGGTTACAGGACTGCTATGCTGAAAAAGCAGAGAAAACAGATGCTCCCCTAGGTGTGGCTGTTTCTTACCATAATTAGGAAGCTGATGTGAACTGAAACAAGCTCTCTCAGCTTTTCGTTATTACTAGCTATCTGTATTTCTTCTGGGACAGCTATCTTTCTGCACATGCTGATATATAAACACGCTACCACTCAGACAGTGGATTGCCCAGGTTTTTTAAACATCTTTGCGTGCCAGAAAGGGTTTGCTATTTGCTCACTCTCACAACGGTTACACTAGATTCTGCATGTTTTCATGGTTTCTCTTAAAGGATGGCTAGGACTACTGAATGGAAGAGGCAGCAGCTGTTTGGCAAGCCACTAGAGTTTCTCCCCCTTACTCCAGGCAGGGGACCCCAAGGCCAAACTTGCCTCAACCCACCTGCACCAACCATTCACCTGGGGAAGAGCTACAGCTGCCCCATGGCACCTGGTGAGTGCACCCCCGCACCCGCGCTAGGCTGGCCCCACACTTCAACACTGGTTTCTTTAATATCATCTCTTACCGACACACTCTCCTCCGTCTCTCAGACACTGCCGGTAGCTGGCACAGAGAAAGGATAGCTGTCATTAAGCTTCTCTTTACTGATAATCTAGCCCATGCCTGTCACAGGGGTGGGGACAACCTGCCTGCTCAGGCAGCTGACCACGTCCAAGCTCCCCCACTTGGATGTTTGCAGGGGGTGGAAGAGGACTGTTATCTCAGGTGGTGGTTGCCCAAGCAATTATTCCAGAGAAGTATTACTGCAAGGCCAGCTATTATTCTTCATCAGAAAATAGCAGAGTCAAAAATAATGTGTTGCTCAGGAAAACACACATTTCACAAGACCTCTTAAACCCAGCATGGCGTTTCAAACGCCAGTTCCTCTGCAATGCCGAACGTCCCTGGTGCTGGGGGCTCTCCCAGTGAGACCACTGTGCCTTCTAACCCCAAGCAGGTGCAGTGCTCCTGCTGCTGTGTGGAAGGTCTCTCACTTTGGACGAACAATGCCAACAGTCCTGGTTTCATTCTCATGCAGAATGATGAAGACTTTTAAATCAAAATATTAAAGACAGCAGAATACAATTTACTGATTTTAGGCTTTTCTCCCGATACACGCTGCAGTTGGGCTGAGAGCTATTCCCAATACACCCCCGTGCTGACAAGCCCTGCCTCTGCCTAGCAATCCTCCTGGGGATCTGTTCTGGAGGTTCATGCACATTGTTCTCCCCTAACTACGTGGCCCAGAGCTGCCGCTAATCTCCCTCCCATAGACAGCAGACCCTTTTCTTCAGCTAATCTGCCTCAAACCTCTGCCTCGCGCAGCAACCTGCTATCTCTGCTCTACGCTCTCCGCTTCTCAGAAGCGACGCTGGGGAAAACGTGTCCCTCCCAGTGGCCCCATGCCTTGCAACTTGTCTTCCCCTGCTCAACATTTGTGAGCTGTTCAAATATTATAAAAGAGCAAATACACTGTATTTGCAGCTTACAGCTCCTGCATACAAGACTTTCTGCTAAAAGTTGGTATTTTTATCCTCATTACATCCTTACATATCCTTACATCCAAACGGAAGGGGAAGCATCAACAGTGTCTGCGCTCTGTAGTTAATGATCCCAGGTATTTGTAGACATATTTCTCAGCCCTTTGAAGCAATTTCTTCAAGAAGCCAGAATGGGATCATTATGATTAGAGTAGTTGCCACTAAGATTCAACATTTCCCTGCAAAACTACACATTTATTGCATTTGTTCTATATTTCAAACACATGGGGGAAAAAAATCTCATTTTGTGGCAGACAGGTCTGGAACAGCACTAACCTCTGCCCAACAGCTGGGCTTCTACATTATTTATAGCTTCTATACATCAGCATTCTGCATCCACATTATGTCTCCTTGTTACAGCCAAAATTATCTCATCAGCATACGAAGGCTCCACTTTAACAGGTGATAGTTTTTTAATCCTACATTACTCTGTAAACCATAACAAATATCTTACCTGGCTGCAAGAATTGCCTTTTTGTTTTATTTCATATTGGTTTTTTATTTTATCTGAAATACAGATATGAAAGAATTGGCTTTTTATTTTATCTGTTCTTACAGTATTGTTGATCCTCAAAGTAGTGAATCAGAATATTAATCTCTAGTTAATCTCTAAATCTATTTCAATTAAGCCTGAAAAGCAGCACAACCTACATCTATTTCTAGTCAAAAATAGACTAAGATACGCTCAAGAGGGTCCTCTTCAAGGGTGGAGGAGTTCTCACTCTTCCTTGAAGAAGAATGTTACATATGTTACAGGAAGAAGCAGCAGAAGCTTTCTTTAAGAAAAGGAAATGCTATCGTAAAAATGACTTGAATTGCCAAGCCTCTGCCCCCTCCTTTCTCAGACGCAGGCACCACTCATCTCTCAGCCTCCCCCTCCTCCGTGGGTTGCAGAGCCGCTTCCCACGGCTGTAGCGGAGCACACCACATGCACTGCAGCCCTGAGAGAGGCAGGGACAGAACCATCAGTCTCGCCTGCTTCCTAGGACAGTGCCTTATTAGAAAAGCAAAGTAGGATTTCTGATTTGCTTGGAGGTCTAGCGATGCATTGCACAAATTCCTCCAAACATCTGAAATGGATGGGATAGGACATTTCAGTTGGAAGGGGCCTACATCGATCATCTAGTCCAAGTGCCTGGCCAATTCAGGGCTGACCAAAAGTTAAAGCAAATTATTCAGGGCATTGTCCAAATGCCTCTTGAACACGGACACGTTTGGGGCATCGAACGCTTCCCCAGGAAGCCTGTTCCAGGGTTTGACCACCCTCTCAGTAAGGAAATGCTTCCTAGTGTCAAATCTGAACCTTCCTTGAGAAACCTTGTTTAAATTTTCTTTTTGCTTGTTCATGACCACGGGCACACACCGAGCTTCACGTGCACGTGGCAATATACAGAATCTTTCCTTTGGGCTTGCTTGCCCTCAGTTTTCCTGCTTTTTTCCAACCATGCTGCATGCCTTTATTTACCTCCTCCGGCAATCAATGCTATAGCAGCTCCATCACTACAGCAACACCCACACAGTTAGAGATTTCCTCCAAGCACAGGCTGACAGTGCGTCCACTTCACATAGAGAAAGGCACCATGGAAATAACCCAGGCAGTGAACATGCCCTTTCATGCTTCTCAGCATTAGCCAGCTTCACATTTGCACCTCCCCAGGGATTTGCCTACACTGTCCTGCTGTTCCCGGTAAGCTGGATGAGCGCAGGATGAGTACAGAAACGTAGCCTAATTCGCTACACACAAAAAATACGTCTTGCAAGTGAAACACAAAGCTGACAGATCATTTGTTGTCTCCAAGAGTTGGCATGAATACATTAGCAGAATTCCCACACCTCATCCTGTGCATATATCCATTTTACAGAATTAAACAGTACAAATTAGCATCTTTTACTAACCTTGATTAAATAGATCTTATTTGAGTCAAGAAAGGGAACAAGGTACAAACTGATGAAAGGTCACACGTGTTTCTACAGCAATTCCAAGACAGTCTTATTCAGAGTCTGCCACAGCTTCAATGCTATTTCCATCTCTGATTAGAAGCAGCACTCACTTCCGTGTGAAATGGCCAGACTTTTGGCTCTGGGGGCACAGACCAACACACCTGCTCTCCTAGCTGATTTTTGCTCTGGCTAGTGATTAGCCAGGATCACATCACCCCTGCGTGGTGGAAACACAGTAGACCTTGATTAATAGTGGATCTCACGCATCAGGAGGTGGGTACGTGCACCAGTATTTAATGCAGCGTGCGTGTTGGTCTGTGTAGGCAAAGAGCAGCTTACAGGCTTTCCTCCTCCTGCCCTCTGCAGTTCCCCACTGAAGTTCATACATTCTCTAGTTTTCTAAAGAAATAATAAACTCGTTGATTTCTGGCCCCAGAGAAGCTGCTTATCCAGAGAAATTGTATATTCCCTGCTACTTGTAGTTAAGAAAAGGTGTAGAGAATTTGGTAAACATAATACGGCAGCTTCTGCTGCACAGAGCGGTGCAGATAAGCAGCCAGAAGGAGCTCGAGGCTCCAGCAGAGCGCTAACCTCTGTTTACAGCCCTTTATAAGTTTATCCATGATATTTTAAAAGCAGATTACACTTATACAAAACATTAACATTGCAGCAGATTGAAGCTGTCCAAAATTAAAAATTGCATCCTGAGTCTTCTAAAAACCTGTTTGGGTTATAATCAGCATTTAATTAGCTTTATACATCTTCCTGAGGTCACCCAAAGCTAGGAATTGATTAAGCAGCCAACAGACTTTTGCGCAAGTGCTCCATTTAAATATAATTTCCAGCTGCACTGTGACATGGAAGCTGGTTTATAATCTGCATTAAATTGTTTTCTGCAGGTAACCACTAGAAATCACAGATATGCCGTACATAAAAGCTGTACAAGTGAGCAGTGAATTAAAGGCAAACAAGAATCGTGCATGACGACGAAGCAGAACCCGAAGGATATAAAAGACACAACGACATGTGTTTATATGAATGGTAACAGCAAAACAGCTGTTAGAATTGAGCGTGTATTCATTTTTCTGTTTTTCTTCTGTTAGCAACACACAGCCAGCGTAACACACCTGGACACGTTCAGAGGCAATTTTGAACCGACACACAAAATACCTATGCCCACCATCCATGGGACAGGAGGCATTTTATTTCAGTGTGGACATTTCTTCGGGCTCCCTGAGAGGCAGGGCTCCCGCGCTTGTGGACGAGGACCCTGTTGTGCTTGCCCCGCACGCCCTGATAACAAAAAGTATTTCTCAAGACAGCTTTCGTGGTCGCTGAAGGATAAATGGCAGTACTTGACGCTCACCTTGAGCCACACCATGGCCCCAGGTGTCCTGCGCTACCTCCTCTCCTAAGGCTCTTAGGCAAGCCAGCACCTTGGTACTGCTAACCAATATGGAACAGTGACTTTCCTGCTACAGTTTAGCATCAATTTAACAAAGCCAATTAAAAACCTCTCTCCCGTTAATCTTGTGCAACCTCCCCTGCAGACCAGGCTTAATCAAGTACTAGTGGGGATAGATGAAAAGAGCTGTGAGGAGAGAGGTCACGCTCAGCTCCTCTGCTGTCTCAACTCTTGGAAACATTAATTCCCCACAAGACAGGCAAGTTCAAGAACAAGCCTTGGCAGTCCACTGGCATCACATCCCCTTCAGGGGCATCCCTTTAAAATGCATTTGTTGAGGATTCGTCCTTCTAAAATCTGTTTGACAAACTCATTCAAACCCACTGCGTTTTAATAGCCTTACCTATAGAAGCCTTGGTTATCGTACGCCATGTTAGTCATATCACCAAATACGGATTTATTCCTGAGTTTCTTGTTGTTGTTGTTATTGTTTCTTCCCTTAAAACCAAAGTAAGCAGCTTGCATGTGCTCTAGCTCTTCGCTTCTGAGCTGGTACCACAGCTGCATATCTCTGTGAATAAAGCAAGGGGTAAAATACGTGAGTGGGATCAATGGCTGAATATCCCAACTTTTATATGACCGCAGCCCCGACTCATGAGAGTTTAAATCTAAATTCAGGTTTACTGAAGACAGCACTTAAACACATGCTGAACTTCAAGCGTAAGCCAAATTTCCAAAGACTCAAATACCTGCCTAAAGACCTTAAGGCAGAGGGTTCTTAAAAAGCATAAATATTATTCTGTAAAACAGTGTTATTTTAAGTATTTCCCAGCACTCCTCAAAAAAAAAAAGCAAAACAAACAAACGAGCAATTTTCTTATGGGCACCTGTGGATAGTTCAAAGGAACAAAACCCCAATAATTTTGTCAATTTGGCTCAGTGGATTTTGAGACAACAGGAATAGGGAAAGTCACTTACGGCATGATGTTGTGTCAATGATCTCATGGACTTTCATCAGTGACACATGTCAGACCAGATTCTGTTGTATGTGAAAAGACTACAGGCCATCCCCATTTTATGGGGTACATTTTTTTTTTTTTTCTGAAATAAATTATTTTCTGTGAATTTTTGCAGCACTTGCCATTCCTAAGGGTTCAAAAATCACCAGGCAGGATGAAAACATGAACTGACTTAAAAATGGAGGACAAGGCAGGTAATGTTGCCTTTGTTAAGAGCAGGGCGTATTCAGTCGCTGTCAAGATTTTATTCTTGAAATGCTCAAGGCGCTTCTCATTGCTTTCTACAACTGAAGAAAAAAAATAAAATAAACCCCCCCATAATTTCTTTTCTTGTTTTTGAAAGAAGTCTAAGGTTCACAGAATCACATTCACCCTAGCTGATGGGACAAGATTAAACTGTGAGGGCTGGCAATGCGGATTTTGTTGTCACTTCTGTCCCCTCAGAGCAGAGCCCTGCTCCTGCCAAAGAACACGGCAGCCACACGCATGCCGCGGGATGAGGTCTGCAGGGAGGCTACGCTATGCGAGGATTTTCACCCTTTGGCCTTTTTCTCTCCCAACGTAAGGATAAGATACAAGATGGCACTTCAAAGATCATCAAACAGACACCTGGTAAGACAGCTTTGTAGGCAGAGGTGACCTCTTTCTAGTAGGCCAAGTAAGAGCCAAAAAAACCCCAAAATACCAAAAAAACCCCAGATGGGCAGACTGCAAAGCTAGAGGCAAGAGCGGGTCATCCTCCCCACTCCACAAGTACAGGCTGCCTTTTCTTTCAGAGATGGTCTAACTTATTTATCTGACTTGGTATTTAGTTAAATATTTAATTATTTATTATTAATTAACTAATCCCCTACCAAGCATTCTCATTTGGTATTATCAGGCCTGCAGCTCCTCTTCAGATTAATGCTTTGTGCATCCAGAAGTTGATCCCCCATCGTCCACCTACACCAAGAGCAGAGATGCGGCCACCGCGCCTGGCGCTCTGCAGCACTGGCTGAGCGTGTTCCACACAGGGACGTGCTACTCTCTTGTGTAACATTGGACAGTTTCTACATCATCTCGGTTGCTTTCTGACAGCAGGGCCAAGCCACACGATGCCCACAGCACCCTGAGGTTCCTCCCCCAGAAGCGGGGCTCAGCTATGGCCGCGCTGGAGCGGCTCCTTCAGGAAGCAGCGAAGGGAGGGCAGGGGGAGCTGAGAACCTCCCAGCAAAGGGCACCGCTTTACGTCCCGATGACAGAACCAGGTCACAACGCCCGCTGTGAAGGGCTTTTCTTTTGTAAGAGAAAATGTATCAAGTCATAGAAGTCATGCGAATAGCTAGTTTTGACAGAATTTGATTTAAAGTAAGTGAAAAACAAGGACTTTGATAGGAATAGTCTTAAAAAGAAAAGGGCGACTCCAAAAAACACCGATCAACCCTTTGATTTCAAAAATTATTTCATGCTATCAGTGAAAACCTAGTATTATGAATTACACCAAACAACTTTTTGCCTCACAAAATCTTTCCAACGGAAACAGAAAAATCTGTATTTTGGCTACAAATCAGATTTTGATATGACAGAATTTCCTTCCTAAGCTGGTTCTCATGCAGCTCTAAATAAAACACAGCTTGGAGCAGAAATGTCACAGCACTATCCAAACTAGCCGGCTGCAACAAGGCTTTTACCACCCCATCCCAGGTGGACTTCAATAAGCAGTCCCCATGCCTTGCCTCTGCACAGCCACCAACCCCCACAAGGCTTCAAAAGTTCATCTACATCTACTGGCCGTGCTGTTTCTCCACCCTCTTCAGGTCAGCCCACCCTGCTCCTTGGCTCTGCTGCATCCGGATTCTTTCTTCCCCAGCTCCTCTCCCAGCCAGCGTCTCCTCATCTGGGCCTCCTCCTTGTCTCTCCTACATCCAGGGCACACACACTCTTTCTCTTCTACCTCTTCCAGGTCTCTCTTCCTCGGGGGCTTTTCTTCCATCCCCCTTAGAGCTATTTAACTGCTTAGCAGGAACCAGCCACAGCTGCACATTATCCACATCAGCCAGCCCACCGCCCCTGAAGCCAGCCCACAGCTGTGTAATATCAATGTTAATTAACCTGCCTTCATTCCTCTAGAATTCTTCTACACAGAGAGACCTTCATTCATGTCCTCCCCAGTCCCTTCCATTCCACCACTGCCCTGCCTTGCGCCAAACACTCCTCTGAAGCAAGAAGAGTCTTCAAACCCACCAGAAGTGCAGTTTGCTGGCCTGGCGGGGGCTGTGCCACCCCACTGACCAGCGAAGGAGAGCCCACGGAAAGCCTCCAGCAGCAGGGGACTGGGGATGGATGCTCTCCTGAACAACAGTGACTCAGCTTTCGTGTTCAGCCAGACAGGGGCACACAGCCACCCTTCTCGCCAAGCTTTTATAACAGACTGCATTGGTAAATTTTACTTCTTCCCATGCCTGTCTGTAATCCTGCCTGCTGACTTGCACTTCAAGCCAGAAGGTAAAATCCTACATCGCTCCAGAACAGCGCTGCGACAGCTGTAAGTATGCTTTGCCGATGGTGAGGGCTCTGATGGTTTCAATGTGGGTAGATTCATTTTCCCATCAGTATTCAAGGAAAGCAAAGGAAAAAAGGAAAGAAAGAGAGAAGACAGGAAAACACAGCCCATCTTAAATAATTCAAGGAGAGAGAGACTGGGCCAGCAAATAAGAAGTGTATATTCAGCTTCTGCATAATCCTGGGTAAATACAGATCTGCCCGGGCTCACTGAGGTCATCTGATATTAACAGACATTAGGTGCCTAAATACTCTTGAACTGCAAGCCTTTCTATGCCTAAAGCCTGACCTACAAATTAACGATTTTAAGTAATTAACAGCATTGCAGTGTTGTAAGCACCGAGTCCTTTGAAGCTCTCTGCTATCACAGCAATGGGGTCCATACAACGTACAGTCTTACAGCATTTAAAAAAAAATCTTTTCTTGACATACCTTTGAGTTCTCCTCCTTTCACTTTTCTTCACACACTTGATGAGACAACAAG
Organism: Falco peregrinus; assembly: GCF_023634155.1. Lineage (NCBI taxonomy): Eukaryota > Metazoa > Chordata > Aves > Falconiformes > Falconidae > Falco > Falco peregrinus. The sequence continues at coordinate 109,881,114 of NC_073725.1, read as the reverse complement.
TTAAAAAAGCCATGGACATCAGCAGAATGACAGCACAGCTCACGATGGAGGCAATCACTGCGACCTTAAATCCAAAAGTCTCATATTTTGATATGGCTGCAGCAAAGCAAACACAGAAGCATGTTTCTAAGGCCATCCCATGAATTTATCTTTCACATTTTCCTTAAACCATGCTGAAAATCTACCTGCTTCACACTTCTGCTAATAATAGCTCAGTGAGGATTTTTGCACTAGTACACGCCAAGGTACCAGAGCATCTTGGCTTCAGCTTAGAGCTATGCAAGCCTCAAATTAGGCTATTTTAAAATCTCCTGTTTATAAGCTACTAATGAATTGTTCACAAGTATTTCACCACTGCAATCAATTAAACACAATGCCTTTAGCGCTGCAGTAGCTAAAAAGCCCAACTTTGCTGGCATATCAAATGCAGATGAGCTAGCAGACTTATAAGCAATTGTTAGCAAGGACTGGAGCTGCAAAACCAAGCACTGATGGGGTGAACAGGTTTAAAGCGGCCCTTTAGAACAAGGACAGTTCCACATAATAACATCCTGTTTGGCAGGCAGCGAACAGGTCTTCCTCTGTTTGGGGAAGGATGCAGGATGGAAGAAGGGACAGCATCTGCAGGGCTGAGTGTTCACTGTGATCTGATGCTGGAAGTGCATTATCCAGACAAAAGGAGGAGTAGGAATGTGGTGTGGCACAGACAACACATATCTCTGCCAAGTCATTTGGAGCACTAAGCGTGTGTTGCTTCAAAACTCATCTAGTTCTTCCAGCGCCACAACGACCAGCATCAGAAATGGTTCAGCTGAGCTCCACACAAGCGATCTGCAGCCTCTGGAGGGAAGGATTCCTCTCATTTTTCTTTAATGGAATCTCTCGAATGAGAGACAAGGATAGCTGAATTTGTGAGAGCGCGATATGTGTCTAAAAGATCCATCTACCAGTGATTTAAAATTGTACAAGGTCTAGGACACAAACTGAGATTCTCAAAGCTCCGTGTTTTGCTTGAGCCTACTTCTAGTCAAATCACCAACAACCTTATAATAAAAAAGAAGGAACACAGCATGGAAGGTAGTTAATGTTGGTGCCACTCAAACACAATTTGTCAATACGGAAACTTTCCCATGTGGCTGCCCCCAGGCAGCAACCTAGAACTGTTCAAAAACTATCACTGTGTTTCTTTTACAGCAAAAATATCTTCAGAAAAGAATGGCAGGAGATTAGAAGGTTTACAAATATGCTTGCACATTAGCTGGTCATATCTACACATTTTCTAAAGAAGGATAAGTCTTGTAGCTACACAGCCACGGTTACTCTGGGTGCAACACCACTGAGTTGGAGACGTGAGATCAGGCACAAATGTGACCGAGCCTTTTCTGTGTCATGATAATGGATGATGTCAGAACACACATGGAGCGCAATTACAGTCAGTGGGGGCACCTTTGAAAGAAATCGAATTTGTCTTTTTCCTTGCACAGATGTCTAGCATTAATCCTAATGTTGCAGGAGATAGGCACAGCAAAATAAACACAATGCAGCCCAAAGGGACTGGGAACGGTTTGGAAAGAACCTTACGCTTGCAGGAGGGCACTCCGGCTGTCCACTGGGTACTATTCCCTTTCCAAATGCAGGTGATGATGCCTGGTCCATCCAGCTGGTGCTCAGCAGAGCACTGGAATGTTATCACCGTCCCCACGGCCGTGCCATTGCCATGAATGATCTGCAGCGTGCCGAGCTGGGGAGGGAAGACGCGGCTGCACTGCCCTGCAGAACAAAAGCAAAGCGAGACAATGCAGCGCCAGAGCCAAAAGCGAAGGTTCACTCAAGTTTTATTGCGATCAGATTGTAAATCAGTCCAAGCCAATGGTCAAAACAAATAACAGACCTCGGGGTGGGTGATGCCGACTGCTTTGCCAAGTACCAGCCCAAGGGCAAACCCCCTCTGGTGCCATTCAACAGCTCCACTGCTCTCACCCCTGGCACAAAGGGGGGTTTTATGCATGTTGCAACATTAGCTGCTCTGGCTGGTACATACTAAACTTTTTTTAAAAAGTCATTCTGCGAGTGGTGTGGTCTCCTATGGATTCCTGTCTTGTTAGACTCTGTGTGTTTAATTAAGTACTCAGGCTGGCATCTTTCATGCTGGGAGTATTCATAACAAATCTTCCCCCATGCAGACTTTCCAAGATCTAATGAACTGATCACATATTTAAGCATTTCAGTCTACTTGGTAGCATCCTTCCATGATCCTACAGAAACTTCCTATCTCTCAAGAATGCTGCGCCTCGGTTGGTCTCGGCTGAAATGAGCAAGTGGGTTCAAAAGCCACAGGGAGGGGACAGGGAGAGACGTACACTACAGCACATCTATGTTCAACTCTTTTTCCATTTTCAGGTGACGATCTCTGCTTCATACTATATATCATTCATTTTTAGTACAGTTTTATTCGTTCAGCTTTTCTATGTCTTGTTCACACAGCTGTTCTTTGAGTCACAGAGCTGTTCTCTCAGCCACCTAATGTCAGCCACTAATTTATACATTGAGTTTTATTGTCACAACAATCCTCGTTTCACACTCACTTTAAACACAAATTTTAATGATCATTCATTAAGACAACATAAAACATCCAAGATATTATACTTCAAAGATAACAACAATAAATACATTTTCTGGTTTTGTACATGTGCACTGACAGAATGTGGAAACTGTTTTACATATTATTTATTTTTTTTTAACTGTTACTAAATACCAGCACTGCTTCTGCATCAGAGATCTTTCACTGGATTTCCAAACAACTTCAGCAGAGTCACGAGACAACTGTGTTGCAGTTGCAAGACCAGGGTTGCAAGTGCTATTATGACACCAAAAAAATTAAAACAGGGAAAATAATGCTTCCCACACTTACAAGCAAAAAGAAACGTAGAGTTTTAATAACCTCCCTGAGAACATCTTGACAGAATCACATGTTGATAGCAAATCTATTTTATTTTTAATATTAAAACTCTCTCCTGGTCATTAACTAACATAAAGTTCCTGTGATCTAACTGCAGCAGACAGCGTTACCACCTATCTATGCTCTCAACCCCCCCCCCCCCCCCCCGCCCTTTCTTTGGAAAACAAACCCAAAGAAATCTCAGCAAAAGACCAAATAAAAGCCACAGTGACAATTACTGGTCTAATCCACCACGTAAATATGCACAAAGGACTAGCTTTTAAAAACGCACCTCTTTAATTCCATGCAGATTATTTCTGTTTGGTTTGCCACTTCTTTCAGTCTCTTACTACGGCAGCAATTTGCCTCAATGAGAGTAAATATTTTCTAGAGGGTTATCCCCCTTCATCTCTTGTCCTTCCCTCCAACATGCTGTTACTGGCACACATTGGATGTGTGCGCTGCACAGCCTTCCTCCTCACTCCAGATGAGTGTTACAAGTTTGGGCTTTTCTTTTTACTTTAATCACTCAGAAACTTACCATGAAACCCCATTGTCCTAAGCTGCAAAATATCTACCTTTTTGCATTTTACACTTCAAGGCTATTTTTAGGTACCAGATCACGTACTTAGAGTTCACATCGGTGACACTTCCAGCTGCACGAGATGCAGAAAGTAATTCAGAGCCAAATTTGAATCAAAGTCCATCTGCTTAGCCAGCGTAGCAGCCCACATTAGACGCTTCCAGTAGACCTGCCAGTTTACCTGGACTCGTTACTCAGTCTCTGCTCTCCAGTGAATAGACCATTTTGCACTGGAACCTTTCTTGCGAGGCATATTTCACTTAATCCAACATTGACCATCCTGAGGAACAGGTGCAGCTGTAGCTGGTTCAGGTGCTCTTGACACTTCCCTGCACTGTCCTTGCCCATGACGGTGTATGCCAAGTGATTAAAACCTCTGAATGTTCCTGACCTTGTCAGCATTAGTCCTCAGCTGTGGACTGCAAAATGTTTTTCTTCACTTGAGCACTACGAAGATTCCTAACAGCCAATGTCCCATGAAACTATGGATGTTTCCTGGCTTTGGCTGGGGTTGTAGCAGCGTGATGCCATCCCCAGAGGATCATTCCCATCTGATGGTAACTGGGGCAGGAACCCCAGTTCGCGACAGCCAGGGAGAGCTAACCTGAAAGCCTCTATACAGCTACCGAGCTGAAAGTTCATGAATCCCATTTTATGTACCTGCATTAGGCCAGAGCAGAAATACCATTTCTTCTTCTTCTTCCAAGAGCTTTTCAACAATTTCTTCCCACTGAAGTCAAGACATTGTGTCGCTACTTTTTGCTTTTTACAAATGCTTTTATTGAAATGCATAGGTTGATTTTTGCCATATGGCTTTGGATTTCATCCAAGTTTGGGATTAATATCTTAGGATAAAACTTGCCCTACTTTTCCATCAGCAATGGTCTTCTAGTAACTCAGTTTTAAAATCTCTCCCATAAGCTCTAGCATCCTTTCCTATCAACTATCTATAGTTTTTTGTGGTTACTTGTTGCATTCACTTCTCTGCTAGGTTAATTTTACCCTTCCATCTCCCCAAAATCATTGTTTAAGTAAGCTTCCATTCTTACATTTATATAAGCAGCTGTTCCATATAGACTTATCCTCTGAGTACCCTTCAGCCATGTTTATCTGACTAAATCTACTACAACAAAGAATTTTATTACTGTCTTTTTTAGATGTAGTATTTTTGTTTGTTTGTTTTGTTTTCAGCTGAGGTTCGTGCTTGAGGCTGTATTGCTGCCTGAAGTAAAACACAAATACTGCTTAAGTGATTGTGCTGATCAGATTTGCATCTTGATTTATATTTCTTTTCTAAATAACCAGAAAATATCATATTCAGGTCCTGGTTTGCAGTAACTGTTAGCATCCAGGAATATAAAATTGAATAAAACCCCTAATTATTGCTCAGCAATGCAGCTTTTGCAATAGCTGCATCTCAACCCCCCCAGATTCACGCCTGGCAGCCAGCACCTAAAGCTAGGAGGAAAGCTTGAGGAATTAACAGCCTATCAGCCATTTCTACATGGTTTATAATAAACATGAAAATTCATGATGCGTTGCTTAGTTTTGATTAGCTCCATGGCAAGTCTCCCCCAGACGTGATGGGTGTCTCCGGTACCTAGCTCCATCGCTCCTCGCTGTTGCTCCCTGCTCCCAGGCTTGTGCTCTGCTGACACCCCCAGATGCTGGCTGTACTTCCAGGCTCAGAAAGAAAACTCACTTGCTGATACGTCCCTATGAAGCAAAGGCTGGAAATATTTTTTTATGTATTTACTTTGAAGTCCAACAGAAGTTGTAAGGACTCCAGCCTGTTCATTTTACTCACTGAAAAAGATTAACAAACCACCTTGTCCCCCCCGGCGTACTGTGTCAACACGCAGCATCAGCTCTGGGGAACCGAGGGGCCATCAGCCACTGGCCGGCCAGTTTGGTCTGGGCACAAAGGCCCAACACCTTCCAGTTCCTGCAGCTGCTTCTGCAGCTTCTTGTACAGCAAGAGCCGATTTATACAAATGCATTACTTAGCTTGACTTCACACCAAGAGTTCCAAAAGTATTTGAAACTGCTGCTGCTGTTTGCCAACACAGAAGGAGAGCATTTGCTACAGCAAATAAACAGATTATTTCATATGACAAATAACTGTCCTCAAAGTAAAAACACTGAAGTGTAGCATACTCCATAAATTCCTAATTCACCCAAATCTCTGGGTTCAGAAATAGTCACATATATAATTTCCAGGCACTGAAAAATAAAGAGTAAGACAAAATAATCCAAAATATCTCTTCTCATGCACAGCCAGGATTATCTGTATCACAAAATCAATTTGTCAGAAAGAGTTACCATATGGTTTCATTGTCAGCAAGCTGTGGATTTATGTCTTGCTGATAAGAAACCAGAAATGAGAGAGCAACCTAGGCTTGCTTGCCCATTAAATATTTCCTGTGTTCCTTCCATAGCAAAACATAGAGACTAAAAATCAAATGCATTGCATAAGTATATACCAAAATGATCCAAAACACATCAGTAATTACCTGAAAGCATGTTATCAAGATTGCCACTCACTGTTTGTGCAGAAAGGGAGCAATCCACGACTTCGCCTCATTATTCCCATACACACGTAACTCAAGCCTTTGCATTGCTTATTGTTGACTATTTAATGCAACTAAAACACACTGGAATAACCAGATGCCAGAAAGAGACAGAACATTAGGTTCTATAAACCCTGCAGAAAATAAACATGCCGATATTATTTCTGCAAGTCTGTTTTCCTACAAAAACATGCCTTAGAAATTATAAGTCACAGGCATAATGTTGAACATTCACAGCAGCCTCACAGAAGAGCTCTCGGAAGAGCTTGCTATGTCAAAAAGCAAAAGAAAAGCAGCTAGAAGTGAAATATGAAATAAAGCAGATGTAGTGAAGCATCTTGTGTGAGTGAAACCACCCAGCTCTGGCATTGGTCCCCTTGCGACCGTGCCTTCGCTCCCTCACAGAGCTGGCCGCGAATCCTGCCAGGGCTGGGCTCTTATTGCATGAAGTGCTGCAACAGCAAACGGCGACCAGGAGGAGCTCATCCTCCCACTAGAACCTTCAGACACTGGCAGGGCTTTTTAAGAAATTAAACGTGACACCAACCCAGCGGTAAAAGAGAGGTGGGGAGGCTGCTGAAGCTGCCGAGGCTGAGCAGGGTGCCCAGCTGTGCTGCAGCCAGCAGGATGCGGGCTCTGGGCTCGGGGGGCTGCCTGCTGCGTGGTGGCCCCGGGTAACAACCCGCTTCAACCTTTCCTAACACACACACACGTCAGCCACGGCGTGATTTGACCTTTCCCACCTATTTCACTGGTTCCCGAGATTCACGACAAGCCGAGACACTGGAAAGTTCTCGCAGAGCTGTCTGCCTTCCAGCACGTGGGCACGGCCCTGTAAAGTGACCCCCCTGGGGGAGGCTTTGGGGGTCCAGGTGTGGCACAACCCCCTGCACATGCATGGCTGTAAGGACCACCGCCAGCAGGCAGGGCTGGGCTCGGCGCTGCTGCCCGAGGGGCTTCACACCCCAGGGGCTAACGGGGACCTGCAAGAACCCCAACACCAGTCCCACGGAGGAACCGTCCGGACAACCGCAGACACTGAAAACTTGGAAGGTACCTACAGAAGACATTTGTCAGAGCACAGAGCCTGAAAAAAGAAATGCAGCTCGTTAACGACACGTGGGTCTTGCATTTGCCAGATTTCAGCATTTCCAAATGAAAATACTATAAAACATTCCCTATAAAACATTCTGGGTTTCTACTGAAAACTTAGTTTTAAAACTGTGAAAGAGGGAACCCAGTGTCAGATCATTCTCATGGGCCACCATTAAACATTCATGGAAATGTTTTTTTCAGAAAAGCTTATTCTCCAACAGATAAGGAATTTCCATGCAATAAAGAAAGAAGGAGGGATGGAGAGAAAAAAGGCATTTTAAGTGACTTTCTTTCCGTGGTTACACATCCATACTCAGATGAGCTCTCTGCTCACACCTCCATTACAGCAGATACCGTAGGCTATCTCCTACCAACCTCCCTCATTTTTTTCCTGTGGTCCATTTTGTACATAAAACTGGTTTGGCAGCGTAATTAACTACATGCGGTCATGCCATAGCTCTGCAGTGTGAAGGGTGGTGGGACTCCCACGCCAGGCTGAGTCTCATCAGTCATGTTTTGGGCAGCACTGCTTTCCTCCTCACCACGCTCAGGGTCACCGGTGAGGGGGGAGCCCCAGGACAAGGAAGCACAGCTCAGCGTGCTGCATGCTCCTTCATGTGCAGCTACCGGCTGCCCGAAGTGCTTCAGTTCGGCCATGGCCGAGCTCAGGCAGCAGCTGCTATCAGAGGGAGCAGGACCCTTTGAGGCCTGGGGCAGGGAAGGATGCACGTACAGAACAGATAAGCACATGTATCCAGAAAAGAGAAAGAAAGAGCACGATGCCAAACGCCAAGTGGCTCTGGAACACAAGAGGGGCAGGACGCCCACGAACACGATCTTTTTGGAGAAGTGAGCGAAAGCCCAGACCCAACTGCTGCTGGATGCTGTGGGCACTTCAGTGGGAATCTGATCCTCCTGAGTCTTATTCTTCAGCCGGACAACACTGGTATGATGCCGGCAAGAAGTCACGGGCAAACCATTGAATCACCTTGTCCACACGGCTGCACCGGAGCAGGCCCTGGTGCTGTGCCCTGTGCAGCCCAGCAGTGCCGGACGGCTGCTCCGCTCCATGCGGGCTGCTGGAGACTCGCTGTGCAGAGCTGCCAGCCCTACACCCAGGTGGGAAAACACCGTCACGTACTGACCCCTGCACAGTCCTTGACAACTCGGGGTGCCCTTTGGTGGAGGAAGGACGGCAAAGCCTAATCAAGATCTTTTCATGCCTGCTAAGGTAGCAAGAATTATCAATAGCAGCAAATTCTTGGCTTCCACCTCCAAAAGAAACCCTTGTGCTACGCTGCTGCAAAACCTTACATGCAAACCTGAAGCACACAAATTCAGTTCATCTCTCTTTAAGATCCTGAGCCTTTTTCTTTTCTCTCTCCCAGCATTTTCATCTGGCTTTTGAGCTGCTCAGTGTAGCGAACAAGATGTAGCAAGACTTAGGAGTCAGCACTAAACACTTCCCAACTCTACTCTGAAATAGTAGAGGGCTGCAAGCAATTTTACTCCATGTAAAATCCAAGCCACATATCACCCCAGTGCTAGATCAGGGTTTGATGACGTGCAATTCACTCCTATTTCAAACATAAATAATGTGTAGGATTGGTGTAAAATGATTCTTATTCATGTCTTTTATCTTAAGAGAGGATTTGTTCCAGTCTCCGTACTGCCATCTCCATGATTGATTTTTTTTGCCAATTTACATCAAAGTCAGGTTATTCTCATCTGTAGATTTTACTCTTGGATCTAGCAACAAGGGAAATACTGAGTATTTCTCTTCTTAAGGGAACAATTAAATGAGAAATAAGAACTAAATGAAAAATGAGGTATTTCATTAAGTCGCCAGTAAAGCAAGAACAGATGGGTTTTCTGTGCTTTATTAGCCTGTTTACCAACAGAATTGAAAAAAAGTAAGTTATAACACTTCTGAAAAGTTAGTAATAGTGCAACTTCTGAGAACAGGAAGGATTCATTAAACCTAAAGCAAAGTGTTCCTCTATTTATCACTTCACCATTATTTCCATATAAACAAGAACAAAGTAATATTCTCTCTCTCTCTCTCTCTTTACCTCCACTGTGGAGTGAACCAGAATTATGTCTTAATTCAAAATGTTCCCAATTAAAAATTATCCATGGAAGTGATGCCAACAGTTGCTTTTGTCATTGATTGTTTAGTGAATTGAGCTAGTATTGCTGATGGTCTCCTGCCTTTGTCATTCTAAAGCAGATAACAAATAAATTACATATTTGCACAATGCAGGGGTTTTGCCCTAGTTTCTAAAACAAAGATACTAAAAAGAATAAAATTAAGAGGAATAATTTGAAACTAGCTTTTCACCTGCACTTCAGCTAAGACCCTGAACGTATCCAATGCCCTGAAGCAGACAGATCTGATGGGCAGGTGATCTCACTGGGATGCAACCAAAGTCCACCACTCCAGAGAGCTGAGTCCCAGTACACTGTCCCCACCAGGCAGCAAGGGGTCCAGCCCTTCCTCTGCTTGCCTCCAACATCTGTTAGCACTGCTTCTTGCATAATAAACATTGGTATTTACAAGAAGGAGAACAGAAGTAACTGGTTACACAATAGCGCAGTCTTCCACAGATGGTCCTCAGCCTCCCCCACGCATCTCTACATCCACAGCCCCTGGAGAGGTTCAAATCCAAAGCAAGATGCAAGTGTTACCCCAGGATCCGTCACCCCATCTTTAGAGAAAGCCAAGCAGAATCAGGGACATAAGAAACATACAGCAAGACAAATTAATTCATCAGCTCAACTCTGAATTTGATATTTGTAGGTCAAGAATCTGTTTCTATAGAATTTTCTTCCTCTCCAGGGAATAACAAAAACTAGGAGCATGCCTACACCTTCCCCCTGCCACCAGGTCCCTCTGTCCACAGCCAGGTTTTGAGAGGCACATCCTTGCTGGAAGAAGTGTCCTTCATGAAACATCAGACTGGTGAAGTCTGTAGGTTTGTATTTTCAGCTTCCATCACTATTTTTCCCCAATGCTCATGAATAACCTCTCTTTTGTTAAACCTGTGCAGTTGACTGCAATGTTTGCAGACGGTGCAAAGCGATACATGGGCTCCATTAACCAGACCCTGTTTATTTTCCAATGGAAACTATGATGACCAGAAATGTTAAAATTTTCCCTTGTCCATAGTTGAGATGACAGATTATCTTGGACCAATGCTCAAAGCATTTTCATCATCACAATAACTGCAAGAAAACAATCACCGCAAGTAAAAATAAAAGTTAAACAAATATGCTACAAAAGGCCAGTGATTTGGGGTTATATAGATTTCCGCATCCAATTCAATATTTAGCACTTAGGTAACGTGGATCAGCTATCAAGAGGAGGACACTAGAGACTGTCTCTGGAGAGGCCTTCTCCACACGTTTGGGAGCCTGATGTGACCGATGACCACTTACCAGAGCAAAACTATTTCAGCACTCTCCCTTCATGCAGAGATCATGAGGGGCATTCCTGGGGTCTGGAGAAGGCTGTGGATGCTCACTTGTAGGAGCCTGAATTGGAAAACCTGACCCTTTTGTCTGAAAGGGGATGCTCTGACAAAATCTGTTCACTTGCTTTTGTTCCCTTTACAAAGGCAAAAAGAAGAAAAATGCCAAACCCACCTTGTCCGGCCAGTTCTAATCCAAATACTTTATCAGGACTCATCCCATCAATGGGTCCAAGAAAAGGGATCACTGTCAAAAATCTTCAGCTCTGCAGCTTTTCACCTACAAAATTGTTTAGCACCTCTAACTCTTCAGCTTTTTCTCTGTAGAGCAATTTCCTTTTAACGCCTAGGTGGATCAGTTTTATATTTAACCTGAAAGCCAGCTAGTAACAAATCCAACATTTTCTGGCTTCCTGTGATAATTACTGAAGTTTCGACACCAAAATTAAATATTTTGGTAGATCTTTGATAAACTATGCAAGACTCAGATTTTACTGCTTCTTGCAGGTGAATAAACTAAAACAAAGAGAAACCAGCAGCAATGTGGTCCATTAGGTTCTGGATCTACAGATCTGATATATCAATCAGTGGTGCTTCTGGTGACCCTCAGTGGGAACGTATAGACAGCAGGAGAGCTGGGCAGAGCTAGCTACAGATCCAGGAATTCAAGGGTAAAGGATAGAAAAAGTATTATCTGAACACACCTGGTGGAAAAGCGAGTCTGAATACGATGCTCTGGCAACATCAGACCGCCTACTTTTAACATGGTTTTCAATAGTCTATTTAATTTGCAATAAACAGGGTAGAAATTCAGCACTTCATTGAACAGCCAGCCACTGGGGAAGCCGAAAGAAAACCTCACACCTATTTTCATAAAGGAAAGCACATAGCTGTTAGGAGCTGGAGGAAGGAAGAAGGATGCTCTTCCAAACAACTTGACAGGGCAGAGGCTGCTGCTCATGCCCCACAGGAGCCCCCTGCACTGCTGCCCGCCCTTTGGGGACCTCTTCTGCAACACGCCCCTAGAAGGAGGGCAGCATCCCTGCACGCCTGCTGCCCACAGCCTGACACACTCCCAGTCCTCACCACTAACCCGGGCACGACGGAGCAATGGAGCTCAGCCTGGCTCTGTGCGTGGCCCCTCGACAGCCAGCAACGGCTCCAGGTTATCTGCCTGCAGCAACTGTTTGGTCTGGTTTGTGTACAGCAGCGTGCAAACACACTTGGGGTAATGAACGTCCCTGATAAAAGCAGATGTCACCCGATGACGATGACGTGGCTGGTGGCCTCTTGCTTCTGCATGACAACCGCCAGCCTGGGCACAACCTCTGGAAGGCAGAAATCCCTGCCAGTGTGGGGGGACACAGGGTGAGCACTGCCCCGATGCTACCTTGACCAAGAAATGCTCAAGTGGGAGGGGTCCCAGTGGGAAGAGCTGGCCAAAAACTGCTTCAGGCATTAGAATATTCACCCCCAACATGAAATTTTAGGTGGACCAGAAATGCTTGCTACTTGATGGTTACATGCTCATTTTTGGCCAAAAAGCCCCAAAACTGAATTGCATTTGCACAAAGCACTTATTTGTAAAGAGTACAGAAACTTTTCCTCTTTGAAACTACCTTCTTGTTTTAAAATGTACTATTGAATACAGGCTTGTTGGTTTTCTATAGGAAATTCCAACCATCCTGTTAGGCAAAACCAGCCTGAATGCTGGAGACTTTGCCTGCATTTGCTCCCGCTGTCTGGCCTGTTTTGGCTTCTGCAAGTCCTTTTTCCTTCCCAGTAGCAAACTGAAGCTGTTCCTGTACTTGGTTTGCTGTGTTAAGCTGCTAAATGCACACCACAGAGCTGTGACCCAACATTCACAACTGTCAGCAAGAATTTCTGTGAATAATTGATTTTTTTAGACAGCAGTCTGAAAAAGTTAGACATAGCATGCAATTTATTATGGGGATAGAAATCACTCACGGACTAAGAAACTAATAGCCAGATTTAAAAACCTTCTCTGCAGTTTTTTTATCGCTTTTTATTTTTCTTCTCTGCTTATTTTTTTTTATTATTATTTTTGTGCTGCTGGGTTCGGCTTTCCTGTTCCTGAGCTTCACCCGCGACAGCAGAGGGGCATGCAGCCAGGATCCATGGACACAAAAGCAGCCTGCAAAAGTGCAACATGTGAAAGTCACGCAGCATCCTGCCAGAAATCATTCAAACACAGCAATGATTAACAGTATGAGTCAATAAGCACATCTGCTTTCAGCCTCCCTGGCCATAGGAATTAAGAGGAAGATGGCATGAAGATTGACCGGAATGCCAGTATAAGGACAGGGAACCAGTCCATTGTGTTTACTTCTTCCCATTAAAAAAGTCAATGATTGCAGGCGAGTTATATGCAGAATGACAACTAGCTTAAGCAAGTAGATCAAAGGACAGCAGCCCCCTGCCCTTCGCTTTCCTGTACTGCACATGCCTAAGAAACCAAGATCTGCATCTCATAATTCAGCTAAATCACTGGCAGCTTAATGGATGGCCAGAATATGGAGCAAGGAGTCTCCGATTTGTATTTAAAATGAGTGAAAAATTTTGTCCCAATCTGTATTTCTGCATTTATTAACAGTAATCCCAAGATTCTGCTCTTTCACCTGAAGGCACAACTTTCTGCTCTCCTGGACAGGGGTAACCAAGTAACAAAACTTGCCCCTTACACCTTCAGCTACCCCAGCCCAAAAGATCTTCCCAAGCACCATCACCCAGCCCACGCACCTGGGTTTCTGTACACCATCTCGTCCCTTCACCTCACCCAGCTGCTGTCCCCGTCATCACCCTTCCTCAACATCATTCCCAATCAAACCCCCCTGGCTTAGGAGGCTTGCCCATGTGAGCAGCATTGTGTTTGGCTTTATTTCATCCCAGAAATGATGACTTAATAGTCGCTTCCAGCTCCGTTAGAGGGAAAGTAAGTGGTTATCCCATCCTCCCCCGTGACGGGTGCTCTCCCGGCCGCTGCTGCTCCAGCCGAGGCTGTCACAGCTGTGAGCACACCTCCCCGAGCTGCCAGGGGGGCTGTTGGGCCAGCTCCCCTGCACCTGCTATACAGGCTCTGCTCTGCTGTGCTGGCAAAAGCTTGTGCATAAACCAGGCACCAGCTCAACCCCATCCCTGAGACCCTCAGCAGATACAGGAATCGATTTATTTTGGTGAGCGGTTGCTCATTCTGCAACTTCTGCATTTCTTGCTGTCATCTTAAAACAAAACAAAATGCCAGAGAGGCAGACTTCCACCAAGACTTCAAAATCATCTCTCTGTCAATCTTTTGATCCACTGAGCCAGTCAAAACTGCTCCCCAGAGTAGCACCCTTGCTTATCTGTGACTGCATCTGAAAGACACTGTGTCAATAAAACGCTTAAATGAAAACTAGCAACTGCCCTACATGTTGGCTTGTCCCCATCGAATTATTGAAGGGGAGACCCTGTAGTGCCAGGCACATAAAATGTCAGTGGCAATCGTGACGGAAGAAGCTATGTAGCGCTAATTTCTGCCCAGTGAAAATTGTCTTTGTTGTATAGTTGCAGACATGTGTTGGGAGGCTCCACTTTCTCATGGAAAAGGTCCGAAGACATCCTGGCTCTGCTGCAGTGGGAGCAACCAAACTGACAACATTTTGCCCCTTTAGAATGGACCGCATTTCTGGTCACAACTAACCCAGAAAGCGGTACATTATCTGCTGTCATTTGGGTAGTTTTGCCTCTGTGTTTTGAGGCTGACTTCTGATTTTTGAAATATCAATGTTTTGGGTCCAAAACACTGAGCTGATTTCATTCCCTCGCTGAAATTCAGAAGCCTAGACATAATTCATCTCTATAACCCAGGTAATTTAAGAGCAACTAGGGCAAAGTATTGCAGAATACCATAGGGAACAATCTTGCACCATGGAGGACTGTGCCAGAAGACCTAATCTCTTTTTCTTTCCTATTTTGTTCTGTTCTAGAGTTTCATGACAAGCACAAAAATCATGCCCTCAAAGCAGTAATAATGCCTGGTGCAAATGCTTAACCACTAAGATTAGCATCTTGCAGTACAGGAGATAAAACCAATTAGCTGAAATTCTGCAACTGTCACCTCTTTTACCTTATTTAATAGAAGGTTTCATTTTGATCTCTTGGGTAAAAAAGGAGAAATAACCCTGAAGAAATTACAAACCCATATATTCCAAGTTGTGTCACGTTCTGCCCTGTGGAAATGGAAATTCAAGATTAGTATTTTCCTCCCCAGCCTAAAAACTGAGCCGCATGTCAGGATCACAGGAACAAGGTGAAAAACCTCCTTGCAGTCTTTCTGCAGAGCGGCAGCGCTCTTGGCTTTGAAGAACAACTTTGCTTTTGCTTTCCTGGAAGAGCAACTGAGTTCTCAGTGACACGATTTCACAGTTTCTACACTGGCAAGGAAACTCACTTCAGACAAAAGCTGCATATAACAAAAGAACAGACACCTCGAGTCACACCAGAGCCCGGTGCTCACATCCCACCATGGCCACTAACAGTCATCCAGAGTATAACTGAGCAAATAGGTGGTGATGCCTCTTCCACTCTCCAGCAAACTGCAGCTTGTGTCTGCCCTAAGCCAGAGATCACATCTCTCCCCTCAAACAGCGTCTGCTAGGTAATTTCTTCCATGACGTGGTCTGGAGGTAGCATCCACTGGGTCCTGCAGCACATTCCACCTCCTCTAGGCAGCCTCTCTTCTCCCCTGGGTGGGGAAGGCAGAGGGACAGGGCGGAACCGCAGCTACAGGCAACAACCCAGCAGCAAGACACCCACTAATTCATAACCTGGTATAGTGATTGTTCCTCATGTTCTGTATTTCCCTCCTACATTCCCTTTGTCTGTGGCTGCACTGATGTGTTTATAGATGCATCTATATGTTTACAGAAGCATGTGCTGCCCTGGTCTGAAAGAGCTACAGGATTGCATTGAGGAATGAGAGAGGAATCACAGCAAAAAACAAGGTACCACCCTGGAAAAACAGAGGGCGAGAGCCCCCAGCTTCAGAAACACGGAGACTAAAAATAACGACACACCTTTGTTACTCCTTCCTCTTTTTCCTGTTTCACCCAAAGAGCCCCCAGTATAATCTGAGCAGCCTCAGAGGCAACAGCAACTCGGCAGCTGGGCTGACAACAGCACCCGTGCTTCATGGCAATTTCTGCAGGGCAGAAAAGTGCTCAGGTCACCACCGACATGAGCATTTCAGAATTTCAGAAGCTTTTCCAGATAATATAATGAGCCTGGCAAGAGATGGTCGATGAGTATCTGTCCATAGTAAACTACCGCAGAAAGGTAGTAATACTGTAACGCTGCTGTGACAGCAAAACAACCACAGGACGATACAGAACACATAAAAACATCTGTTTCATTTAAAAATGTAAGAGGCTGAACTGAAGAAGGCTTCTTAGCTTCAAGACATTTACTGCCTCCCTCCACCCCAGGCTCCCACTCTGCACATTTGCCCTTCTGATAGGCAGGATATATGAGCAACGCGCTGACCTTGCCAAAGCGTGCGGCAGGCTCCCACGGCTCCTTTTGCAAGTGCGCTGCTGAGCCTCCTCAAGCACAGGGTGGAATCATCCTCCTCGCTCAAGGTGAGACTGTCAGAGGGAGAAACCGGTCCTCAAAAAGTAGGCAAGACCAGGAAAAGCAGAGGGTGTTTGAATTTCACAGCTGTGTTTCAGGAAGCTGTAAGGCCCTTTAAGTGCTACAGGCATCAGCCTGTGACAAGGAACTTCATTTAAACTTCTCTCTCATTCACACATTAATTCAAATGGAAATCTTGCCACATTTGTTTTTTTATCCTCTGCAAAAGGAACCTGTGAGGGAGGTTGTCCATGCAGATCTTTATTATCACCCTGTTGCTCATGGCCTGAAATTTTACAAGGGGTCCAACCAAAGCAGCATGAAAAATGGTCACCAATAATAACACGATACAAGGAAAGATACCGTGTAACACTTGTCATCAGCTTTCTCTAGAGGTCACTTCTCCAGCAAATACTGCTGTATAAATAACATGGTCACATTTAAATTAAGCATCCTGAACAAGACTTTAATTTAAAATTAACCAAGTAGTCATAATTTTAGCTAAGCCACTCAGCTATAACAGCAGCACGTCAGCCTAACCCCATACATTTGTAGTAACAAATGGATCTTCAACAAAGGTGAAATCTGTACAGATGGTGAAGGCCACGACAAACCCCCATGAAGTAGCAGGACAATAAGAGGAGAAGGGAGTAGGGAGCATGACACTCAGCAAAGGTCTGGCAAAGCCCCATGTGCCACAAGCATCTCTGCTGGTCCTGCAACAGATGCAGCAGCTACATGCAGGCACAGCCGTGCCCTGACCCCGCGTGCTCCCTTTTTATTTCAGTTTAGCACTTTACTGAGAAATTCCTGCTCCATGGCTCTGGTGTAGCTGGTTTGGAAAAAAAATGGTGTTTGTTGTTCTCATGGGAGACACGGCTGAGAGAAGCCAGGTTTGTAGATACCTGAGGGATTAATTTACGGTGGATTTCTAGTCTGACTGCCAATACTTTTTATGTATTTTTTTTGGTGGATCCTGCATTTCTGGGAGTTTTGCCACAGATCTTCACAAGGCAAGATCAGCCCAGGCAAGAACAGAAAGGCTGAGCGTAATGTGGGATGTGCCACTTCCAAACCTCACCTTAATTGTGGGCAAACCCAGGCCCAGAAGACAATTTGACACAACAAATAAAAGCACCTAAATATACACGATTTTGCAAAAGAAAAAAGTCAATAATCAGTAACATTAGCATCAAATGAGAGCAACAGGGTCTACACTGTGTTTGAGTTGTTACATCTCTAAGTAGATTTCCCAGAACTTGTTTTGCATTTTTCAGATGAACGGCTCTATTAAATTCAAATTAAATGCACAGTTAAGCACATTCAGGGGATGCAATTTAAAGCGTTGCTGCGCTCTTAGCCCAAACACATTTGCTCATTTCTATCAGCACAACAAAATCAGGTCATTGATAAAAACTGTTAGAACTGCACACGCAAATTAAAGCACAGTGATATGTGGGGACAGGCTGCGATGGAGAAGGAGGTCCCTGAATTGTCAGGAGCGCTCAGCCCTGCTTGCACTGAAGACGGGGGAAAAAACCCTGCCTGCCCTGCGATGGCTGGGAGAAGCCTGGGCAGGCAGCGCAGTGCCGGCAGCAGCTCCCACCGCCCACCCTGGCTGCCAGGCCCCGCAGCCCACCGTGGCCGTGGCCGGGGGTCCCGCCGCCCGAGCCAGCATGCCGGGGGCCGCGGCTCTGCCTCCCCCCGGGCCCGGCAACTCGCAGGGGCTACAGCCCCCACGCAGTGTGCACGTCCCACCCGTGTCGGGGCCAGACCCTCCATCAGCTGCCATTACCGTCAAGTTAATCGGGCCCACGTGAGCCAAAGAGGTTTTGAAGGGATGTTATGATCTAGGTGATCAAATTGAATAAAAACACTGCGGGCGGGGGGGGGGGTGGAGAGAAAAAAGGAAGCAAAAACGCTTTGAGCGGTTGCTCTCCCCACAGCCCAGTGCATTATCCTGTTCCACTACCACACCGCTGCCTCCATCCAGCCGACTCCCGTCCCCCCGGCGGCGGATGCTCCCCGAAGCCCAGCAGCTCCCGGGGGCTGCCCGTGGGCGGCCGCTGCGCCCTCCCCGCCCGCAGCGCTCCGGGCTGCGCGGCCGCGCATCGCTCCGCACCGCCGGGACCCGGCCGCGGCTCCCCTACGCCAGCCCCGGGGCTTCTCATTACACCCCAGCGGAGACCCGGCAGTCGTGTCCCGTCCCCCCTCCCCCCCCGCCACACCGCAGGGCTCTGCCCTCCCGTCGCTACCGGGGCTCCGGCAGCCACCCCCGGGGGTGACCCGCCGGGGGGACCCTGAGGAGGGGGCTGCTGGGCAAGCCGCGATCAGACACCCGTCCCTGGGGGGCGCGGGACGGTCCCACCGCGCAGCCCGGGCCAGCACCGTAGCTCCTTCCCACGGGAGCCGTCGCCCCCCGCCCCGGCAGCCGGCACGCAGCCCCGGCACAGCCCTCAGGGCCGCCGGGACCCCCCAGCCGCCTCCCGCGCCCGGCGCCGCGCTGGGACGATGGCCCGAGGCGTTCGGTCCCTGAGAACTTCGGGGTGGGGGGTGGCGAGGATCCCCCCAGGGCCTGGGGCCGGCACAGAGCGGGGGGGGGGCCTGCCTGGAGAAGCGGTCCCGACCTGAAGGGGAAGCGCGGGGGAGTAACGCAGCCCTGGCCGGGGGGCCCCGCGCCCCTTCCCGGGGGACACACAGCGCTGCCGGGGGTCCCGCACCCTGCCCGGGCACCCCGCAGCCCTACGCGGGGTGGCTCCCGCGCCCTGCTCGGGCTCCGGCGCTGCCCCCCGGCATCCCCCCCCTGCCCCCCGGCGCGGCGCCGGAGGGAACTTGTGCGGGGGCCGCCGCGGGACCCCGCGGGCCGGGGCCGCGCTCGTACCTGCGTATCCGCGGGGGCCGCCGCCGTCCCGACCGGGCGCGGCGCTCCGCGGCACGTCCAGCCCCGGCGCCGTGGCTGCCGGCATGGCTCCGCCGAGCCCCGCCGCGCCGCGCCCGGCCGCGCCGCCCGGCAGGTGCAGCCCGCGCCCGCCTCCGCCGGGGCCGGGCCGGGGCGGGGGGGCCGCCGTCCCGCCAGCCCCCGCCGGGCGCCCGTCCGCGGCCCCTCCGCCGGCAGCCGCGGGGAGCGGGGCCGGGAGGGCGGGAGGGAGGCGGCGGCGGCGGCTCGGGGCGAGCGGCCGCGGTCACCGGTCCTCGCCGCGCTGTGTCACCCCCCGCCGGCTGCCCCGCCGGCACCCGCCGCTCGGCCCGGCCTCCCGCAGCGGCCTGGCGGGGGCGCGGCACCGGGCGGGGGTGGGTTGCCTGCCCTGTCCGCTGCCTGCTCTGCCTGCTGCCTGCTCTGCCGCTGCCTGCTCTGCCTGCTGCCCGCCCTCCCGCTGCCTGCTCTGCCTGCTGCCCTGCCCTGCCTGCTGCCCTGCCTGCTCCCCCCTCTGCCTGCCCAGCCTGCCCCTGCCTGCTCTGCCTGCTGCACTGCCCTGCCTGCTGCCCCCTCTGCCTGCCCTGTCTGCTTCGCCCCCCCACTGTCTGTCCACCCTGCCCTCCCGCTGTCCACCCTGCCCTCCCGCTGTCCACCCTGCCTGGCCTGCCTGCTGCCTGCCCTCGGTCCCCAGTGTGGCCAGGCAGTGCACACAGCCCAGAGAGCCTCAGGTGGGGCAGACTGGTCTCATGGGTCTGGACTTCTCACTGCAAACGTGCTGCCTGCTGCTCATTGTGCCATTATGTGCCAGGAGACGCATCTCTCACACACTTGCTGCTGACGATCTTCAAAGTTGTGTTTATATCTAAAACTGAACTGAATGGGTAGAGCCAAGATCCATCCTCTTCCCACCTGGAGGCTGGACAGCACACACCGACGTGCGCCGGCTGCTCAGTGAAACCCAAGCACCTTGCGCTCCCTTCATGTGTCTCGCTGTGCCCATCACACCCAGGCCCGAGCACCCACAGCCACTGACCGCCCGAGCAGCACTACCTCAAGCGGGTGAGCTTGGGTCTCAGCAGTGTTTGGTGAGATCATTGCTTTGCTGACACTGGCAGTAGATTCAGAAAAGTACTTTAGTGGTTTGCACCGCATGTCCAGGAAAAGCAAGAGGAGGAACAGCAGGCTCTTCTGAAGGCGCTCTGCTTGTTGGTGCTGAGCATATGGGCTGGGGCCCACACTAAGCACTGTGGCTATTAACACTCACTCTGCTTGTTTTACCCTCTCATTATTTTTTTCACACGGAATTAGAAGGAAAAAAAGTCTGCAGGAGCAGATTGGAGAGATGAAATTCCAAGATGCACCAAAGAAAGAGAAAATCTCCTAAGGCTCTTCCGACAACATGCAATGGAGCGGAATTGTACCCATGGGGAGTGGTGACACAGCTTCTCTGTGCTGCTGGACATAGCACTCTTTCCTGTAAGCTTATTTGGCAGGGAGTCCATAGAAATATTGCAGATGTAAAGGGCTGCTATTTCCATCTTTACAACTAAAACACATTTTTAAAGTAATACTTGGTTGCATTATAGCAAAAGAACAACATTTTTTAAAAGGCTTCAGCTTACAAATTAGGGCTGTATTTCCAGTAATGCCAAATACTCATAAATCTAATTTAAGTCAACAAGGAACTATAACTCCCGCCATTGAGCCCTTCGCGTCTGTGAAGCCAGAGGAATACCAAAACCAGGTGGTTTTTTCCTTAAGGCATTTTTGCAGCTGCTATTATACAATTAAAGTTGAACTCAACTGTGTTGCAAGTCAAATGTTTTCTTACAGGCGCTTAGGGAAGTAAGTTCAGAAGCAGCATCTGAATCCCACTCACCTCATGCCAGCGCTTAGTTGTGCTTCGTAACAGAAAGCATAAAGCATCGCCCAGCCAGAGCTGGTTTTGCTTAAGCATGCCCCGGAGCACCGCAGGCCAGGCAGCCCTGGCTGTAACCTCCCAGGAGGAAACCCCCTGCCCCACCTTCAGGGCGAGCGCTTGTGTGGGGAAGCTGTGGGGCCTTAGCACTTGCCAGCAGTGGAAGTCTTGCTGATGATTTTAATGGAGAAGGTGGCCAATTCCATTGACCTGATGTCTACAATCCTTATTTAAAATCCAGCTGTAATAAAGGGGAATTTTGCCCAAGTTAGGTGCTGTCATCTGCCATCATCAACAATGGTGACATGATTTCACTTTTAAAGCCACCCCTCCCACGCAAATATGCTTTGAATTTAGCAAAAAAAGAAATATCTCATGAGTATAGTGGGAACAAACACAAGAAAAAAAGATGAGAGAGAAGGAAGAGAACAGAGAGCGCATCTTAGAAATGATGAAAGCTTCCATGCTGCAGCCCAGCTTTTCCCTGCTGGCCCGCTTATCTCACTGTCAGTGTCAGGGGAAGCTGTGCAACCCCAACCAGACACTTGTTGCCCTTGTGTAGGGTTGGTTTAGCTGTTGGATTTTGCTAAGCTGCCCTAAGGCACCGACTTTCTTGTAATCCCAGTTATTAGGGCTGCTTAAGGCATGCCAAGGGCACAAGGCTGCTGAAGCGACAGCCTCCCTTATGGCGCTGCCTGCTTGGCCCAGCTGGCTGCAGGGCAGGGATGCGCTCCCCAGCCTGGCCCTGGCAACTTCCCAGCCCTCCAGCAGCAGCAACCCGCTCTCTAGCTCTCTGCCTCCCTGCAGCCAGCCCTGCTGCCACCTCCTCCTTACCCTCTCCTCCCTTTGAGCTGCAGGACCCGCCTGCTGCAGCTGAACACCAGCCCCTCAACCTCCAGGCAATGAAACTTGGTTTTGCCTACATTGCTCAGACGCCTTGAGCGGGCTGTGTTGCTTACTTAGTAACTCTTGAAAAGGATAGCAGCTCTCAGCCACAGGTTTCTGTTTAATCGGGTAACACGTGCATAGGTGTTATTGCTAAGAGCTCTCCTCAGGCTCTGCAGTTAGGTTACTGAAGGAAGAACGAGACCCTGAGAAGTGGCAATGAAATAATCCACTGGGTTGGAAGAACTGTCCCTGCCCCCAGGGTACCCCTGAACAGCAGTGTGCCGCTGCCCCAGGGAGGCGGATTCACGATGCTCCGCAGCTTCTCCTCCTCCCAGCTACAGGCTTTCACACTGGCCCTTCTGCTGTCTCTGACAGCCAGGTGTGCTGGCAAAACCTGCCAACCCAGCAAAACCAGAAGGTGAAAGCAGCCTCTTTCCCCTTGCCTCAGCGCGGGGGCTGTTATCCGCACCCAGGCTTTGTGAAACTGGAACCTGAAGCCCTTGCCTTGTCTTTGAGCTACAACAGCTACTGATGGCTTCAGCTGCCCTGCCTGGTGCAAGGTCTGCCTGGGAGACTGCAGTCTCAGATGCAATCAAAGAGTCCTGCATGGAGCAATGGCATAAGGACCCTTCCAGAGGAGAAATGGCCCAGAGCACACTGTCTGCCTGACTGCCACCTTTGAGCCTCTGCTTACAGACAGCAGCATTCTCTATGTCCAACCTCTTTGCAAGAGCAACAGGAGCCAGACAGTTCACCCCCATGGTACTGACCTCGGAAAGGGGAACAGGGTAAGAGGACCTCATCAGAAACCAGCCCCTGAGGAAGAGCCAGCAGGGTCAAATCCTCCCACACAGACCAGAGACTGTTGGTGGCCACTGGACTGGAGGCACAGGACACACCTGCTTGTCAGCAAGGGCTTGAGGAGGATCAGAGAGTAGAAGCTGGCAGGACCAAGCACCAGAGAGAACAGGGTGTTAGAAGCAAGGAGGTATCCTTTTGAAAACCTGAATATGTGCCCAAGCGAGGAAAGTAGAAAATCTGGCAGGTTAAACGTGAAAGGCACAAAAAAGAGACCAAGAGTGGAAGAACAATTTGCAAAAGACATCAAAACAAACCATACATTTGTCTTTGGATGCCTTACAGGCAGGAAGTCTGTCACAGAACCGGTGGGGTCCTTGATCACGATCTGAAAGAAGCGCTCAGAGGAGACAAGGTCATAGCACAAAGGCTAAATTAATTCTTTGCCTACCCTGGAGGAAAATAGAGAGGAAAGCCAGAGCCCCTCTACGAGGGGGATGCACGAGATGGTCTGTCTGTAGGCAGAGGTTGCTGTGGAACATGTAGGCAAAGAACACGCATTTCAGCAGAAGTGCAAAAGAAATTCCAGATGAAAGAATCAAATTAATTTTTAACGAGGATGCATAACCTCTCACTTAAAATCTTCTTGGTGACCCAAGGTCTGAAATAGAGGAAATGCGACACCTGTTTTTTACAAGGAATTCTTTTGGATGGGACCTCAGAAACTACTGGTTGGTCAGCCTGAAATCTGTACCAGCCACTATAATAGAAACTGTTTCAGCACATAAGATCAGTGAACACATTAGTACATTTAATATACTGGGGAAAAGTCAACACGGGTTTTATGAACGGAAGTAAGTTAGATCTCACAAATCCTCTGGAGATGTTTAAAGGAGTCAACAGGCCAGAAGATAGGGAAAATCTGGCTGATATTTTCTATATGGATTTTCATAAAAGGGCTCTCAGCAATATCTCTTCTGAAAGGGCTTCGAACAGCTATGGCACAACAGGAAAGGACCCTGCACCAACAAAAGAAGTGATTAAAGGTGGGAATAAAGGGCTGCTTTTCCCAGCACAGAGGAGCAATGATGAGAACTCCTCAGGGCAGGGGAAATTAATCTGATTTTGGAGTGAGAAATACTGCACACAGGGACCTGGAGAGTCATTTCTGCCAGGGGCAAGCTGCCTATGCCCACGTCAAACTCCATTTCAGCTCCTCTGCTGGCTCACTTGGGCTATCAGTGGTGCAGAGGAACCGTGGTAGCAGTGACAGCTCATGGCTGATCACAAGAAGTGACCCACTCACGTGCTGCAAAAAACCCAGTGTAGTTTCCTTTTGTCTAGTGACCCTACACTTTTTCCCCCAAAAGACGTAGGCAGAGGAGGTGGTGGATTCAGCATGGAGCCATAGCTCAGGAACCATTTTCTTGTTCTACGATTTAGAATAGTGCAGTGCCACAATATAGAAAAAATACAGCAGCACACAGCTATGTTTATCCCATCAGAGTCTGAAAACATTAAGCTCATTTGAAGAGGGAACATTTTTGTTCCCTCCGTAACAGAAATGAATAAATACAGTGTGACAGGCCAAGTGGCATCAATATACATATCATTTTGCCAGTAGCTTGGAAAAACAAACATTCTGAGAACAACCATTTATGTCTTCAATACAAGATAAAGTGTTGCTGTGTATACTCGCACACAGACTATCTCCTCCAGCATTGTTCAGAGCTAATCAGCATGGTTAGAGTTAAGCAGACACGGCCTTACAAATTCATGTTTGGTTTGGGATTCGGTGCCTGTGGTAATCTGGCATATGTCACACTTTATTCTCCAGCTTAATTTCTTAGCATTATAATGGAAAGCAAATAATGATCATTCTAGTTCCCTATTTAAATTGTTTGTGCTGATTACGGGAATAAGAAAACAAAATAAATGGTAAAAACATGCAAATCCCTACACTACAAACATGCATGCTGCATCGCACCGTAGGGGTGGGGTCTGACAGCCCTGGGCCCTGCTACAAACATGCAAGAGTGTCCTGCAAAGCAGCCTCAGGTTTGCTGAGCTTTTGCAATCCCTGTTTAAGCTCAAATAGCCTTTGAGCTGGTAGAGACGTTTTTAAGAGGCACAGTATCAGAATTAATACGCATAAAGGAACAGGAAATAAATAATAAAGAACAATGGGAGGAACTGGGGAAGGAGGGGCAGAAAGCAACTGGTTTGTTATTAAAAATAAAGTAAAAACTGTGTGTGTGTGATGCTTCCAGGCTCCCAGCAGGGCAGACAAGCCAGAGGACAGTCCACAAAAACGTGTCTGACAGCGGGTTGCAGGGAATGAGATGGTGTTTCAGCAAGGGGTAAGAAAACTACGGAGGCTTGCCACCCATGGGTGCTGCCTGTTGGGGGCTGATGGCTGGCACCCAAGGAAAAGCTACACTGCAGAGCTGAGGAGCATGATACCTGGAGAGCAGATAGGAGCTCACATGGACACCAAGGCCTGGGGGGTTCCAGCAGGGACAACCTGAAGAAGAAAAGATCAAATTTCAGGTTCCCCCCCTCCCGTCCCCTAAAAGATGGGCATTTCAAAGCAGAAAACTGCATTCCCCCAGGATTTGGAACTGAGCTAGAATTGCATTAGGTGTCCTAGATATGAACACCCCGAAAGTTGCTGCATTCAGATATTAGGGTACTGTTCAGACTGCGACTTGCTCTAACAAATAAGATTTTTGTCTTTTTTTTAATAAAGTCTTTATAGTTAAGATCTGAATGTGAAAACAGTTTCAAAAATCAGGAGCCACTTCCAAAGAAAAGATGCTGTGAGGCATTAAGTACAGGGATTGTATGGTGGAACAAAAATGTGAGTAAGCAGGGGGATTTTTCTCTCCACTTAAGACCTAGAGCTCTTGGAAAGCAGATCTGCTGTGAAAATCAGGGCGCTGCTGATTTGAGACAGAAGCAGCTTTCTGCAGAAGCATGTCTCCAGGCATTATCAAGCAGCATAATTCACCATGGGGGGTTTAGTTCCTCAGAAAGAGGATGCCCTCCCTCCTTGGGAACCACCAGAAAAGAGGCAGAAGAAATCACAAAGACCGTGGCCAACGACAGCTTGTACTCAATATTCAGAACAGAGCTTGGGTTTCTGCATTGCAGCCCCTATCACCAGGGCACCCCTTCCTCAGGGGTGCAAATCCAGCCTCAGGGCTGAGATAACGTGAGCAAACATAGAGGATTTAAGATGAAGTTGCAGGACACAAAATGCGAGACTGACAGGATGCTGAGCCTGATGCCACAGACAGGATTTGTATCGGTTCACCACGTTACCAGCAGTAGTGAGATGGCCTGTTTTAAAGCGTGTGAAGAGGAGAACATTGACAGGTTCACAAATAAACTCAAAGGTCAAAAGATAATTTTTAAATTAGCCCCAAGAAGATGGGCAAAGTTAATTCCTATTATATGTTAGTGAAAAAATACTGAAGCCAGCAAGAGCTTGGGTTCCAACCACAGTTGATTTTGAGCTGGTACATCTTCACAGCGTGTGACATTTTTCACTAATATGGATTCTGAGCAAAGGCATGAAATGTGTTCCTGAATGTACTTCTTTTTCTTAAACTGAAAATAAATGCACACTTCTATGTCCTGGTTCTTCTCTTGAAAACAAAAACTAGCCAGGGCAGAAGCAATGTACTCCTAAAAGTTCAAATTTACACCAGCAAGAACAAGCACAGTAGTCATCACCTTTGCAAAAGCTCGTTAAAGGAGTTATTTCCCCCCCACAGGACTTGTCAATCTGATTTCACAGACAAGGAAAGTCATTATTAGGATATTTATGTTAATTTTATTTTCCCACCACAAACTAACCCCCGGAGCTACAGTCATCCAAAATGCATTGTGTGATCTGGCAGCACTCCAAACCCCGCTGACTCCCCTCCCGTAATTAGTACCTTTTACTTCATTGTATCCACTCAGTCTTTGTACCTTGAGCCTCCATGAAACCTCAGGTGCTTATTTTTAATGAGTACAGCAATGAAGAAAATATATTCCTGACAGGAGTTATGAAGAGAGATGTCAGCAACTTCTGAAAGTGCAAGCTATACATTTGCTGGTGGCTAGAGTAAGTCAAGTGGATCTACTTGCTCGCTGTTTATTACTCTGTGTAAAATACAGTTACACTTTATGCAGGCAGCTTTATGCAGGCAGTTTTCTGTAATAACCATTTGTTAGAGCCTACCCTGTAATAGCACAAACAGAAGAACTATAGCTTAAATATTTGGCCTGAAGCAAAAACCTGTGCGGTTACTGATGTGCATTGTTGTTAGAATTACCTGTGTATTGAATTATATTAACAAGGGCTATTAAGTGAGATGGTTTCAAGTCCATCTGATTCAAGCAAGAAACAATTTAGTCTAATAAAAAAGACAAGAGTAGCAGTATTTCTGACCCAAGTCTGCCAGGTGTGCAGTTACAGAAAATATTTAATTCTGCAAGTGATAACGTGGCTTACTTGAGCTTACTGAGAATTGCTGGGCTTTGGCTACAGCCCTCCCACAGCTCCATTCTCAAAGAAATGTGCGGAGGAACTTCCAGGAGATCTAACCTGTCTGTCAGGAGAAAACTCAATTCACTTGCTAGCAGCGCTACAAGACCCCTTGTGTGTGGTCAGCCAGTTTCTTTTGCCCTCTGATGGCCCCTGATGAAACCAGTCTCTGCTACCCCAATAATCAAATGGAACATGGTAATACCAGAGCAATACAACCAGCGGATCTGCAAGTGATATCACAGGCACAAATGAAATATTAAAAGCTAAAAAAGGCAAAAAAGATCTCAGGAAATATTTGCCCATAGCATCCAGGAGACTGTTCTCAGGTTTCAAGGGAAGCAGCATTAAAAGACTCACCTTTATTCAGGGTGGTCTTCTTGACTGCCAGATGTCCACAGGTTCTCAGATGCTTCCAACCTAAACGCTGGAAGGATAGCAGCACAAGAGAGAAAAGAGTGAGCAGAATTAGATGACACATAAAAACTAAGTTAAGAAAATAAAATAATGAAATGAACCTTTTTTTCCCACAAAAGGCAGCCAGGCCCTTCCATGGTTAGCCAGAAGGAACGACTCTGCTGGACATCTCTCAAGGCTCCAAAATGTTTAAGAACTAACGCTGCTGTTGTCAAAACGACAGAATCAGGGAAAGAGGAAAAGTTACATTTCAAACAATACTAGTAATGAAAAAAAAATGAGTGTCAATGCACAAGTTGCTCAGCACAGCACTCCACAGTAATTGAGGACAACAGATATTCAGTGAGCAGATGCATGAAATGGCTGCAGCCACACAGAGTAGAGGATCCCAGTCACCTGGCCACAAAGAGAGAGAAAAAGAGAAATAGAGACGTGAAATTATGCATGGTTTGCCATTTCATTTCCTACACTGGGGTTCAGGCCAACTACACTCTGCCATAGAGGTCAGTGCCAGCCGGAGCTGGTTGAATAGCAAAGTACACAAGCAAACATGAAAATATTTTCCTGAATATGAAAAGCAGAGCTCAGCTGGCCAAAGCGTGCAGAATGCTCCCACTCCTGCTGGCACGCGTTTCCCCAGACAGCAGAGCTGTTTGAAGGTACCTGTAAATATGCGCAGTGCTCCTGAAGTTGTACAAAAGCTTTTCCAGCGAAAATTGTAATCCAGGGTATGCCCTTAGTAGTCACTGCAGTTTAACTGACAAAAAAGGCATCGTATTAGCAACTAATAATGAGGCTAGCTTTAGTAACTATTGAAATGAGGGAGAAAAAGGCGAGGGGAGAAACACTCCCATGTACAATTAGTGATCGTTAATGGAAATTACTTACATCAGTTAAAATTAATTACAAATTACATTTACTCTATGTTATATTAAAATTGCCAGAGAGCTTTCTAAGGACAGTAAGCTATCTGGTTACTAGAATACATAATTTCTTGGTTGTCTGCCTTGCTTTAGTATTTCATATCCAACACTAAGTGAAAAAGCAATACAACTGTGTCACATCTTTGGAGACTGTGTTCACAGCTGAGTGGTAAGTGAATACGTCCTAAAAATACCATGAACTGGATGCGTTTCAGGCTATCCAGTCAAAATGATAAACTTTCCATTTAAAAACCATCCATGTACTGTTGAAGTAGCACGTTCATCTCTCATTCTGCAGTCACATGAATGACAAAGCTGAAGTTTTATGTGCTGAGATCCTGCACTTAGTAAAGGCAACGGCACAATTCCCACCGTAGCCGGAGCTTCTGGTCACTGGGTACTTGTCTCTAGACTGAGCCATCATGGCAGTGGAATATGTGGAAACATCGTATGTGTTCATACGTTCCTACAAAATAATCATTTGGCTAAACACAGGTGAATCATAAATAATGATTCTCCTAAATCAGGAATCTAGCAAGCAATAAGCTGGAAATAAAATTATGAAAAATCAAGGTTGCTGGAATTCAGAAACCTGACTGCAAATTAGCAGATAATGAGAACTCAAATCAAAAACCTACAGCCTAAAATTGCTGGCACCAAGACAACAAAACTTTGAGAAGCTTTGAGAAAGACCACTTTCTTATTTCTGCATCTGTTTACTAAGTTGCATTGTACCATGGGTTGTGTTCTGCTAAAAATTACCCCTGTGTGCATTGATCTGTGTAGGAGTTATTTCACTGTGGTATCCCATCATAACACCATCACCACGAGTACCACAATGGACTATTGTATGATCAGCATAGCTGGAAGGAAAATTCTCTTCTAGCTGCTGGACATAGGAAAAAATCCCGGTGTAGTCCTTAGCCAACAAAATAGACAATACATAATGCTACCATATAATATCTCCTCCTAACAGAAACTGGAAGGGAAAGAACTACTGACTGGCACAGTGGTTTCATCTTGGGATGGGTTATGATGACAGGAGATCCCTGTCTCCTAAATTAGCTTATTTTTAAAATAACTGCTTAAAAGGGAATAAACATAATCTGAAGAGAGTTGTGAGAATTACATGACTTGTTGCTGCCATTGAACTTAGAAAGTTCAAGCGGAAAACATGATTTTCCTACAAACCCAGGATTACAGATGCAATGGAGTTTAATGATGGAGTTAAATTCTTTTAAATTAGCCTTCAAATTTAGGAAAAGAAAAGATGAGAATCTGCAGTATAATGAAAGTAAAACAACCTAAAAGTAGAAAAGGTACATATGAATTAAAAAAAAAATAATAATAAATCAGGGAAGGGAACATTTCACCAAATGAGAAAGTCCACAGAGGATTTCCAGAGCATCTCTCCTCCTTGTATTGAAAAATGATGGAAGGAACCTTTATTCATTTATCCCTTGGGCAAATATATCTTTCTTGTTGCCATTGCTTTCTCTCAGGTGCCTCTTTCAGCTGTAACAGGGAAACCTCAGCCACTTCAATGCACGCAGCCCTTAACAGCCATGGTTTGTGCAGAGCTGTCAGCAAAGTCCTCAGCTCCTCAGCGCCGGAGGGTCAGAGCTGGGAGTACAATGCCCACAGACAGCTGAGAGAAAAAGAGTCCTGACCAGTGCAAAACCGAAGTCAGAGAGGTCTGCCTTTGTAGCTAATCGTAGCTAAAACAAGGTATGAAAGGGACTGGCTGTGTTGCCAAGAAAACACAAGAATATATCCATTTTCTAACACTGTACAAGTGTGTTTGTCACCCATTGCTGCCACCCGAGGATCTTAATGTCTAGAGGTGATAAAAACAATCAATGGCTGTAAATGGACTCTGGAAATATTGATGTTTTATTGGCTAGTGAAGCATTTAACTTTCAAAATGATACAGCTTCACCACCGTCTGCAAATGCTTGAGTACTGAGTGCGAGCAAGAGATTGACTTCACAAGCATTTCAAGAGAACCAGGCTGCCTCCAGCCTGCAGCCAGCCTGTCTCCTCGAGTCTGACAATAATGCTGTTGCTAGGAGTCTCTGCAGTAGTTTTAATCTCTGCATTCAATATTTGGCATAAAATTTAGTGCAGCAAAAATGTCCAAATTAGAAACCTTAGTGTTCTGCTTATAGACGGAAACTCACTCTGCTTGCTGTACCAGACCATCACCCCAGGTTAGAGGCTGATGCTTCCAATGTTGCTTCTGTAACAGCAAAATCAGAGCCCTTATCAGCAAAGTCTCTCTAGACTGGGAGGTTCGATCTATATCCTAAATCTAAGCAGTTTCTTTTTGTAATTTTAGCTTTTATAGCAGTTTCACTCCAATATGATTAAAATACTAAAATGATAAAGGGATAAGTATTAATTTTCTATAAAGATAGATGAACACACAGGGATACGAATACATACTCACATAGCACCATCATATACAAACCTCACATCTAGATTAAGTGCATGTGTGGTGCAGTTTGTGCTTGATAGGTTTTAAAATCGCATAAAAGCAAATTCCCTCTCACTCTGGCATGAACGTTCTGTAAGATGCTATTCTATACCTGTAAGAAACAATAAACTGGAGAGAACTAGGAGATATTTTCACATTTTATTTTAAAACCAAATGGAATATGAAATTAGTATTTTCCCCAGAAGACCTCTCTTGATTTTAACTAATCCACTACAGTAAAACAAAGGAGAGGTATGTTAAAGCAAGTTCTGTGGGAGCCTTTTGTATCTGGCAGAGTTTCTTCAGAGCCCTGGGAATGTCAGGATAGCACATCTGGAAGATGCGAGAACAAAACAGAGTATTTAAAATCATTTTTCTTGCTCATGGGAGGGAAGAGCACTGCAGGCCCTCTACATACACCAACGCAGCTCTGCAGTGCTTGTTTACTGTATTTACTTGGAAAATTAAAAGAAATAAGATTTAAAGGGGACTTCATTTGATATTGCTCAAGTGCTTTTTTTGCAGAGAACTTGCTTGGGGCAATGCACCGCAGCAGTGCATTCTACAGAGATACAGATTCAGTCCTGCGGGAAACATTCCCTGCCATTTCCCAAAGTGTGAGAATTTTCAAGTGGTATTTTGGTACCATAAACGTAAGTTTCTCTGTCGACTACAGTCACCTCCACCTTTCACGGTCATAAAAATCTCTTCTAGATCTGATATTTTACAATCAAACCTTCACACATGCAATATTAATGAGGTATGTAGTACCGCATGTGACAGAAGGGATCTGAGCTCTAGTTATATACAGGACCTTCTGATTCTATTTTCTTCTCTAAATCAATAAGAAGGGAAACTTACTTGCCGGTGGCCTTGTTCTTTGAAGATGACTCTTGCATGTCTGTTCCCCTGAGTTCCTGGGAAAGCAACTCTCACCCACTGACACTATAGCATATCAGAGATGAAGTCCCAGACTATAGCTGGTTTCTGCACGTTGTGGTTTCTGATGCTGGCAGTGTGGCTTTGCAGGGATAACCCAAGTCTCCTAGAAAAATGGTTGCAAGGTCAGGAATAAGTCTTCTGTCCAAACTGCTGCAGGTAAACTTTGCCAGCTTCTTTATTCCCATTGAGAGATTCAGATAAATTCTACCAAGGCAACTTGCTGGATTGACCCTGCTCCTCCTACAGTGTGTTACCTTCATTCTGAATTTTATAAATATTATTTTTCATTTGTATTTTTATTCTAAAAAGAAGACAACTTTGCCCGCATAGTCAGTAATGACATTTCCATCCTGCCATTTCAGTCACCCATTAGCAAAACAAAATCATCAATTCTGATGTGGGAACCTCACCTAGGCACTCTCCCACACAAGGTTTCTGAAGCAAAGTGGCCTAAGTTGTCTTATTCTGGCAGACACATAATACTGGCATAAAAAACCAGCCTATACCTAACAGTCCGAGCCCTAGGAGACCCAGCAAGAAGCAGAATTTGCTATTCTGCCTTCCCTTCTGCTCTCTGACCCCAGATCTAATTAAACTGGCATGATGCTGAACAGGGCCAAGCTTAAATATAAGCCATTGTAGAACCAGCAGCAGTTTCAGCTTGCAAGGAGCCTGTCCTGCTTTCAGAGCAGGGTGAGCACTGATTTCCAACCATGTCCCTCAGCGCTTTGGAGCTGAAGACCTCCAAGTTCAGCGGTATCTTTGGTGTGCTGTGAGCTGCTGTTCCTGTGATTAATTATCCTCTAAATGAAAAATATTCTTCATTATCTCTGGTCCTTTGCTTCAATTTACACCTGTTACTCTTCTGCCGTGCACCTCTGTAAAGAGCCTGGCTCTTCCTCATGGGTGCTAGGAAGTGGGTATCAGGTCCTCTCTAAGCAAGCCCCGTCCCCTTGGCTGCCTCTTCTAATTTCCTTACCATCTTGATTGTCCTCCTTGCTACAGTTCATCAGCATCTCCCTTATACTCCCTTCATCCAAACCTGGATGAAGTGCTACAGAAAGCTAAGTGCAAGGACATACAGTAGCCGGGAAAGTGTAACCAATCCAAACCTTAAACCTCGTGTACTACAGCTAATAAAAAAAGCGTATCATTTAACCAATATATGCCACAGCCAGAGGGCTTACAACTGGTGTAAAAAGTCCAATGCTTTTCCTGGTCTCACACAGTCGTGCACCTCATCTCCACCTTAAAAGGCTGTCTTGGTTTAATTCTGCTGATGGATCTGAAAACACAATACGGAAGTGCTCATGTGCTCCAGCAGATCCCTGAGAAATCAATACAAGAAATTACTGATGATGAAGGCAGGCATTTGACTCCCTCCCAAAGAGAATAATACCCCCAAGAGCATTGAGATGCACTCAGTTACATGGGATGAAGACACTAATGACAAAAGTTTCTTCCTAAACATGTTATTTACCCTTCCTAGTTGCTTGAGATGCATCTCTATTCCCCTACTACCAGAGACAGTTACCTGGGAACCCATCTAGAGTTCCAAGTCAGGAATCTCTGTTGGCAGTAGATTAAGTTGGAGGTGGAGAGAAGTAAACGGGGGTGTTTTTCTTGTATCTTACAAAATCACTACCTTTCCCTACAACTGGATATGCCATCGCTCCAGCAACTGATAAATCTGAATTACAGTGCATCCATTTATTTAAATCTCATGGCACATTTCTTCAGGAGCTCTGCATAGTCCACCAGCAGATACAGGTTTTCTCCCTGCTTAGCGAAACACTGGTTGTTCTGAATACTGGGCCACTGTATGAATAGCAATCATAATCTATGGTTTTTACTCCAAGCATTTTACCAGTGATCATTTTAGATATTAGCAATCTTATAAGAAAGTAACAAAGCAGCTAAGAAAGCCTCAGTCTCCCCAGCCCCCTCATCTAAAAAGCAGAAATGCTAACTGACAGTGGTTTGATCTGCTCCTTATTTAGCAAGTATCACATTATAGTGCAGTAATCATTTTCTCCTTGCTCTCTATGAAGTGAGAAGTGAAGTTACCATCATTCTCTTAACAATGTGAAAGATTAAGGAGTCCATTTCCAAATCACTGCAATAAACCACAATCGGCAGGCAGGAAGAGGATGAGAATAAAAACCAATAAATGGTACAAGTAGCAGGCTGAGGGAGCAAATTGCGCTTTCAAAGCAAGGCACGGAGCTCAGCTGGGTGTTTTCCTTGGAAGAATTGCAGGTCCTGTCTCCTGAGGCAATCAGGAGCAGTTCAGGTGACAGGTAAGCTCTGCAGAGCCGAACCCAAGCTACAACGGGTCTGCAGAAAGGGACTGAGGAGGGGGAGTGTGATTTCTCTCCCCTTTCACACAACAAACAACTCCTTCTCACTGCTTTAGTTAAACTATAAATAAAAGTGTCCTGTCATCATCTCCTCCCATCCACCCCCTCTGTTCTCCTCAGGGATGGCTCTGGCTTTCCTGTATCCCTCATGGAAGAGCAAGAACCCAGCAGCTTGCAGGGGGCCTGCACCAGGATGCTCAGGCAGCAGGTGCCCCCGCCGGGTCCCTCTCCCCCTGCCAGAGGCACCTCCAGGTCTCTGCGGTGGAGGCTTGGGAGCCGGGCATCTCCCTTGGGCCCCAGATGGGTGGCTTTTAATAGCAGGAATGACAAAGTCCACTCTTCTGTTAATGGACTGAATATTAATATAGAAGAAGTGCTTGAGCGTGGCTTATCTCGCCTTCTCTGATAGAGCACAGGATGTGCAATGCTTTCAGACATGGGTGCATTCTGCACGGAACACAAGTGATAAGGCAAATCCGGAGCAAAGAGGTCATTCAGCTAAGGACCAGCCTGTATGCACCTCAAACAAACCTTCATTTCGGGAGTTTTAAAAAAGAAAAAAATGACTTTTTTATTTTAATTAAAATTTATTTTAAAAAACGACTTCTTAAAAAAGAAAAAAATTCAGTGCTTGTGTAACCATAGTGTGTATGAATGTACCGTTGCGATTTACATTTTCATGTGCCTCAAACTCCAGCTTTTTAGCTGAGATAGCAGGAAAATGTTCTTCTCGAGACATCTCTGATTCCGCCAGAAGCCCCTGTCTAAACCAGAGAAGCGTGTGACCCTCAGAGCTGCAAGAAGCAGGATCACTTGGTAAAGTACCAGTCAAATGGAGATACAGATGCTCCAATTGCTTCTCAGGATCCCAGACCTCAAATAACATGATAATTCCAGGGAAATGGCAGAGACAAACACTAATGTGCCTCCTTTTGTCCCCATTTGGCTTCTGATTTACTATCTTCTCTATGTCGAATGCAAACCCTGCCAGGCACAGGCTCTTCATTCCCACACAGTGTGTAATACAAGGGGAGCCTAACTCATGCCTGCAGGTGTTTCTGATATATCTGTATTATACAGCACGTCATCTTGGGGGTTGTTGACTTTTGCATTTGTGTTTTAACACAGGAATTCAGAAAAGGGCTCATGAAAGAGCAGAACTACCTCGTAATGCACTTTAAAGCCATTTTCTGTTTTACAAAGCCCCATCTTCCCTGCACTTGGAAAAATGTAAGGGAGTTCAATAAGAACCAGAACCTTTCAGGTTCTCTTCCCTCCCAACAGATGCTGAACAATTTAACACTTTTTTTTTTTTTCTAGATGGCTGCATCTGCTTGGCACAGAATTGATTTATATTGGACATTAAGAGCACCATGCTCAGGAGCTTGCTAATCTATCAAAAGTGCTTTAGTGCATCAGCTCTATCTGGTGCTCTGTGTGTTTGTGCATATATATTTTACATTTTATCTATATAATATATGCACACATAATATGCATGTATTATATATGCATTTCATATATGTTTTATGTATATTATATGTTATATATATATGCACTAAAACAGAGCACCACATGCATACATATATATATGTTTTTATGTGTATCTTTTTTTTTTTTCCTTGCGAGAAAGCAATACTTTTGGGGTGGGCTGAAACAATTATTTCAGTTAATGTGGGCAAACAAGCAGGCAGTGGACAACATCAATAACATGTCCTAAAAATTTCACTAAGGCAGAGATCTTTCAGGACAATATTTGACATGCATCTGGTGGGTCCCACAGAAGCACTCAAAGATTGGCATATGGTCCATATATTAGCTTTACATTTTACCTCAAACAAAACTTGGATTTCTGGTCAAGTGAAGTCGTCAGAAATCGAAGAAGTGCGCCGTGCTACAGCTGGTACCCCAAGCCAGAGAGCTGAGAAGCTCCTAAACACCACTGAAGGCGATACAAACACATAGTTTTAAGGTCTTTGCGCTCGTTGTCACTCAGTGTCTCATAGCCTGACCCTGAAGCATCCATAGAACAGGTCAAATGATGGGGATAACAGCTCAGGATACGGGAACAGGCAGGTTTGACTTTGTATCATTCTAAAGCCTTCCTGCTCTAGTCAAGGGCAAGAATCTTGGCTTAGCTCTAAAAAGGTGTTTGGACACCCAGTACCTGTTGAAGTATCTACTACTTATTACATAGGAGCTACCTATGTAAACACCTCCACAAACCTGGGACTGAATAATGAGCTTTACACCCCTCCATCTGTGAAACAGGGGTAGCTGTACTTCTGGAAAGTATAGTTAATTTTTTAATATGTTTATTTTTTTTGGAAAATGATTCCTTTATAGTTAATCCAGCATTCTACTAGTTAAAGAGAAACAAAAGGAAAAGCAAAATTTATCCAGACACCCTTCTGTTTGGCTGCATTTATTCCCTCCCTGGGTTTAGCCTCTCTTGAACCTGGTCTCTCACAGCCATCCCAGAAAGAGGGTATTTCATGGAGAAGTCTACCTCTGTAGGGACACTGGGAAAACAACAACAGACCCATGAGGTCAGTGCGCTTAATTCCCCATTGGACCCCTCTCTTAAAGTGAGCTGTACTCCTGAACCGCAATCCTCCTTGCAGGAGGATTAACACGGATTAACAACTGGCAGACTGACAGCCCTCAAAAAGCCACTGCAACTGGGGCATCAGCAGTGTTACGTCACTATTGCCAGTACATTCCCACTGTGCCAGGCTTGGAATCATTTTTATTGATGACAAAATATAAAATCACCATGGTTAAAATTTTCTCATGGCACAAAGCTAGAAGAAAATGGGTAATTGGCAGAGAGAAATCCTGCTCGTTTGGTAAGCTGGCTGTAGGCTAACACATGCATTTTAAAACAGCAAAACATGGAGCATCGGCTCTGCGACCAAAGAGCATCACAGGATGGGGGCTTCAGGGAGCTGGGGCATGCAAATGGAGAAACACCTGATCTCGTAGTCCCAGCACTGTGCTGGCCCGGGAGACGGACACTGCCTATGACTGGAGAGACAGAAACACTGAGAAACAGCTGGAAATTCCCATCATTTCTGTAACTGGTACCAGTTTCTCAGCTTCTGAGGTACGGTGCCTACCGCTGGCCTCAGCGTGAGAGAGGGACTGCTGTTTTGGAAGGGACTCGAAGTGTGGCAGAAATACTGGGGGGGCGGGGAATATCTCATAGATTTGATGGAGGGAAAAGTAAGGGGATTACTTCCCGGTCCTTAAGGGCAGGGACAAAACATTTATTTGGCTCGTTGGTCTAATGAACTACATCACAGCGTGGCCCAAGCTGAGCTCACATGGAGGGGTGTGAGAAACCTGCACATATGTCCTTGGTGGTGGGGACCACCAAGCGAGGATTTACCAAACATGACTGTGAATTTGCAACCCCCAGCAATCTTTACGTCAGGAGTGGATATTTTCCTGAAAGAAAGTAACTAAGGGAACTCTAGCGATGTTAGTGTCTGCCTAAGCAGGTATCAGTACTATTCCCTTCCAGCCTTAGCAAACTGTGAGACCATGCTTCTGTTTCCCCTTGTTTAAAACACTCTGTATAAATGACATTGTGATGATGGTGTTGGCACTGCAAGAGCTGGAGACAAGTTTTAAACATAGTCCAGGAAAATCCTTATGCAAATGGTCACCCAGATGTTACAGTTTTACAGCTGAAATAATTGCTGCTTTCTCTTGCGCAGCATTTGATTGGGAATATCGATCCTGCCCTGCGCTAACTGAGCTGGGGTGCTCACAACCCCGACCCAGATA
Source organism: Falco peregrinus (assembly GCF_023634155.1). Taxonomy (NCBI): domain Eukaryota; kingdom Metazoa; phylum Chordata; class Aves; order Falconiformes; family Falconidae; genus Falco; species Falco peregrinus. Next base: position 109,842,865 of record NC_073725.1, on the reverse strand, counting down.
CTTACAGCTGCCTGCTACTGTGGTCCTGGGTGCCATGGCATAGGTCACTTGTACCTTGCTAAACCATATTATCCCTTGTTTGCTTTCCTAGACTCTAATTTCTATGGGGTTTGAGTACCCCTTTAAAAGCATTAATGTTAGTTTTCATACATGTTTGCTACTAAAACTGAAAACAGCTTTTTGTGTTGCCTTGAATAAGGCATGAGGACACCTTGAACCCTTAAGAGTAAGCTGATGATATTCTTCACCATAAATGCAGTTCTTCATATTAATGCAGGAACCCTTTAAAATGGTATTACATTTCTAAAGCAAATGCAGATAACCTCAAGCAGCCTCAGTTTTCCACCAAAGTTCAGTCGCAAGAGTGCTTTTATAATGGTAATATATAGGAAAGCTGTCATCTTGTCATCTCAAGAGCTGTGGGTCCATCACTTTATAAGCCATTCTGACATTGGCTGACAAGAAATATCAATTTTTAAAATTATTTTTATTTTTTTTTTTAGAACAGATTAGCTATCTGGTCTCTTGAACCAATACACTTAAAATTTTGTATCCAGCCTGAGAGTTTACAAATAGTAATTTGATGGATTGTCCGTAAGGAATAGAAAAGCTAAATTTATGACAGTGCCATATTGCCTCCCCACGCTGACATTTCCACTTGGCTCCCACTAAGCTCATTCTTGGCCTGGGTCAGTGAAAGACTCCAAGGGTCACCATATCTTGTTCAGATTTCTGGAAAAAAAACTTCAGAGCATCTTACTTTGGAAGACCCATAGCATTTAGTACCTGGGTCAACATCCTGGCTCCCGCTACTGGCCCTAGCACCTGCCGTTATGAGATTCTGGTTTTACCTACCTAAAACTTGTCCAGCTATAGAGTCCAGATGAAGTTTCTCCTCAAGGTGAAAACTAGGTTTAGTTTTCTCAAAGTCTTAACCAAAGTATTGTTCCAATGTTAGGATACAGAAATAATTTTTTTTTTTTTTTTTTACATCCTGTCTTTCATATAAGAATCTTTTTTTTTTTTTTTTTTTTTACAAATTTTACTCTGTGTTGGGGAGGTGTCTGGAAGAGCTAAAGGTGACACATGAGCAACTTGCTGCAATAGCAAGTAAGTTACTCTGATTTCAAAGGAATACCATTCACTTAGTGGAACCTGCTTCATCTCTGGCCAAGTCTGGGCCAAACCATGGCACCAGGGTAACGTTTGTGTAATGAAGTCGCAGTCGTGCAACTCCAAGTCCCTAGGTCAAACAAGTCTTGGGGATATTGATCTGCGTAGCTCAGAAGAGGTTTGACCCCATGTGATACCAGTGACTGCTTTAGAAACTTTCGCAAGATGCGCACTGGGATTGCTTCATCCTTTCAAAGCAGCCACAGGAAGTAATGTGTAAGAAACGTAGTAAAGCATTAGTTTACTGTTCCTAAGTGCTGGCTCCATTACAGACTTACAGTAATGCATTATTATCCTAAGCCTAGTGCTTACTTTGGATATCAGGGAAGATGTGCTAATATGCCACAAATCTTATACAAAAATTATCTCACAGACAAAAAAGTAGTGGCTATTGCAACAATACCGTAGCATCTGGTTGCCTCTGTGCTAATGGAAATTGGGAAAATTCACTGAAGAGGGAGAAAATTAATTAAAGAGATACTTGTGGGCAAGGGCCGGTGGAAATCTGATGAAACTGGGTCTCTGACTGACTCTTTGGGGAGTGGGCATCCTCCTTGCTGAGGGGCAGCTGTGGCTGCCAGCAGCCCCCCCATGCCAAGGAGGATGGGGAGCAGGGGGACGCCTACTCCTGCCCAGCAGGCACCTCCATGTCCAGCTCCCACCTGCCTTCTCCCCTTTGGAGAGCAAGGTACAACTGAAGTGACCCCCCTGCCTCCACCCTATAAAACCCCCATGGGCCACAAGTACATAATTTCTTTGATTATTATTCCCAACTTAAAACTAAAGCTCTCTTTGAGAAGAAAAAGAGAAATTCAGTCATGGTGCTGGCTGATTTTTTTTTTTTTTCCCCCCCTGCTAAGACAAAATTTGCTAAGCCCTACAAGCATATTGCAGTGCTGTTTGACCTCAGCTTGACTTTGGCTCAGTTTGGTCCCAAAAGCTTCCTTTCCAAGGGCTCAGCCAGCTGGTTGAGTGCCATCCTCCTGGGGGTAACCATGTCCCTAATCTTTCATCTGAACTGCTGAAAGACCCTGAAGCTGCCTCAGTTTCTCATTCTGGGAGTCCTCAAACCTAACCTTGAATACCAACTTTTCCTGTCCCAGGTGCCAACTTGAACTAAAATACTTCTTTTCTTGGCAACATTTTTTGCCACCCTCCTGGACTGTGTATGCTGTGAACAGTCCAATTCACACTCACCCCTAGCCACAGCAAGGCAGCTAGCTCAAGCCTTTACCAGCATCTGATGATCTGACAACCAGAACATCATCTCTTTTTTTAACTACATCTTTCTGATCTGAATGCCACAAATACCACGAATCAATCACTAACATTTTGGAGAAAAAAAAAAAGTTTAACGAAGTAATAATTTTTACAAACTTTTTTTATTAGTATCCAGGTACTATTCCTTTCCCCCACAGCTTTACTTAACACACCATTACACTCAACATGAGAAGCAAAGTGCAATAGCCACGATTTCACTGTCCAGGCTATGTGATGCAATCCTCCCTCGCCTTACGATAGTTTGGCAGACTGATGTCAGCTTTAGCAAGACAAAACCAACATCCATGTAGATTAAAAACATGCAAAAGTCTCTCACATCAGCTAGCAATTTCTGTGAGATTATAGAGTTGGTTGTTGGGTTTTTTTTTTTCTTTCAGAAGATTCCCATCTCTGTTTTTTCACACCCTGGCTCAGCCTTCCATCCTCCTGTGGCCATTGGGGGCTGTGGGAGCACCAGCCCACCGTGCCAGCCACCTGAGCGCAGCTCACTTGGACCCCACAGACAGCACTGCTGCCACCACAGAATCTCCCCACAGCTACTTGTGAAGAAAAAAAAAAAAACAAGGACAAATTTTTGAGCCCCAGCTTGAAAGGCTTCAAAAGTGGTAGCTGCATTTGGCGACATGGATGTGGTGGTTTGGCGTTTTTGTTTTTTCTGCAAGCTTGTTGTGGTGGCTGAGAAGATTAACCCAGACATTGCATCCCACCCCCCGACCTTCTTAGTCCATGCCAGGGCTGATCTCAGCTGCAACCTGCCTGCCCACCGCCAAGCCAGCTCACCAGCTCTCCGTGCTTCTGGAAGCCTCAGCACACAGTGCATGGGGCCACCGAGCCAAAGCACGACTACGGCAGCATGTGTTTTAACTGAAACTGGTGAGAACACGACTGTCCACCTCAGAGCTCGTACAGGGTGGGAGAAACTGCTGCTTCAATCCATGCATCCATATTGACTCCAGCACTGATGGGCCCCAGCCGAGGTCCCTGCTCGGGGCTGCTCACCCCAGCTAGAACGGGGTGGAGTTTCACATTTGTTTTTTGCAGGGAAGAAATCTGAAAGTATGGAGTGTCATAGGCTTTGCTGTATGAGGGGAAACAGTATCATGAAACTGAACAACTGCAGAAGTCTCCCGTACACTGAGGGACAGTGGAGACCACGAACGATTTAAATCCCCGATTGCCTAAGGCTTAGCAGGAGGCAGAAAATATCTCGTGCTTAAAGATCAAAGTTATATGGTCAGATCCACAGCTAATTTAACAGAGTTGTAACGATCCATCTGTTTGTACCAGACAAGGAGCTGCCCACTGTCCATTTTTACAAATAAATATTTTTTACATGGTGAATGCTCAGTCTTTTTCACAGTGCTGCATTTCCCCTTGCACAGTTTTAAACTGATTATTGCAATAATTTTATTAAGCCATTTTTATTTTACCCTTCTGCCCTTTTCACTTCATGCAATGGATTTGTCACAGTCTCCAAGTGATGTATTCAAACATAATGCAGATGCTCGGCAACATTATCAATTTGTTCATTTAGCAATGGGCAGCGCTTGAAGGATACACAAGTACAAGTCTAGTATCAACTTCAGAATGGCCTGAAGCTGATGCTGGTTAATACCTTCTATCTTGTCAGAGGGACAGAACAAAGGAAATAATGCCAGCCAGCAGAGTGCTGACGCATCACTATTGATCAAGACAGTCAAAACAGCATGAGATGCTGAAGAGGGAAAATATTCTTTGCCCCAGACACAAGCAGTCTGGGACAGAGACACAAGAATAAAAAGTCACCCAGGCCACCCAGCAGTCAGCTGGCAGGGAACCAGACTGCTGCACCCCTTGGGCTCTCAGGCAGCAGGCTGCTTGCAGCGGTCATGGAGGTGCGAGCATCTCCCCCTCCACCCTCCTGACAAACACAGGTGCCCGCCCTGAATTGTGTAACAGAGGTCAGACTAGAAACGCTGAGAAACCTTGAGGAGGTTACATATATAAACAGAGTACAAGAAATCATCTCGAAAGGAGGGGAAAACAAACCAGAACGAGGTATTATGCCACAGTGGCGAGCCACCTAAAAAACCATGCTGCTGCCCTTGCCCTCGATCCTGCTCCTACTCCACACGGTGCCAAAAAGAGCATTATGGAACTGTGGCAGCTTCAAAGAAAGGAGATCCAAAGAAGGGATGCAAATATGATCAAAGCTTCCCAGCTAGGTGCAAGACTCTTCAGCCTCAAAAAGAAACACCTGGAAAGATCTGAGAGCTCTGTACGACCTCAGGGTCTGGGGGCAGTTAGGGTGGGTGCTGTGCTGCTCCCCAGGCAGGACCTAGAAGCTGCCAGTGCAGCAGCCATAAAAAGTGGAGTTTAGCTATAGGGTTCTTTGACACAGGATATTGTTGATATAAAAAATAATAATAATAATAAAAATTGTACAGTGAACCCCCTCCCATCAGCTAAGTTCTAGGACAAAAATCTTCTAAGGCACTATATCAAAGGCCAAGTACAACTTCTAGCTTGAGATGTCTTTGAGCATCAGGTGGCTGGCAGTCACACTAAGGTGTATCCAGATTAGCCGGTGCCGGTGGTCCCCAGCAGGCACAGCAGACAAACACCATCCATCTTATCATTTCCTTATTTCTATTTAGATTTGTACCTGCCTGAGCCCCACAGGACCCCACACACAAAGTGTCAGATCACGTGGATACCCTCAGGTAATTCAGGGCCAGAGGCATTAAAAGGTCACACATCACTTTGCAAAAACAACTCCTACCCTGACCATTTCTCATTCATCACTTTAAGTGGCTGTTGCAGCACAAACAAACTAGCAGGCCACAACAAGGCTTTTACCTTCAGTCAGATTCCACCGTCCATCCATGCCATTTCTCCCTCCTCCAGAGGTCAGACCACACTACTCCTCCCCCCCATCCTCGGAGCTATTTAACCACTTTGCAGAACGAGCTACAGCTGCACATCGTCCATGTCAATCAACCCACTGCCTTTGAAGCAAGGCCACAGCTGCGTGTTATCAATGCTAACCAACCCACTGCCTCCATTCCTCTACAAGTAGCAACAAGGATTTGGAAAAAAAAACACCTCTTCAGTGCTTTTCTGCAGTCTCGGGCTGATGGTGGGCCTTGCCCAAGCTGCAAAGGTCACAGCGTGGCTATGAAGAGCCGGGTTCTCACTCGCGCAGCGCTCAAAGCCCAAGTGCAGGTAGAGGAGAGAGCTTCCAGTTGCAGGTGGCTCGCTCCCAGCAACCTCTCAGCCGCGGGTGCATGTTGGTGCTCACCCTCATCGCCGTGCTTCCCAGCACCCAGCAAATTAGACACCTGCCAAAGTCCGTCCACGCCTGGGGAAGGGACTGAACACTGGAAGACCGGCCACGGCGCTCGTGCCGCGCGTCCTTCCGCCCCGGCGCTGGCAGCTCCCTTGCTCACGGGTTTGCCTCTGCCAAGTCGTCTTTCTGCCGGCCTAACGCTACGTTTTAGCAGATTAGGAAAATGATTAGAAAAGCATGCAGACTGAAAACCGCACCGGGATGATATTGAGTACATCTAATTGATTTGTTAATGAATGTCTCCTGAAACAAAACCAGTTTTGTTCCAACCCCTTAATCTGTGATTCTCAATTAAAAAAAAAAAAACCAAAAAAAAAAAAAAACCAAAAAAGACCACAATGACAGCCACCGGTTCAGTTGGGTGCAGAGGAGGGATGATGTGCACCTCAGAACGAGCAGCCGGCCCGAGGAGAGCCTGACCTCACTGCTGCCGGGGGCACGCAGCGGGCTGGCACAGACCCAGGCGGCTCAGCTCCCAGGTGCAGCAGTGCTTTGGGATCCTGCAGTGTTTGAGAGGCCAGCACGCCGCAGCTTGGTTTCATTCTGCACGCACCATGCTCAGAAAAGGTATTTTATGGCTCCGAGGCAGGTAGGAAGTGATGGCCTTGGTCTGGCAGCTGGTATCACAAGACCTGATGTATTTTACTTCATGGTTGCAACCAGCAAAGTGGAATCAGTTTGTTGGTGCAGCTCAACAGCCCATGTACCTCATGCGCAGAGGGGGTTGTTGACTTATTGCCTAGTTTTGGCATTATTTCTGAAACACGCTTAGTATCAGGACATCTCAGTTATGGCTATCACACTTCTAATTTCCACTTCATTTAAATTCAGTCCTCTATTTAAATCTGACTGCTGCTGCCACAACTGTGTATTTTTTCTCTAGTCTTATCATGGCCAGCACATAAAATTCAGCTCTGTGCAGAGAGCTAGAAAGGGGCTATTAGCAGCTTAAATCTTATTTATGCAGTAATACGAAAGCATATTAGCATTATGGGACGCTTAATCCCTGTGCTACCCCTCTGCACAGAAGCAAGCTATACTCAGAAGGACGGATTTTAGGACAAAGGGAAGTCTTAGGCTTACAACTTTTGTAACAAATACTGCCAGGGACTCCTATTTCTTCAGCTTTGGAAGCTCCCACTTCCTTCCAAATGACAGAAGATGAAGAAAGAGAATGAAACTAAGGTCCTGACCCGACACCCTTTTATCCGGACAAAATGAGATGCTGCTGTAGGTTTCTGACAAGCCTCCAGAGAGCTGCAGCGATGTCCTCAGAGGAATGCAGCACGGTGCTTGGGGCCCCTTGCGCTGGTCTCTTTGGTACAGGAAACCGATGCAGACCGAGATAGACCCTGCTACAAAACTATTTTGTAGTGCATCCTTTCTTTGAGGATGCTGTGCTATTGCATTTTTGTATGTTTCTTTGTTAATGTGTTCATTTTCATCAAGTATATTTTCCTTGATTTGTTTAGAATGCACCTCCCTGAAGGATTTATAGTAATGAAACTAAATGAGATCCAGTTCTGCTGCTGCATTTCTTGGTGTGTCTTGGTTGCAAGAACAACAACGCTAAGCAAGGAAACCTCATAGGAAATAAGTTTTGCCTACTAGAAAATGACTGGTGTGGTTCATTATAAGACTAAAAGAAAAAAGAAGGAAACCATAAAAAGTTTTTGTAAAGTAGGGTTTGTCATTTGGGTATTTTCAGAGTCAATTGACATGGTTTCCACAGTTCTTCAGTGAGATAAACAGACGACTCCCTGTCTTCTTTCTGTAAACACAGAGCAAAGCTCCTCTCCCACCTTTAAATGGACTGCCAGCACTCTTAGTAGGACATACAGTGTATTACACATCCCCTACATTAGTGACTTAACCTGAATTTACGGCTAGATTTGAATTTATATGCACTAGCACCAAAAGACCCTACCCAAGAGTCTAGACCAGGCATGCTTGGTGCTGTTGAGGCACGTACATAAGGGTAGACAGCCCAGCGACAGAGGCAAACCAGAGGGTCCGTGTTCAAAAACAAAGAGGTGAAAGAGAAGTAAAGACTAGAAGAGTTGTCATAAGTCACCGAGCAGGCTGGAAACATGCAGAGAAACTGGCACTCTCTGGCCTCTTTCTCCAACCTCCTCCACTACACCACGCCAACTCTCCAGTTGAGCAACACCTGCTTAGACCCACCTTAAGGCTTTGTGCTGTTACCAGAGTGATTTGTTTCCAAAGACGTTGCCTAAACCAAAGTTAACTCATAATCAAGTACTTCCCTTTCCAAAATGCTTTGAATACTTATTCCAACTGAAAAATCTACATATTAAAAAAAGCTGTTTCTTCGAGCTTGCAATTATAAAATGAATGGGGTTTCTGCATCAGCAAAGCAGCACAAATGATGCTCTACCTTGGTCAACTCCTGTGAAAACTGGTGAAACTCATCTTCTTTCTTTGGAGTAGTTTTCTGAAAAGATACAACTACCCTCACAAAAATACCTGACAGTGCAGTAGGCTGTAGGAAAGCTTAATGAAAAAGGCACTGCCTGTTCTTCTTAGCTGGAGTCATACTGACATGAGATATATTTGGTGATAGAGTTCAATTTCAGTAGCATGGTTTTGAGATAAGAAGAGACATTATTAACAACGGTGAAGATAATAACATAAGGGAAACCAAATCTCTTGTCTAACAGTTTGCCACAATGTCCTGAATATTTAGTATTTATTTTAAATATGTATGCGTTGCTTCAGTTCAAGTTTACCCCAAAGAAAAGAATTGCTTTAATCCTGTAATTTCAAATGCAGATGTCTTAGAGCCAGCTATAGAAATAAAAGTCATAAAATAAACAAATAAAAATCAGATGCAAAAGTTCTGTAGTTTAGGACTTGGGTTTATATGAAGAAAACCTCAGCAATATTGTTCCTATCACATTTATCCCGCTGTAACTTCTTCACAGTCTTCCACACTGGCACGCAGTGCAAATGGTAGATGGAACTGGGTTTTCCTGCAGGTCTAAATGTAGCAGATGCTGTTAGGAGGAACCGCTCTTTGCTTGATTAGAGGACACAGAAAGATCTTCCTTTTTGCGGTGGTGTTCAGATAAATATTATAAAGAAAGAGAAAGGCATGCAGCGGTGGGGAGGGCTGGACCCGCTGGAGCTCTGCTGTGCCGCAGCCCCCTCCTGCTAGTGCTGCAGCCCCGGCTCTGCTGAGGAGAGGGAATGAGGAGCAGATGCAGTAACACTGCACTTGAGTTGCTACAGCCAGAAGTTTGAGTTCATACATGGGGAGCAGACATGCCGAGAAAGAGGAGGCAATACATCCCCTACCCCCCCCATTAATTTTTCAGAGTACAGCTGCACTGTCAAGGAAAGAAAAATGACATGAAAAAGAACCCAAGTTTCGTTGTGCCCACCACTACAACGTCTGCTCTGCTGCTGAAGGTCTGAGATGAGTGCTGCGTTCACCAACTTGTTCTTCAAGCCCGGGGGGCCACGAACACTGGATGCGGAAGCACCATTCCTATCGCTTGGCTGTGCCCAACAGAGTGGGGGTGAATTCAGGCAGAGATCATGGTGTGGTGCTCTGTAACCCACCACCTGAGCTGGGCCGGGGCACCTCCAAAACACCTCCAGAGGTACCTGAGAATAAGGTTGCTCGGGTTCAACCCAAAGGCACAAGCCAGGGGCAACCTCTGGAGGGCAATTCACCGTCCTTCCTGCACCTCGGTGCTGGGGGGCCGCTGCGGGAGGGGGGCTGCCGGCAGAAGGCTGTCGTGTACGACACGAAGAGGTAGAGTTGACAAGATTTACTCCCCTGCATTTCTCTAGATCCAGCTGACCCAGTTTTCTTCCTGAAAAAAAACTGGCATTATAGAATTGTTGAATCAGAATCATTTGGGTTGGAAAGGACCTTGAAGATCGAGTCCAACCGTTAACCCAGCACTGCCAAGGCCACCACTGAACCACGTCCCTCAGCACCGCATCTACACAGGCTTTAAACACCCCCAGGGATGGTGACCCCGCCGCCTCCCTGGGCAGCCAGTTATCATTCGAACAAACCTGGGCAGCAGATGTCTACTGCAAGTGCTGGTGAGGACGTCACAAAATGCCCATTTCAGTGCTGCAGAGAAGAAACGAAGCTTAAAATCCATAACCCCTCCCCAGCTACAGAAGAACACTGGAGATGAGTTCCTGTTGGTCATTTCATAGAGTTTTAACTCCAGAGTTGCACAGAAGCACCTTTGTAAAACAATGAATTGTATTATTAATTTACCCATCAGCACTTTTTTCCCCTTTTGATCATATGCTTCCCCCTTGGGCTTGTTCAGTCGAACAAACTCCTGTTCCCCATGGGACAAAACCGAACTTTCTTCCTTACTGGGCAAGTCAAAAGCACACTTGGAAGGCTGCGTGCTGAGGAAGGCTGCTGACCCAAGGCCGGGTCGCACAGCCCAGAGCCGTGCCGTGTGAAGGCACGGGAGGACGCACACCGTGTCCGACCCTGCTGCGTGACCACGGGGTCTGCCATCGTGTCGTTCCCACCCCGCGGTGCCAACTGCCTTGCTCCTGTGAACGCACCCTCTTATTTCTAGTGGAGATAAGAGGGAAGGGGACAGCTGGGGGTCTTTTGGAGGGGCTGCTAGATAGCCGCTGGAGAGAGTATCTCTGAGGTTTTGTTTCTATATTTTTGTTTGAACTGGTAATAAATTCAGTCCCAAAGGGTGGTGTAAATCTGTGGGATGTACAACGCTCAGATCAGGGCTTGTGCTTCGTATGTGAAAGAAACATGAAAGGCAAATTGTCCAAGGATCTCAGCTTCAGCCTCACGCTGCATTTCATACATCTCACAGGTTATTACAGGCACATACAGAATATGCAGGATTATTTGGGCTGCTCTTACTGCAACTGTGAATTTTCCAGATTTGCAGGCAACCAGCTGAGTACATGGCTAGCTCTATGTTTCAATTCTGGCTCTGAAAGACCACCTGGGAAAATATCTACAAGTTTTTATTTTATGCTTTTATGTATGAGGAAAAAGCACCAGAACCTGCCAATGAGGAAAGTGAGGTGTTTTTTTATCTTTTCAAAAGGGAAGGGGGGAAAAAAAAATAGTGTTCCCAGCTTACCCCATCAGAACAGAAATCTGGAATTGATGAGGGAAAGCTATATGCGGTTTTCTGCATTTATTTAACCCACACTTCACCCCCCCTGCTTGGCTCTGACCATCCCCAAGCAGACTCTCACCTATCTCCCTGGGGATGGGAAGGTGGTGGGAGCAGCCAGGGGGACTCAGCACCCCACGTCTGCTCTCCCCGTGCCAGCTCACTGGGTTTGCAAGGGAACAAATTAACATGGGATTCACTCTAAAGTTGTATGAGGGATTGAAAAGGGTAGAGAGAGAAGTTTGGGCTGTTCTTAAGGCTTGCTCATGGGCAAAACTGGCACACGGACTACTCCACAGATACTCTGAATTGTATGTTTATTCCTGTGCAGGTTAGTAGTTCTACTGCCTGAGAACATTTACCCTTACAGTTAGGCATCCACTTTGCTGGGCTGCAGAATTTAAAAGGTGCGATGAAAAAAAGAAAAAAAACCCCAAACCCAACTCTATAAAACTAGGGAAGAAAAAAATTGTATTTGACAAAAGAAAAATAGGTCCAAAGGGAGGTCAATGAGAATTTTACCACTAGATTTCTAAGCAGCCAGGGTATGGTTTCAAACTGTGAAAACATAAGTAAGGGAAATACCTCTATTTCCCCCTATTTCAGAAAACAAAGCCATTATTTTAACCTGAACCACAGGGTTCATAGTGACTGCTTCCTCTCCCAGGCCGGTCTGTTATCACTGTGAGCAGCCTGCACAACCCCCTGCATTCTGCATTAACCAAAAGCAGCGTTACATTGATGCATTTCTTAATAATAGGCAATTGGGTCTATTGGAAATGTTATTAAACATACTATTTGCAGCATTCTCCGGAAGAATACCAACTATTTGTGATTAAAGCAGCCTGTATAGATCTTATTCAAACTTTACTGTAGTTGTGACCTAATCCACCCAAGCCCAAATCTCCCTGCAACAACCTTCATGCACAAAAGGAAACTTGAACAGAGACATGGAATACTGAATTCAAGGTCTTACTGTGGACAAGATCAGCATGTTCTTTGCACAAATGCAAAAACACTACAAAACTGGTGAGGCTAAACTACAGACTGAATCCTAGCTCTGTTCATGAAAATATGGTACTCATTTCTTCTAGGCTACTGAAAATAAATTCAACCTAAATTGCATTCTAAATTAGTGTTTCATTATGCACAGTGTATACAGCAAACTCTTCTAGAAAAAGAATGTAATGAAGAGCTTCACGCTTCTCAATTATGGCTATTATCCTTCCATTGCTAGCTCTTTCCTTTCTTTCTTTCTTTTTTTTTTTTTTAAATATATCTGATGCTTGTGCAGAACTCTCTACTAAGTCTGCCATTACAGAAAGTGCTAATGCTGGCAATTAAACCTAAAGATTGTTGACAGTTACTAGAAATCACCGTTTAGATTCTTGGCAATTCCTGTACTGAGATATCATTATTGGTGAGCTCGTAAGACGGCAACATTCAAGAACATAGCCTGGTAGAAAACGAAGAAAATACCAGCACCTGAAACAACTTTATGACTCATAAATAAGTAATACGCTGGATATCTTACACTTGTTCATTTATTATTCACTTCTGTGATGATTCTCCTCTCCCTAGTACAGCACACCAAAGATGAGCACTACAACAAGCTGCGCAGAGGGTGCCCAAGTGCTCGCTGCCCCTCTGGTGACAGAGGTGGTGGCCGAGGGACACGGCAAGGATGGCAGTGCCAGCTCCCCAGCTTGGTCCAGTCCTGTCGGCGGCGCTCCCGGTACGCACCAAGAGCATCATAGCCTGCATCCAAGGCTGGTTTAATTAGTGGACCAAATCGTATACAATTTTAGGACATAAGCCAAGTGAGTGAGCTTATATAAACGGTGTCACCAATCGGGCGTGTGAATTTGCAGGAGCTGCAGGAAATGCTCCAGGCAGACAGAAGGGAGATGCACACACTCACCCCTACACATCCCACTGTCTCCCACACCGCTCCCAGCTGCAGCCAGGATTTCTCATTTTCTCTTTATTCATTGTCCCTTCAGCCCCCACCAGGGTTTAGTAACTGGCTGAACTGCAGCCAGTTGCTTTCAACTTGACTATGTAGAAACGGCACGCGTATGATGTATTTTCATAGGCATTGGTGATTGAAACAACAATAAAAGAGGTTGAGCTTAAACAGCCTGTCACAGTCTGTATGGTGGGTTGGTTGTGATTAATATCCAAACAACGTGTTGTTGGTTCTCACTAGATAAAAGTAGGATAAATCCATAAGTTCGAAAAAATAAATCCACTGTCAAAACACAAACCCAGCAACTACTCATTTTCAAGGATGACACTGCTGAATAATAAATGACTTACAGGCATCCAGTGGGAATTCTTCAGAGTTACTGTAATTATGGGTGTGAATATCACAGCACTGAGATGGGGAGTACCACTTAGCACCAGTTAAAAGCTGCCAGCTTCACAAGCACATCTTGCTTTTGGCCACAGGTACCCAAGTCAAGTACACCGTCAAGGTTCTTCCTTCAGCCAGGTGCTGCCAAGCAGCTCAGTCTTCCAGGGCGAGTTCATTAACAATCTCTTATCAATTTGCAAGCGATTATTTTGTGGGTGTAGACACAAAAGATGTGGGAAGGGAACCAGCATGGCATTTAAGGCTCTGGAGACAGACCTCAGGAAGATGCACGTGGTTGCAGCAGATGAAGTTACGGCCACTGCCCACCCCAGCGGAAGGTTACCATCTCCACAGCCTATTCAAGGTAGCAGAGAAAAAAGCCCCAAAGTACAAAACCCCAAAGCTTTCTGCCCTCCTTTCAGCCTGTGTCTGAAGTGTGCTGGCTCAGCTGTGCCAGGGATGGGCACAGGTTTTATCTAACTGCTGGCTTTTGCATCACTGTGGCTGCAAGGTGGTTAATAGCTCCCTGCTGGCAAGTAAAACTTTCAGATGTTGCGCTACGATCCACAACAGCTCAGCTGCCTATGGCCCATAAAACACTAACACCCTGCAGAGCTCAGCCACATGTTCCTCCTTCCTATGCAGCGTTGCTGGGAGAGCAGGAGTCAATAGAAGAATGCTTGGTGGCAGCATCAGGCGCAAAGTAACACAGGTCAAAAGAGAAAAAAGGTATTTTTCAACGGGAAGAGTTCCCGTTTTACAACACGGTTAAGCATTTGTGTTGGCATGAGGCAGGGAGCAGCATCATGTATTTGTCACCAGGATGTTGATTTGAGACCTCATTAGCAGTGACAGAGCACGTTTAATGAACAGGGGTTCATTTCTTATTTAAGATGCTAAAGCAGCACTTTACCGTTTGAATCTATCACCCTGAGGAGCAGTCACTGCCCCATGGGGGGCAGCTCTGGAAGATCTCTGAGGACATTCACTTGTCAGCAAGTGCAGGAGCGGTAAACGAGCGACTCGCTGATGGGGAGAGGGTAGACAAAAAGAAAGGAGGCTTGGTAAGCAGTTAGCAGCAATGAGGGAAAGAACTGAGACAAAGCAGATGGAAAATAAAAGTGAGGAAAAGCGGGTGGCCGGAAGGGGATAGAAGCATTCTTCTCTTTCTGTGTGCTCCTGCTTATCCTGAAGATGTTTATTGCGTCTTCTCCACTGATTTGTTGCTAGAATGCTGTTTTCTTCTCCACTTGGCAGCCTAGCAAGAATGTGGCATGGTTTAGGGACCTCTTTGTCATCATCTTTGTTTCCTTTTTTGTCTCATCAGCAAGTTTACATTTTTTTATATTTGTTCAGATTGCTGTGACTGACTTATTTTTAAAGGAACCAAGTTTTGCCTAGGGAAGCACCAGTTTTATCAGTCTCTGCACAGACAATCTTGCCCTTCAGAGAGGGCTCCAGCTCTTAGCTCAGCAAGGCGCCATCTTCCTCGTTTGCCTTCACTTTATATTTAGAAAGATCTTCTTAAAAGTCAGTCACCATCACCACATGTGGCCCCTATTTAGGCAACAATAGCAAAGGGCAGCAAAGGATAAACAGGAAAGGGCAGATGGGGAAAGGTGAAGGAGGAGTAAGATCAGAGGCTGCTTTTGAGGAACCCAGTGAACACCAGTCCCTGAAAGCTGGCCCCTGGGCACAGAAATCCAACAGATCCCAGCCCCTGGGCACAGAAATCAAACAGATCCCAGCACCAGCTGCCACACGTGCCTGAGCCGATGGCAGTGTATTTAAGGAGGTGATTAAAATTGTGCTGCTCCACCAGAAGACAGGTTGCATCTCCCTGCACAACGCTGCAGTCACAGAGTCCAGGCACATTCTGATGTGACTTTGTGCACCCACTGCACGTCAAACGCTACTTTGTGAGTGAGTGTTTTAATGTGGGTACACTTCTGAAGGCTTAAATTCAGCCCCAGCTCCGAGTAAATATGTCTTGCTCCCACTTCCAGCCGGTATTTTTCCCTTCAACCCAACAGGCAAATAAGGTGACACAACTTATTTCCTTTAAAATAGAATTTTTAAGGGAGGAAAGGCAATCCAAAGATGTAGGAGAAAGGATGAGCTGGAAAAACACAAAAACTATTAAGTGCATCCAAAGGATGGGACAGGAAAGGTGGCAGGAAAATGGAAATTCTTCAGGAATTGCCATGTTCCTCTAAATGGTTTTGTGTGTCTAATTAACCTTCAACTGCATTACTTGGTGCCTACCACCTTAATGCCCACTCCCCCAATGAAAACAGCTAGTAAAACACACCTTAGGAGATTGCGGTGAGATTTACAATTTGCTCGGGGCCAGACTTGCCCCCCCTTTCCCCAGGGCACCACCGGGCTGAAGCAGCTCTTCCCAACGCCTTTCAACAAAGAGGAAAAGCTTCTTCATGGGCAAATACACTCTTTGTATTTTTCAGTAAGCATCTGTCCTCAGGAGCACTCTCTCTCTTTTTTTTTTTTTCTTTTCCTTCCCCGTTCAACTTAACTCAGTTCTTCTGTAGCTCTTTCTTTCCGTGAGTATTATTTATTGACCCTTCTTTCACATCCCCCGGGACTTGCTGCTTTAAAAGTCACGCGTGGTTCTAGTAATGGCAGATGATCACCAGACTACAGGAAAGGACACAGTCATGGTGTGGTTTCTTACCCTGCATTATATTCTCTAACGTTACGCTCAAACGTGTGCCTGGGGACTCGGGCTGTGCGTTAGCACCAGCTCGCGCACCCTCCCTCCTCTGACTGCCTTGAAGCCCCAACTGTGGGCACAACGGCTCCATGAAGACTCTTTCCTTCTGGTTTATTTAGGCACCGACTACTGCAGCAGCTCCAGACGCAGTGTGACAATTGGCAAAAGTAAGGACAGGGGAAGGACAGCTGCTAGTGCAGAGTTATCGCAGCGAGCCTGCTCCTGCTTGTGCCCTGTGAATTGCAGCCACAGTCCTGCATGGGCATGGATTTGGGAATTCCTCCGCGGGCCGTGTGTTACCAGGTCCCGATCCCTCCTCAGTTCTGGAGTCACGCACAAGTACACAACCAGTAATTCAGCAAAACCACTTGCCTACTCCCCTCTCTCAAATCCCTACCTGCAATTTATTTGATTACATCCTATAACAACTCCATTTATTAGCTTACAGCAGAACTCTTTGCTGCTGAAACTCTTTGGGTAACCAAAGTGGGAGCAAGACAATACTTTTTTTTTTTTTTTTAGTTTTAAAATGAAATTACCTTTTCAAGCCAAAACCATTCAACCTTCTCCCACTCTCCTGAAACTACCTCAAAAAATATTACACTGCAAAACTAAAGACTTAAGAATTGGGCCATGTTCAGAATACCCATTGTCTGTAGATGTTTAATTTGATCTCCTTCCCTGCAAGTGGTGCGATACATATTCAGTGCACAGGATGAAGCCGCTCCAGGGAGGATGAGATCCATGTAACTGATGGAAGTTCCTCCCTACTT
The DNA here is from genome assembly GCF_023634155.1 of Falco peregrinus. Classification (NCBI taxonomy): domain Eukaryota; kingdom Metazoa; phylum Chordata; class Aves; order Falconiformes; family Falconidae; genus Falco; species Falco peregrinus. Next base: position 109,826,070 of record NC_073725.1, on the reverse strand, counting down.
TCTCATTTTGTACGACCGTAAGATGATTACAGGTGTGTCCTATCTGCCTTGCACCAGAAACTCTTCCATTAACAGCAACAACACAGACCGGTTGCTTCTGTACAAAACGGACGCACAGGTCCCACCGCCTCACTCGCTCTCAGGCGAGCAGAGCACCATCCACTTACCTTTACGCACAAGAGCAATACGGCAAGTCCCCTTCCTACCGGTACACAACAGCACACGTGGACACAGCACTGCCGTACGCCACGACAAACCTAGGCAGACATGCCTCTTACGGCTGATTAAATCAATCCGATCTCACCCTGTCACTCAACATGAATTCAAGGAGAGCTTTTATCGCCCAACTCCAAGAATCTGATGCATCTTGACACTGGTTAACAGAGGGATTTGGAGCTTAATTACCAAAAGGGATTTCCTCACATGAATTGATGAGCACGTAGTCCGTACTCTCGCTCTGGGCACTCAGATTCTAGAAACAGGACTAGCTCCTCCCAGGTGAATTGGATGTGTGCAGGAACAGTAATTTTTTTAGCAGTGGGCATATCTCTGGCACAGCCTAAGGAACAAGCTTCAGGTTTTCTCTCTTCTGCAGTACACAATTTGACTATCCAAACCAGTACTTATTGCTCCATCTCCCCAGCTGCTGAAACACTACCCACCTAGCTCTGAGTTGTACAACAGATGCAATGAGTTTATTTCCCTTTCATGTTGTTTTCAGTACAAAAGTTTTCCTGTTTTAATTCTGTTGCTGAGTTATTCCCTTTTTCCATGACGTGGTTTCAACAGCATTTATTGTCATTAAAAGAGACTTCTAAAACCTCAATGTACAGTTTTCCTTGGGGAAAAAAATTAAGTGAACAATGCAATGGCACTGGAGTTCCTAAGACACCTTCCTATCTACGGATGCCTGTGGAAACATCCCAATGACTCCAGACTTGCCCAAAGCACCCAGACAACTATAACTTAACACCACAGGCAACTTGAAAGTGTTGAAAAGTAAAACTTCCTGAGATCCCTTTACAGCTCCAGTATAATCTGAGTCAATACTAGGACTTTTATCAAAGCAAAAACGTGCTGCCCAATGTGGAGAGTGACATTAACAATGCATGCACAAGGCCAATACGCAATGTTTAATTACTCTTACCCAATTCAGAAGTCAGTTGGTACTTGCTATCACCAGTTTCACACCAAACACTGCTATCTTCAGCTTGGAATCTGAGAGCACCTTCTCCAATAGAAGTGGGACAACACTGTATTTTCCAATTTAACCTCTTTTTGAAAGTTATAGAGCACTATGGCACAAGACCAATACCTGATAGAGCAAACGGCTAATTCTTGTAACACAGTGTAAATGCCTTGACGGATTCTTGCCCATTCGGAGATGCTGGAATAACTGATTATTCCTTTTCAGACTTAAATACACCAGCTACAGATCGTATGAGATCTTGATCTGACTAGACAACTAAGATACTCCCATGTCTGTAGAGTGTCTGCCTGAAACATAAGGAAGTTACTCGACATTTGCAAGGAAAACAGGTCCACCGGACAAACACATTTTGAGACTTGCAAATTAAAGCTTTCCAAAGCAGCAAGCACAGTCTAGACATAGGAACACGGAGCCTCTTTAAATTGCTGGGATTTCCATTTGCTTCCTCACCAAGCTGAACATAACTCACCACTGATCAGTGCACACTGCATGCACACGCTGCTCTGAAACAAGCTTTTAAATAAGCTTTCTTTGGGGTGGGACACCCTTGCGGTGTAGGGGGGCAAAAATACTGGGAAGAGAGAAGGCTTTTTTGAAATCTACTGTCAGTCAAACCCAAACCAACACTGTAGGCCAGATCTAGGTTCATTTAAATGCATCCGTGAAGTTAATACAATTTATTCCAGGTGAGGATTTGTGGTTTTGAATTTTGAACCACTTTGATAAGACCTGTCTGAGTAACAGTCTTTTACACTGTTGATACTAGCAGCAGTTCTAAGAAGGCTAAGTTTATTTTGCTGCATTTGAGCAAGTCATGCACATAAGCTGGTTACAGCTTCCCAAAACCCTATTTCAGAGACACCAAACAGAATTCTTCCTCTAGTCTAATCTCCTGTGATCACAGATCACGGAGTATCTGCAAGGACAGACAGCAACTGCTTTCTGAAAAGCCTCTTTTATTGCTATTTCATTTTACAGCAAAATGCAATTGCTCTACTCCACCAAGCTCCCCTGGGCCGCAGAGTGCCCAGCCAAGTGAAAACCCAGACAAAAGCACCAGCCCAGCGAAAGCCCTGGCCATGCTGCACATGGATTGAAGAACAGAAAAAGAGAAACGGTAGGTGTGTGAAAAGGGAAGGTGCTTGTTTACAGGATATGCAGTCATTTATATTTAGCAGCTAAACGCTCCATCCTGCTGGTGAAAGACAATGAGGGAAGTAAAGCCACAGCCAGATCGGTTAACCACCAGCTTTAATCTACACTTTCAGTATTGCGGGGCAGCTGTTTCTGGGAAACGATGCTAGGATTCATTTAAATGAAGAAGGCAAGAAACCCCCTCGTCGTTTGTTACCTCATCCCAAAGAACAAGAAACAAATACTGCTGTCTTTCGTCTGAATAAGATCTACTAAAGGAAATAGTTGTGTCTTGGAGCTCACTTTATGCCTTGAAAAGCACCTGCTAAACTGATGACTGGACTTTTTTCAAACAAACCAGATAAATGAAGAGAGATACTCTATTGATTTCAGAGCTGGATCAAAAACAAGATAACACAGTTCTTTCAGAATAAAATAACACTTTCAGCTTTATCATTTGACATTAAATTCTTTCCCATTGACAGCCAAAATGCTGGAAATCTGGTGTCCTGTACAAGAAGCAAGAGATCTTCTCCTTTCCTAAACCATTATAAAAAAAATCCTGACATTTACATTGTCCTCCTCCGAGCTACCCAGTTACATATGATTGAGCCATTCATGTTATTGATTTACTGGAAGGATGACCGGAGCAACAAAAC